>NC_139701.1:20135652-20735652 GCF_964188405.1 Protomyctophum parallelum | reverse complement strand
CGCTGACAGCACGTGGGACAGGGCCTGCTGCTTGGCCAGGTTGCCGTCTAGGGATAGAAGGATTTTGGCCAGCGAGGGCCTGTTGGGCTTCACGCTGCTCTGCCCGCTCATCTTGTTGCTCACTGCAGAGGAGTCGCTGTCGGACGGGACGCCTGTAGAACACCACACCCCATTGCACAATATATTCATTACAGTGTGTTTCAACACACAGCCTTTGAATTCAACCAGGGCTGAGCAAGTTGAGCACACTGTTCCAAGTTATCACAAGCTCAAATTTGTTTTATTTTGTTTTTGTTTGTTAATTGATGGTGCCAAAATTAAGAAATGGCGGAAATAGCAGATCTATAAGCTCACGTATCACAATGTGACATTGCCAATACCCTGTTCCAAGTACTCCCTTCCAAAAAACGCTACCAGAGCATCGAATCTCGTACCACCCGTCTCAGTAACAGTTTCTTCCCCCAGGCAGTCAGGCTGCTGAACACCTGACTTTGAACTGTAATGCACTGTCACTTTACTTTGCACTTTTTTTTGTTTTTGTTTGTTCTTTCTTTTGCACTATAGTCGTTGCTATAGTACTGCTATATTTCTGTCTGTAAGACAGAGTGCTCGGAGCAAAAAGAATTGCATTGTATTTAATTTATACATATGACAAAAATAAACCTGAACCTGTGAGCTTATACATCGACTATTTTTGCTATTTTAACATGGCAATATGATGAAGTATGATGAAGTAATAGGGCTAAAGGGATTAATTGATCTATATATTTTGTTTACGTCATTGATACATAAAATACAATATTTGATTTGAGAGTAATCGCTAAGAAAATAATCAACGGTTGCAGCGCTGGTCTAAAGGCTACCTTTTAGAATATACTATGAAGTATAACAATTATATATATTATAAAATGATATATATAAAATGATTAGAAGAAATGTGGGAGACCTAAGTAGGAGGCTCCCAGGGAGTCCCTGGCCGTCTGGAAGAGGACGGGCTCGTGCACCGAGGGAGTGGTGACGTCCACCGTGGTCCAGGCCACGCTGTGGGAGGAGCCACAGGCCACGCGGGTGATCTTCTGTCCCTCCAGGCCCTGCACCAGCGTGGGCTTCCTGTTCACCGTGGTGGTGCCGTTCCCCTGCTGCCCGTGGTCGTTGTCTCCCCACGCATACACCTGCCACACCAAGACACAACACTTTAACCCCTGTGGTCGTTGTCACCCCACGCAGACACCTGCCACACCAAGACACAACACTTTAACCCCTGTGGTCGTTGTCACCCCACGCAGACACCTGCCACACCAAGACACAACACTTTAACCCCCGTGGTCGTTGTCACCCCACGCAGACACCTGCCACACCAAGACACAACACTTTAACCCCCGTGGTCGTTGTCACCCCACGCAGACACCTGCCACACCAAGACACAACACTTTAACCCCCGTGGTCGTTGTCTCCCCACGCAGACACCTGCCACACCAAGACACAACACTTTAACCCACTGGAAAGAAAAATCTAATAAATTCCATAAATTAGAAAACAAATGTTTAAGTAGTAGTGAAAATAGCAGATTTATAAGCTCACAATGCAGCGCGAAGCGATGCTTTGTGTGCTTGTAGATTAGACGTCTAATGTCTCTTTTGGGTCACAGGCTGTTTTGTTCCAGTCCAGAGACCTCCAGAAGCTAAATTTGAGTTAAAAATGTTCACTTTAAAAGACTATGGGAGTATGGGCTGTATTTTGCGTGTCTTAAGTACCAGGTCTTATTCCCTAACTTGAGTAAACTAAAGACCTGGAGGCGTGATCAATGCTCTTTGGCCACTCAGAATAGCCAAATGGCATTGATCACGCCTCCAGATCTTTAGTTTACTCAAGTTAGGGATAAGCCCTGGTACTTAAGACACGAAAAATACAGCCCTTTATATTCAAAGATTTGCACAAGTTGTCAGGATTTTTCAAAAATAGCAGATCTACAGTACAAGCTCATAGCGTGGCACGAAGTTCTGCGCGATGAGCTTTTATATCTCCTATTTTTGAATGGCCAACGTATAAAATAATGCTTTTTTAGCTCAAATCTGAAAGGACACAGATGCTTTCCCGGACCACAAACCACAAAAAAACGTCAGGAAAGAAAAATCCCTCCGAGGACAGAAATAAAAAGTATTGCTCCGAGCCCAGTCTTCTAAAGTGGATAAATATTGAGTGACTGACTCGGATCATAAGAGGTGATTTGCTGGAGGTTTTCATATTAAGTTGTGAGTTATGTCGGGAACTGTGGGGCAATGAAGGTCAAAGTTATCTGGGGAGTGGAGTGGAGAGTAAATATACACCACGACTTGAGGACAAACTGGCACATCTGGAAGGGTGCCATGGCCGTAAACAGACTGCTGTGTAATGCACTAAATGCAGTGCGTTCTCTTTTTACTTTTTCATTTCAATGACCCAGAATTTGGTATGCATTAACCATTATTTTATACTTTAGCTGTTAAAAAATAGCAGATCTACAAGCTCATAGCGCGGCACCGCACTACGAGCTTGTAGATCTGCTATTTTTGAAAAATCGTGATTTTTTTTGGTATATTCTTTCACAGCAAACGTTCATATCTTTGCTTCAGGGGGGTTCCTGAAACAACACATTTTCAGAAGGGGGTCCAAATACATATAATTCATAGAACATTAAATAGTTTTAGCACAACTGGGTATTTTCTGAACTGTAGAATAATTAGTAGAATCTGGTCTGAAGTCTCAATGGGTTATGCCATGGACCCCCGAGATTTTACAAATGGACCCGGACCACCACTGGTGTAATGTTCCGGGCTGATGGAGGTCAGTACGAACCTGTCCCGTTTCAGTGACGGCCAGACAGTGCAGTGCCCCTACAGCGACGTGGACGATCTTTTTGCCCCGCAGCCCCTCCACCATCTGGGGCTTCCGCACGTGGACGTCAGTGCCGTGGCCCAGCCGGAAGTAGTCTCCTTTACCCCTGGGTTGGGAAACACGCCACGGTTACCCACAGGTCATGAATAGTCATGAACAGATGGCTTTGCAATAACAGCCAAGTTTGTCGTTTGTGTTCTACAGCCCGACCCATGCCAGATTGTTGGTTTCGATGTCAATCCCCAGTTTGGAGAGTCATAGACCAGTGTTTTGACAAATATTACACATACTAAGTGCAAAACCGTTGAATCAATTGAAACATTTTGAAGTTTCTACAAACATGAATATTTAACTATTTAACTAAATAAAGAGTATTAGTATAAGGGATGCCAGGTTGAAAGGGAAACTTTTTTTTTGTACTGCGTCAACAACATGACTTTTATATAATCTCCTCACCAGGTCCACACCACGCCAGATTTGGTGAGAGCCAGGGAGAACTGTGCCCCACATTCGATCTGACACACGGCCTGCCCGTTGAGCCGCTCGATGTTCTGGGGGATGTTGCAGCCCTCGCTGCCACCGCGGCCCAGCTTCCCGAAGTCCCCGTCACCCCAGGAGAACACCAAACCTGGACAAGGACAGATTACTGAACCTCATGCCTCATGAAAACATTCTAAACCATGGGATAAAATATACTTCGTTGACTGGGGCTCTACATTAGGTCTACATTAGGTCAGCTAGTATTAACTTTTCTACACCAGATTTCGTCACTGAAAATAGCAGATCTACAAGCTCACAATGCAACGTTTTGGGAGCTTGTAGATCTGCTATTTTCGAGCTTGTAGATCTGTAGATATGCTCGTTCCAGAATATGGAGGCTAACTTTCCAGTGGTTAAGAGCAGTACCTTCGTCAGTGAGGGCCAGTGTTTGAGCATCCCGGCTACCACAAGCTACCTGGATGACCCGGTGTCCCAGAAGCACTTTCACCTGCAACCCAAACACAGCCAGCATCAAACGTTAACAGCGAATGCCATGCCCTTATATGAAATATGTAACATGCAGTCGGCATCACATTGTACAATGCAGAATATAAATCAAATAGACTCTACGGTAGGTGACGGCAAACAGCCGATTTTGGTGGACAGCAGTTCCATCTATACCAGTGTTCAACAAACATAGGGTAGCAGCTTTTTGGGTTTGTGGTCCCGTTATGGGTCGCAAGTAAATATCCAGCAATTTCAAAGATATAGAAAATATTTAAAAATAATTTCAGGAAATAATTTCAGGAAAAAAACAACAAAGAAAAACAAAATTATAATTAAAATATGTTTAAAAAATACACATACTTGTAGATGCAGAGATACAAATACAAGAGTACCATGAGTAAATGCTGGGCCGTGAGCACGCGCACAAGCACACACACACACACACACACACACACACACACACACACACCCTACCAGTTTAGGCCTGAGCTGGGTGGTGTTGTCCCCGTGCCCCAGGCGGCCGTACTCGCCCAGACCCCAGCTGTACAGCTCCCCACTAGAGGTGATGGCTGCACTGTGAGAGCTGCCACAGGCGATGTCCCGGATCCGCTTGGTCTTCAGCGCCTCGATCAGCCTGGGCTTGTCACAGTTCCTACAGTGTGTGGAAATGACCACAGTCAGACCTTCAGTGCTGCTACGCATCGGATCGGTCCGAAGCAGAACTGGACACAATGGGTGGAGTCAGATCAACGTTCCAGCATGGTAAAGGCAGAGTTCATGTTTTTGAGAACCATTTTTTTGCATCGCAAAGTTCTAGTATAGAGCTCTGGGGGACTCCGGCCAATGAAATATACGTATAGAGTTTAAGTGGTTAACTGATGATTGGGCAATTTAGGCCTGATGTTAGCTAAACTAAAAACACAGAGTAGATAATTGCAAGATAAATGGCCTTGCAACAAGCAACACTACTCAACATCAACCTAGTGCAAATGATTTGTCTGTTCCTTTGTCATGGTTAACCCATTGAGAGACCAGATTCTTCAAAATGTCTTCTGAAAAACCTGTTTCTATGTCAGTGGTTTTCAAACGTTTTCATGTCATCCCATAATGACATGCATTTGGCTGTGGACCCCCATCTCAAAATATGTTTTTTCAGGGACCCCCCAGAAGCAAAGATTTGAGTTGAAAACATTTGCTGTGAAAGAATATATATTCAAAGATTTGCGGTACATTTTCACGATTTATCAACAGCTAAAGCTTAAAACAATGGTAGAAAGTGGTTAAAAGCTACTGTATAAGGTGACACAGATGCGTTCCATGACGTACATTCTGCTGAAGTGTCCCAGCTTGCCGTCGTCTCCCTCGCCCCAGGAGAAGACCCTGCCGTCCACGGTGAGCGCCATGGCGTGGCGCCCTCCCGAGTGCACCGCCACCTTCTTCACCACGTAGTTACTGAGGGCCGTGATCTGCCGCGGGATGGGGATGGTCCCGCTGGACAGGCCCAGGCCCAGCCTGCCATTGGTGGCCTCTCCGCACGCATACACCTTCCCTTCCACAGTCACTGGAACAGCGAAGACGCCAGTTAAAACACAGAACAGACGGAGATAAACACATGCAAAACAACTTTGTAAGCTTTTTTTTTTACAGCGGTCCGTCAGGCTGAGAATGAAAATGCCCCTGAATTAACCACTCTTATCATCATACATCGCATTCCGTGCTCAGCCAATCAAATCATCTCAAATTTGGTACACACAGACGCAGAGGCCCTCAAAAAAAGGGAAAATAGCTGATCTGATAGCTGTGAACAAGCTCACCCCATGTTGCATCATTAGAAGTGAGCTCATAGATCGGCTAATTTCGCAATTGGTTAAGTGGTTAAGGATGTTTAGAGGAAGCGTGACAATGCAACACAGTGAATATTGACCCTTGACCTCACCTGTCTCCCCTGATGACAGATTAACTGTTGAGAGCTACTAACCTGCAAAGAGGCTCTTGGAGCCTCCGGCTACTTGGACCACATTGAGTGCAGACAGGGTTTCAGAGAAGGAAGGCACCTTTATCTGTGAACGACACCCGGAGAGGCCCGAACAGATGAGTGGACAGAAGAGGAGTTTAGGAGAGATCATCATGCAGCCGTCATAATGAAACAGGCTTTACCTTGGACCCTTTGAGGCCTCCCAGCTGGTCCTTGTCGTTGAGCCCCCACACAAACACTTTGGTCCTGATCGTGGCGGCTGACTCCAACCCTGACGCCTTCTTCCTAGCAAGACTGGGATATGGAGAAAGGAGACGCATGCTTAAAGCTGCAATCCATGCATTTGTTTGTGAATAACACGTTATAATAAACGTTATTATAAACAACCTGCATGGTGAAGGAAATTAATGCAGTAAAACTAACAACTCAGTGGTTGTAGAAGTTAGGCTGCCAGCCTTCTAGTAAGAAGTTAGATTAGGTCCGTGGTCGGGTAGGGGACCACTAATGGTTGGTACTGCCCACATGTCAAAGTTCATTGTCTCCCCTGAGAAAGCAGCCGTGCTCTTATTAGGTCAATGACAGAAATGTTGGCACTCGAATGGGGGACCCGGATTTGAATCCTTGGTAAGACATCACCGCTAAAAGGATCACAGCTTTAAGGGCCTGTATCGTGTGTGTGTGTGTGTGTGTGTGTGTATACTGTATAATTGAAGAGAAGTTTCAGACTTGGATGGTTAGAGCGGCACGATTTGCGGCGGTACAAACGGGACGAACCGAGGCGAATTTATACATTCAGGTCTGAACGCAGCTTTAGTCATTCATTTTAACCAGTGATCAGCATCATAACAATTAGCATTTAGGGACAATTTTGTCATTATGCAGCTTGCAGCATCCTGGCTCTAGTTTTTGGCAGAAAAGTGAGAGATGGGCATCTAAATCGCTGGGATCACTAGTAACGGCCATCGCAGATATTTCTTCTAATTAGCCCAGTGATACTTCCAGGAGGCGTGGCGACAAATTGCTGCTTCTGAGAAATCAACACGCTCCATGTGAGCCCACGGCACACATTGAGCGACATTCTAAAGCCTAAACCGCTTGTGCTTACACAAGATAGGCTTTGGGATGATGCGCCACTGACTCCCTGGAGGACGACTATCGTGCTTGTCAAACTGCGACAGCACAACCAAAGCCAAGAAGCAGCCACGAGCGCTGGCACAAAAATCCTGGTTTGCGCCCCCTGATGGCTAACAGCACAAGGAGAAGGTCAGACTTAACCAAACAAATACATTCAACTCGCTCTCTCGCACACGCACACGCACACACACACACACACACACACACACACACACACGCACACACGCACACACATGCACAATCCTTCACAAGAGAGACGAGCACAGATGAGACATCTGGTCACATATTTACTGCATGGCGGGTCCAACCCTACCTCCCGGTGGCGGTTTTGTCGTCGTCCTCTTCCTCGTTGTCCGACGCCAGGAAGGGGACGGTGGCCAGGTCTTCGTCCTCCGCTCGGATGCGGCCCACGATGCCGAGGCCGTGGATCTTGCAGTCGATGCCGGAGCTGCGGCACTGCTTGATGGCGATCTCCATGTACCTGTGGTACTGGGGGGGGGGGGGGGGGAGGAGTGCAATGGATGCTTGTTATAGGGGGAGGTTAGCAAAAAAAAGTACCAAAAGAGTACCCATGACAGAATGCCTCATTTCAAATCTTCAAATGTATGGAAAATCTTGTGGAAAATAGCAGATCTACAAACACACGATGCATCGCATTGCGGTGCATTGTGAGCTTGGAGATCGGCTATTTTCCAATGGCCGAAATGTATATATCACTGAAGTGTTTACTGTATGTTTTGTAATAATAATCAGAATCTACAAAGTAACTAATAACTAAAGTTTACAAACTTGGCACCCCTATTTTGGGCAAAATCTCTTAAAACGTTTTAGAAATAGGGAGAAGAGCAGATCTATAAGGCCACAACTCATCTGAAATGTTACTTAAAGCTGCAATCTTTCATATCCATGTTACTCCGTTTGAGCTTTGTGCAATACCTCTCGTCAACCAGTAGGTGTCCTACTTGACCACATGGTCTAGAACAGTGGTTCCCAAACTTTTTCATGTCAAGGACACCCAAATTGACACCAATTAGCCCGCGGACCCCCATTTGAAGAGATATGCCAAGGACCTCCATAAGAGAAGATTTGTACGGCTCTAGCAGTGATTCTCAACCCGTTTAATTTCAAGGAACCAGTTTTTTATATTTTTATCCCACGATTTTGTAACCCATTTTTCACCCATGTCAAAAAAAAGACATTTTATTTCACCAAACACGTTATGGGTAAGTCCACTTCAGTCATCCTACCTCCGTGCAGTCGTTGAGGAGAGGGACAGTGGTGTCTGTGGGGTTAATGTTGATCGTCTTCAACTCAATCAGGTTGTTCAGAGAGCTGCCACCTACATAACGACAAAAAAGCTAACATGTAATTAAATACAGAAGATAATGGTACAGCTTTTTTTGACCCTCCCCCCGAGATAGCAGACAAAGTCTGTGCCAGTTCTCTTTGAGATCCACTAAAATAGATGTAAGAACAACAGAGTAATAGTCTGGTCTGGGGGATTATGACCGCAAAACCCCTCGATTCCTTACCTGAAACGACCACCAGCGATGGCATGTAGCTGCTGTCCGCGGGATCCACGACCATCTTCAGCTTGTGGACCAGAACATCTGGGAAGAGCTCCAGACGAATCCAGTGCTGCAGAGAAAACGGGATGACAGCACTCTTAACCACTTAAACAACTACTGTATATAGTTAGGATCGCCAGCGGTCTATATACCCTCTCTCTTTCTCTCTGCACAAAATAAAAGCCCTTTATATGATGGTCACCTTAGATTAAACCCTGATGCAAAAAGGTACTACAGTATACAATGTATAAACAGACAGCATTCATTTCGCAGCGATAATGGAATATGGGAAACTGTGATTAAGGCCTGAATGAATGAACCATCAACTATGAGAAGAGTTTTCATGCCAGCATCGTTTATTTGCCAAGCCATCAGTGTATAATGACCTTAAGTAGTACTGTACAACATCGTTCTCCTAGGTCAGTGGTTCTCAAAGTGACCAGGGGTTCCAGAGGGTCCACAATGTTTGAGAACAACTGCCCTAGGCGTCTGAGTGTCCTACCTTTCCCTGGGAGCCAGAGGATTGCCAGCATTGGTCGCTGCAGTCAATGAGGCGCGAGGCCTGGTTGATGGAGGAAGACACGTTGAGGCTCTTGACGGCACGTGACCATTCGTCGATCAGCATGCCGCGCTGGCTGCTGTGGTGCTTCTTCAACTGCTTCCCCGAGCGGCCGCAGAACGTCGGAGACTGGCCTGGTGGTGGAGAAATGACAGGGTTGGAAACATTTTCAAAGATTTCAAAGGATGCCAAATATAGAAAATCTACATGCTTGCATCACAATGTGACACTTACAGAAGATATGCATCATACGACCAAGTATAGGCACCCATTTAGGCTTGAGGCCGATTCTAAAAATGCCTCTAAATCCTGACCTAAGTTTTCTGAAAGTGGTTAAGTGGTTAGCAATAGCAACAGCATCAGCCTAACACATACTGCACTGTAGCTCCGGATGTAACGTTTCTTTGCAGATTGCTTTTTCATACATTTTGGCCTTCCTTCTATATTCTAACACTTATCATTTGACACGGTTCACGCAGTTTCAGTAAACATGTGACCCACCTGGCTCGTTTATTCTCCCGAAGGAATGCCGGGTGTTGTGTTTGCGTGTCTTAAAGCAGTTTTCGCAGAAGTCGAAGTCGTCGCAGTTCCTGCATTTGAACCGGGGGCCGTTGATGGGGAACATTTGGCATCCGTCACACCTGATGACAACAAGGTGACTGGATTTCAACAGACAGAACATGGTAGTTAATGGGTGAACCATATGAATGAAGTGACTTTGATAGACACTCCTACCTGACTCCAGGGTGAACGCTTGGCACCAGCTCCATCTCTGACAGCAGTCCAGTCCAGTGGGACTGCTGGGGGAAGTCCACAATCACATCCTTCCCATTGGCACTGAAAGCTAAACCCAATCAAACCATCATAAGAAATACTTTGTTTTAGTCGCAGGCACAGCTTGGAACAAAAATGTATCCTTGAAATCTGAAAATCCACCCTCTACGAGGCATTGGGCGAATTAATTAACATCTTATTCAGAAAAGTTGTGGGTACTGTCGATCGATTCTTTCTATCTTTTATTTATTTTTTGTTTAAATCCATCTGCAATGTTTCTGTAGAATTAGAAATGACAGTTTGTCTAAATAAAAACATCGATACAAAAACTAAATTAAACAGTCAAGTCAAACCTACCAATTCAGTTCTATCAGCAGCCTCGCACATTATAGCTCTAAAATGATAATACAGTCATGTACCATTTTTCTCATCATACAAATTGACGACAGATAAAATAGTATAGCATACCCGGACTTGAACGCTGCAAAGCAACATGGGTTTACAGTACCTTTCACAACTCCCACGCTCCTGTGCGTCACAGAGCCCCACTTGTACTTTGGCGTCGTCACTGTGGGTTTCACCCTCACTTTGTCACCGATCTTGATGTGTGACGGGGAACTTTGTGGTGGGAATCCTGGAGGAATGCAATCACTTGTGATTCAAAAGGGCAAGTGACCTTCAGAGGCATTCAATTCAAAAAACGACCATTCAGGGACTATTCAGGGAAGACACGACGTATAGGTTAGGACCTTAGAGTATATATGAATAGAGACGGCACCGGATTTCTCCTCCCATCCACTTGCATTAAGTTGCTCAAAAGCGCATGAGGCGATATCACTCCTCCTTCCGGGTAGGAACAGAGTGCATTCTGGGATGGATTGGACCAATATCGTGAACGCGCTGGCCATTGACTATCATTGCACGCGTTCACGTGCGTTCACGTATGAAACAGAGTTCACATGTCATCATGAACGTGCTCAATGATAGTCAACGTAAACGTGTAAACGAAGTCCACACCCACAACACCAGAGGGAGTGCAACAAACCATGTACAACCCAGATTCGGCACAAACAAGGGACTAAATTATTTTCGCTCCTATGCCACCAAAATGTGGAACGCCCTACCAACAGTCATTAAGAAATGTGAATCCCTTGACTCCTTCAAAACCGCTCTCAAAGGGCACCTACGGACGGCTGCAATTCGAAACTGGCCCCCGTAAAATCTGAACCACTATGTCCATTTCGCCTCAGGGTTTCCTCCGGGTGCTGTCTCTATTCATCGCCGTCTCTATTCATCTATTATTTAAATGGTTTCTTCTATTTCACAAGTGTGGTAATGGGCCTTGTACAGGGGTGAGTGACGGCTGTCAGTGATTGGTTGATTGTCACCACCCAAAGTTATGAATAGAGGGAGTGACACATGGGGATGGGGATCGCCAAACAAACAGAGTGCAGGCCTGCACGGAGGAAGAGAGGAGCGACAGGTGCCAGACAGCGTTTACAGTACGATCGCGATTTAAGGTGTAAACAAGCGTATCTGCAGCCGTAGTCGGGGTAAAGAACAGTCGGGCCCAGCGGACTGGGCATCACGGGTGCCACTGCCGAGGGGAACCGGAGTCGGAACGGGATTGGAGGCTATCAGGGCTACTACTGCTACTGGTGAGGCCGTTCCGTGGTTGTTCTATGTGGATTGGATTACAAATATAGGGGTACCCCGAACGTTTTTCATATTTTCGTTGATCGTTTTTGGAGCAGAGGAACATTTTCGTTGCGTTGGGAAGTTTGGGACAGCTGTATAGACTCTTGCGTGCGCGCCTCATCTGAGGGGGACGACGGACGCGGACATTAATCTCTGCTGACTGAGGGGGGGTTTGCGAAATAAATATTGTTTGGTGGTTTTAGTTGTAAGCCTGTTTATTTTATTTTATGTGGAAAGAGACAGAGAGAGGCATCCAAGTGTATTGTCTACTGTTGTTCTGTCAATGGCTACCGCTGAACATCTCTATATAAATCACTCATAATATAACCCTACGATCCCGCTTAATTTTTCCTTAGTAATATTTTGCCTTGCATGACTGAAGGGCGATTGTTACATTCTAATCCCATATCGTCTCCGCCAGGCGCAAGGAAACCAAGGACCTGAAAGAATGACCTGCGTTCCAGTATATCCAATTTACTATTTTCTTGTTAATACTTTTCATTGGTTAAATAAAACCATGTATGTTTTGTAATAATAATCGAATCGAAGTAAATAAAGTTGTAGTGGAGAAAAAGCCATTTGCCTCTGAAATGCAGTAAAGTAGAAGTAAAAGTAAGGATGCACCGAAAGGGAAATTCTTGGCCGAAACCGAATACCGAATATAGGAAACAGTCGGCCGAAAACCGAATATCCGAAAATGATTAATATAATATATATTTTTTCCTATCATTGCTGTCATGGCTGTACCTTAAAGCTACCCGATATTTAGCAAAATAAATGGCAAAACTTAACTTAAATAATAATCACTATTATGGATCCATAAAACATTTATTCAGCTCTTTTGAAACCGAATAGGCCGAAAATGCATTTTTAGCCATTTTCCGAATATTTTCTGCGGCCGAATATTCGGTGCATCACTAAGTAAAAGTACTGAAAATGTGATATACTCAAGTAAAGTACAAATACCTCTAAACTGTACTTAAGTAAATATACCCAAGTTACTTTCCTGCTTACCAAGGAGCTCAGTGTGTATGTAGCGGACCCAGTATGTGCCTCCCTTCTGCTGCCAGTCACACTGCACGTTCAGGTCGTGAAGGCCATCCCTGTCCAGCTTGATCACTTTGCCCGCGTCTCCCTCATACACCTCCTCATACGTCCGGCAGCACTTCACCATCATGCCCACCTGCACAGAGACCAGCCCATAGTGATGACAGTGACATAAGACTAGATAGCATTTTCTTCGTAATATTGTGATATGGCAAAAGTGTCGTTTTAACCCATTTTAACCTGAGATCAGATTCTAAATATGTCTTCTACATCCTGACAGTTTTCTGAAAAAGCTATGTTTCTGTCAGCTCGTAGCGTGCCACTTGGTGGCGCGCTATGAGCTTGTAGATCTGCTATTTCTCAATAGCTAAAGCATAACATAATGCACCAAAAGGGGTTCCCCGCCCAAAACGCTTTTACACTTTTTTTACAACTTTTTGCAACTTTCAAAAATGTTCTACAACCTCATGTAGAATGGTTATATTCGGTTATATATCTTTTTTTGTTGTTGTTTTTTCTTCTTTTTTAAATTAAATTCTTAAAATCTTGTGGTAGTTGCAACTGCAATAAAACAGCTGAAAGAGTTGGGACCTTTAAAATAATTTCTGCTTTGTCTGATCCAGCTACAGTTTCCTGGTCCGTTTAGAAGCCCAGCTCCCAGGCTGGTTGCTCTTACCTGAATGTTCACTCTCACGTACACAGCGTAGTCTTACCTGAATATTCACTCTCACGTACACAGCGTAGTCTTACCTGAATATTCACTCTCACGTACACAGCGTAGTCTTACCTGAATATTCACTCTCACGTACACAGCGTAGTCTTACCTGAATGTTCTCTCTCTCACGTACACAGTGTAGTCTTACCTGAATGTTCTCTCTCACGTAGACGGCGTAGTCGTCGTTGGACTGGAAGTCCGATCTCTTCTTGAACGTCTGGCTCTCCGTAACCACCGCTCCCGCGGGCTGACCACATAGGAAATATTACACATCATCTTATTTACTACAATGGGCTCTATGCACACAGGCTGAGTGAGAGGTGACATGAATGATGGGAGGTTTATGTGTATGATAGAGGGGTGGTTAAGGTCTTACCGTGGGGGTTTATGTGTATGATAGAGGGGTGGTTAAGGTCTTACCGTGGGGAAGACTGGCTCCACCTCCTCCATTTCCTCCAGCACCTCTTCATCCGAGTACTCATCTGACACAGTGTCGGCATCGGACACCTCAGTGACGTGGATGTCAGGATGGTCCAGCAGCCAACCCACCAGTGCCTCCACGCCTGCAAAGAATGCCCATAGGCACGGAATGAGACTATATCACTGTGTAATAATGTCTTCTAGCTACTGCCTGACATAGCATGTGGTGTCACCACAAACTAGTCCTCTGATTAAAGTGCTCTTATCATCATACATCATCATTAGTGGTGGGGGAAAAAATCGATTAGTCAATTAATCGCGATGCCATCATGGGCGATAATTCATCGATGCACAAATGTCAAACATCGATTATATAATGTATTTTTTTTACCGGAGCAAAAGGGCGGAACTAATCTGCGACTGCGCTGCGTCGTCGTACCGGACCGTTTAGAGTGACGCACACAGCGCTCGCACACGCTTTAGCTTTCAACAACCAAAACAGAACGAGTTACCAACGCGGAGGGGAAGAGAAAAAAGATGACAGAAAGGGAACATTTTGGATTGTATGAGGTTGAGGGGAAATGAGAACTCGATAAAACTCACACCATCGACCGCCTGTGAAATGTGGCCGAGATGGGACGACGTAGTGTGGCTCCAAAGTGCTAACATGGCCCGGATTCCGTCGCTCCCCACGACCGAATGTGAACGTAAAACCTTTGCAATAAAAGTGCCGATGGACTTCGTAATTCTAGTCGCCTTTTCTGAGTGCATGGGCAGCTGTCCGTGTGTTCGGGATCGGGATGGTTGTCTTGACTGCATCTCTGGATGTCAGTGGGCAATATGGTCTTGTACTCGTTGTGAGTTGTATCGAGTTCCCGTGTCCCCTCAACATCATAGGATCCAAAATGTTGCCTTACACTTGTAAAATACTTTAAACCAAATGCTCCTTAATGTGTGCAAACAAACAGAAAGGTGCAACATAATAGTCTCAATAACTACCCCAAAGCTTCCTTAATGACACTTCAGTAACTGAAAATTAAATCCCTGAATAAGGAAACAAAGAAAAGCACCTTTTTTGTCCTAACAAAGAATAAAGGCAATTTGAGTGCTGCTGACCTCAACCTAAATCCTGCCCATGTATTTCTATGACATGACATCTTATGTCATTATTAATATATATTTATTGTATGCTTGTACAAACTCATTATTTTTTTTTTTAAAGAAAGCTGCTTATTGCTGTTCTGTATTTGCCCACGGACACCCATCTGAAAATATTTTCTTCTATGGACCCCCCCAGAAGCAAAGATTTGAGTTAAAAAAGTGCACTGTGAAAGAATATATATATATTCATAATCATTAGAAAGCACTTTGTTTATTAGTCACACAGTGACTGAGTGATTAACAGTGAGTGATTAATCATGATTAATCGGGATTAATCGAATCGTATCATAGCCCAATTAATCAGGATTAATCGGGATTAATCGAATCGTGACCCTCGGAAACGATGTGTAATCGCATCGCCAGGTACCTGGCGATAACCGCCTCTAATCATCATGCCGCGCCGCCATTTAGAGGCGGTTTTTTTTCTCTCTTTTTTTTTGTCGGGCTTTTGTCGGGCTTCGGGCTTAACATTATGGTAATTTTTAGGGTCGGGCCGAGCCTCGGGCCGACCCAGTTAGGGTAGGGCCGGGCCGGGCCGGGCCATAATTTTTGGGCCCGTTGAAAACTTTACCTGGCACACCAGAAGCACTGCCCGTCGTCCCAGACAGAGACTTGAGGGCAAACTCGATGTTCTTCCTCTGGAAGCCCATCTCCATTATGGAGATGACGATGGGCAGAGGGGGGATGGGGGAGGTCTTCTGCTTCTTCTGCCGGGGTGGCCTGATGTGCTGCACGGTGACAGGGGTGGTGGCCTCGCTGGAGCTGCTCTCCTCAAACAGCGGAGACGAGGGGTGCGTGGACTCTACGGCTAGGTACTGGCACACCGCCAAGGCTGCGGCCTACACGTACAGAAACGTGCGTTAATGGTTGGTGGCGGAAGATCAAGGCTCATGTTTCATATACGTGAAGATGTTACAATATCAACAGTTTGTCAACAAGTCTATGCTAAGAGAGACTCCATCTCTTTGTGTCCTTTCAAACCTGGCAATAAAGTTCCGCTCTGCGATTTGTTATCTCTATGTGTGTGTGTGTGTGTGTGTGTGTGTGTGTGTGTGTGCGTCTATAAGGATCTGATCTGGTTTGATCTGTCCCACAGACTCACCTCCAGCTCCTGCCTGTCGAAAATGGCCTTGATGGGGGAGGGCTGGGTGGCGGCAGTGAGCAGCTGCTGCAGGAGGATGAGTGGGGGCAGGGGACCCTCCGGAGACAAGTCTCCCACATCGGGAGACGACTGCACCGGGTCCTCTGTAGGACAGACACAGAACAGAGGGAACTGCTACTGCACTCACTTCGTTGCCTTTTGAGTCATCAACACAGCCGCCGCTACTTTGTAATAATTTGTCTAAAATGCCAGGGAATTTTCAAGAACTTGTGTGCCAATTAAAATCGCTTTCCATCAACTATTTGCCAGTTTTTGAGAGAGAGATTTGTGCCTCCTAAACTCCTCAGCCAAACTTTCTAGAAAACTACCCGTGGTGGGCAAGACCTACGCTGTAGACTGTATGGGGGTGGAAATTGCGGGATTTGAGCGGAAGACCGCTCAAGGAAATGACGTTGACGCTTTACAAATCTGTTTACATTCCGTGAATGTGTTCACGGTGCAAGAATTGCAGGAAACAAACTTGAGCAAGGAAATGCACTCTGCCATTTTGTTATTATCTTCTTGCCAAACTTTGTTTACGCAAGATGTACAGCTTTTATTTCCCCTGACCCGGGGTAATGCTCTTGCCTCTTACCACTGGGGTTGGGTCCTGTGTCCTGAACGGCCGCCTGGGATAGGATCTGTCGGAGTTTGTCCTGGTGAGAAAGCAAGGCCCGTGCTGCCTTGAGAATGTACAACCTGAGCTGCTGGCAGCGTAGCAAAAGGATGTCCACCTGGTCTGCTGAACACACACACACACATTGGAAAGAATTACAGCAGTGGTTTGTAAACTTTGTAATTTTAAGTACCGCCATAGAGAAGGAGCTCCAGCAACATCAGAGCTGGGGGACCGTAGAGAAGATGGCCAAAGACAGACGCCGGCTGGTGCCGGTGTAATAGGGATATATAGTATAAGTAACTATAACTGTTACAACGGGTAAGGGTCCATTTGGAACCCCCTTTAGTTTTTAGTTTTTTTAAAGGAATCCTGGACCCCATTTTGAGAACCATTGCATTACAGCCTACGTCAGATTACGGTTTCCCCAAACAACACGTAGAAACTTGTCGTGGAGGTTATGTCAAAGAAACAAGAATTAATCGATCATTAGAGTGCATAAAACTGCCCAGGGTCACTGATGAGACACAGATCTCATAAATCAAGGTTTTGCTCAATGCTTTGTATATTAATATTTATTAACATAAAGACACAACCTCTTAACAGCCCCCAGTCCCCTGTGCACTCATCTGAGCATCCATCTGCTGTGCGAAGCAATTAAAGTAATTTGTCCTCCCCTGGGGACCAGAACAAACTCCTGTACCTGTGAGAGCTCGGCTAAGGGACTTCTTCATGCGTTGTTTCTCCAGCTTACTGCCTGCCAGGTTGACCAGCTGGGCCCACACTGCCAGCATAGGCTCCGTGAAAGGCAGGTTTTGCACACTGAAGGACACGACAGGCAGCTAAATGGAAAACAAACACATGTCATGGCATCAGTACAAATGTCCAAATGTACTACATGAAAGGCTTAGTTATTTGTGACTCATAAATCCAGTTTACTTTTAATTCAAATGATCAATATTGGAATACTGAAAATGTGTTCAATGTATCTTTCAAAGACAGAACATCTCTTTGTTGCGTCTCTCAAACCTGTGTTATTCATATGATTGTCTGCCGTAAATAAATATAGTATTAAACATGAGTCCATTAACCAGTTGTTGTTTTTGTGCATTATTACTGCATTACTATTGTCATCAGGAGAACATTTGCCAAAAAGCAGGTCTACAAGCTCACCACACGTTGTAGCGTGACATGTTGTAAGCTTGTAGATCTGCTATTTCCGGTGAGATTTGGTGGAGATGGAAAAAAAGGAAGGGGCAAAATACAGACCCCTGGTGGAACTTTAGAGAAATAGCATGGAGACCTACTGAATACTACTGGTCGACAGTTTGCCCAGCTGTACGTGAACACCTGCGTACCGGTTTGAGTTGGCTAAGCAGGCACACTCGGCAGGTCCGCATCTCGTGAAACTGGACGGTGATGCGTCCTTTTGGCGTGATGCGCGTGACCGTTCCCTCTCCGTACTCCTCGTGAACCACCTGACCACCCAGCCGGAGCCGCCCATCGATGCCCCCGATCACAGCCAGCACGGCCATCAGGCTGCCCACCCTGGGTCCCTCGGACTCTGGGAAATACTCCTCCAGGAAACACTGTGAAAAGAGGAGTCTGTATCCATTACACTGACTGAACTCTTATACTGCTCCAAAGATTAACAGAACACTTATATATATATATACACACAAAAGCGTATATACAGTACATCATACATGTACGTTGCTCACTAAAACTGCAAAAAGAAAAATTAAGGGAACCCACTTTGTTCCTTAGTTATTACTCTTACAAATGCTTCCTTCATCCTGACTTAAAGCACAGTTGTTCTAGTAGATACAGTTTTGTCATTTAGAGGTTTCAGTTGTGTGTCAATGCTTACAGCCTCAGACTGGCGTCCCGTCATGACGTCAGTGATGGAACTGAGCTGAGTGTTGATGTAGTCGTTGATCAGGCCGTTCCATTGGCCCAGAGAGTGAAGGGTGCGCAAGACGGCCACTATCTCCTCGGCCAGCGTGCTGCTGTGAGTGGCTGTGAGAGAGGCCTGTGGGCGGGACTTCCTCCGTCGCAGCGAACCCTCTGTGGCAGGTGGAGAGCATAAGCGGGAACATTTTGGCATAAGAGCAGGGAAAAAAAGAGGCTGTATAGACCCTTGGGGCTGTATTTTGCGTGTCTTAAGTAACAGGTCTTATTCCCTAACTTGAGTAAACTAAAGACCTGGAGGCGTGATCAATGCCATTTGGCTATTCTGAGTGGCCAAAGAGCATTGACCACGCCTCCAGGTCTTTAGTTTACTCAAGTTAGGGAATAAGACCTGGTACTTAAGACACACAAAATACATCCCTTGGGGTCTTAAGTGTAAAAGGTTTAAATGGTGAATCACTCCTTTAGTGTGTTATTCTATAAGGAACGTGGGCTGATGTGTGAGCGTACCTCTGAGCAGTGGCAAGTCCGAGGAACAGGTGCTCAGCAGGCTGCCCAGGAAGCCAAACAGCTTCTCCACCAGGAACTTCATGTCCTGAGAGCGCTCCATCTTGTCCCAGGACGGCAGCACTGCCTGCAGCAGCCGTAGCGCCAGGATCTGACCAAACACACGGTGGACTAAATCAGTGATGCCGGCGGCACAAATCCTCAGTGTTCGTTCTACTGAGAGTGTACAAAATAAATGGAACCAAATGGACTTGGTTCCATTTGTACACTCTCAAGACTTACAGATCCGTTAAGAGGTCCATTTGGTTCCAGTTGTATAATCTCAAGTGTTACAGACCCGTAACGATCCATTCGGTTCCATTTGTACACCTTCACAGTAAAATTAACAGAAGACTTTACCATGTAGCAGAAAGGATCATCCTCTTATTATGTATTTAGTTGTGCTACTGAATGATATATGATTTACACAAACATATGAGAATGTTTGTGTGTGAGATCACTGAAAGTGTTCCCATATCTTTAAAAAAACAGCTGTGAACTAGTAAATTATGACTACTAGTCCTTACCCGTTCTGATATATTTCAACTTGTATAATATATTTGTGTGTGTGTGTGTTTTTATGAATAAAAACAGCAGTATAACATGAAAGTATTCTTACAAATGCATGGTAGGGAAACGTTTTCATGGCAAGAGCAAGGACCGCAACATTTACACTTATTAGACAACAGAGCCCCATTTGAAAAGTATCAAGGACCCCCAGTTTGACATGCACCTATATATGGAGTTATGGACAGTGGCAGAGATCCAATTTGCAGGTGGATTTGCGTCCAAAACGGTCTCAATTGTGAGCTTTGGCTTGCGAGAACTCATGGCTTTTGCAACCTGTGATGTTGTGAGCTTGTAGATTAGCTGTTTTCACCGGAGCGTGCGCTGTAGCCACTTCCCGCTGTGTGTGTGTGTGGCTTATGTTCAAGACAGTTGTATCTCGTGTTGTGTTTATAGCGAACTGAAAACGGCCACGCGATGACGCACGCGCACACATACGCACGTGCGCACACACAGCTTAAGTAGTTTACACACACACGCTCACAGCGAAAGTAGTCTGCACACACACGCACGCACACACACACACACACACAAATCCAGCCAGGCAAGGGCAGAAGGTTCCTATTATAACGACAGTGGGTGCTGCGCACACGCTTTTAGCGAGGTGCTAATTAAGGGTTGTTGTGGTATATCAATCCGTCCACTCCATGTGCGTGCGCACGTGCAGTCTTTACGTGCGCGGCTGCATGCTGTTTCACCCACGTTTGGTTTAAAGTTATAGGGCCTATCAAGTGATCCAACAGAGCCAGCCCGATAGATAATCATTCCGTTGTGATCGTGGCCGTGCTGGTGCAGGAAAGATGAGATCTGTAACTGCGGGCGAAACAACTGAAGTTACGCGGAAAACTGTGTCCCAGTATTAATCAGTGACGGTCCCAAAATGCAATTCACTTGGAGTTTTGCCGCCCTGTGGCTGTGGGGGGTACTGCACCCGGGTGCGTTTTTAATTCACTAATAAATTAATTAATAATCATTAATGTGTCAAATCGAAAAAAGGGCTCCGTTACGCCCTCCATATTCATATGGTCAATGCCTGTGTGAAAAGTGGGAGCGATTGGTGCAGGCAATGAGGAGATAATGAGGAGATAAAATGCGGTCGGACACACACTCACTCACACACACACACAGACATTCGGTCAATTATAGTATGATATGATTATCAGCGAGCTACACTATGGCTTTATGCTAAGCATTTTTGTTGCATCCATTGTTTTTGTTAAAGACAGGTTGTTCTTCTGACTGGTTGTATCTTTCTGTATCTTTCTTGCCCTCTTCATGTAGTCATAAAGAGACTTCAAATGCTGTAATGTCTAGGCTTCACAGCATTCATGTACCCCTCAGGTCTTCAATACAAACTTCAAATAAACCCTCAACCATGCACAGGATCAACTCACATAACAGATGTCATCTCTATAGCACGTACTGTAAAGCATGTGTAATGTATAGCAACATCCACAATTTGTGATGTTTCAAGATGTACATTCAAAATCTAATTTGCATGTACAGTTCAGACTTCAGTGAATACCCACTATTGATTTCTGCAAGACTGTGTAGGCAGGGTGAACTTCATTGACTGTCCTTGGGGAGGACAAAGGGCCCTTGTGGACAATCTGAAATGTAAACGTGGACGTTCTCCCACTATAAGAACACAGCCGTCCTCTGGAGAGACACTGACTGACTGCCTCACTGTCTTCTGTACATTTCAAGTCACCCAATTAATGGTTAACATTAATATGTTTTATATTTTCAGACAAAATTTGACACAAAAAAGAGGGGCGGGGGCTTGCAGAGCTATGCAAGTGATTCCTTTTAGAAAACCCCTAATTTCGTGCATAAACTTTAACAACCTTATGAATCACAAACTATCAGGGAATGTTTTGGAACACATGATATTCTGTTCAAGCCACCTGTCTTTGCAGCGTGATGGCGTTGAAGGACTGGTGTCCCTCCACGATGCGGATCAGGAGGCTGATCCATGCGGAGGTGCTGAGGGTGCTGCACATCTGAGGATGTGCAGCAATGCTGCGGATGAATCCCAGCGTGCACCAGCTCCTGTGCTGCTCCCGAGACACCAGCCTGAAGGACGGACAGCCTGAGGAACACAAGGAGACGGACACGTTCACTTATGGTCCATCGCACACCGGAAATAGCCAACCTACAAGCTCGCGACACGTTGTATGCACCATGTTGTGAACTTGTTGGTCGGCTGTGTTCGTCACGTGAGTAAGTATGAAGTGAACTGGGCTTTAGGCTCTTTTCTGGAGGGAGTACTATCATATATCATACATTTTGGTGACCATAACCACTTTCAACCGTCCTAGCACTCTATTTTGGGACACAATTTGGCTGGAATATTTGGAATATTCCGTCAATTAAAATCCAACAGTTTTTTTTGTCTGCTTTTGATGGTCAATTAATTTTATTTATTTATTTATTTATTTGACAGGGACAAAGCTCATTAATCAACATGTCAGTTTTCACATCAATGTAAATGGGCCAGAGTTAGCCGAAGCTAAATTTCATCTGTAGTCCCTGGGCAGGCTCTTAAAAAATGAATGAATGATAAAAAGGACAAAGTGTAGTGTGCCTGCACACAACACCATGCGTTGATGCCATGTGTGCATATGTGCAAGCACCCAACACTACGTCCATACAAAAACACAATACAATACAGATAAAAGAAAGACAAAGTGTAGTGTGCCTGCACACAACACCATGCGTTGATGCCATGTGTGCATATGTGCAAGCACCCAACACTACGTAACGTCCATACAAAAACACAATACAGTACAGGAACAGATCGACATGGTACAGGGGACAGAACAACGGCAAGTGAAGTGAGAAATGACACCGGTGATAAATACTAAATAGTGCTGATAGTTAGTTACTCATGATTACAAATTTGAGTTGTTTTTAGCCACCTTTTCAGGTTGAATTTGAAGGTCAGATAGTTGGAGGTCTCTCTTTTTTTTTAAATATATTTCTTTTGCGGCTTACGCCTTTTATTAGTTTTTTTTTAAGGGACAGACAGTAGGCTGACAGGAAACGGGAGAGAGATGGGGGAAGACATGCAGTAAAGGCCGTGTCGGGCTCGGGAGTCGAACCCGCAGCACACTGCGACTGGATTGCCAGTCGGGTGCCCAGACGGTTACGCCACCGCCTGGGCCATTGGAGGTCTCTCTTAATTCTGTAGGGAGACTGTTCCAGTGATGGGAGGCTCTAACAGAGAAGACTGTTTTACCAAACACACTACGTCTGATTGGCACTTTACAGTCCCCTCTGGTATAGTTGCCCTTGTTGTTCTGTCACCACTGTCCGTTCGATCTATGAACTGTTTCAGTGGTGGAGGTGCAAGTCCATTTAAGATCTTAAAAATGAGGCAGGCATCTGCAAAGTGTTTAAAGTCGTCAAAATTAAATAAGTTGTACTTTTGAACTATATGGCAATAGTGGTAAATTAATTTATTGATATGAAACGGTTTAGCTGAAAATCTACTTTTAACACTGACCCGGTTGCTAGGCAACGCCTTCGTCACCCCCAGCACCAGGACACGTGCGCGTGCATCCCATAGGGTCCCATTAACCGTTTCCGTCATAATCATAAAATTCACTTTAGTCAAGTGGTTTGAGGTGGCCATAGCTGAATGGTAGAGACGCCATCTGGGTCAACCCAGTTGGTGTGTCAAAGTCCTGAACCAAAACCCTAAATCCCTAATTGCTCCACTTATTAAAAGTGGCCACAACTCCTAATAGTAAGGATCTGTAAATGCAGAGGACAGATTTCACATACAGCATGTGCAAAATACAGTGACAAATAATAACCCAATAAAGGAGTGTTGGATGTGTTACCTGACTTGTCGTTGGCTCCACTTTCCACCAGCACTCTGAGCAGCCCACAGAGGGTGCGAGTGGCGTCTGTCTGTAACACCTCTGCATAGATACCAGCGGACAGAGACAGAGTCTTCAGCAGGTTGACTGTACTGGTCAGCATCATGGCTGTGGGGTGGTTACTCTTCTCCACTGGTTCCCCTTCTGGAAAGCAGAAACAAAACTAATCAGCACTCATTCTGCCCGTTTTGTTGTGTGCTGGGTATGTGTTGCTATGTACATGTGATTACCAACTATGTATACAGACTATGTGGCCAGTTTATTTCAGGTATGATATGAACTTAAAATGACCTAAAATACTCATTAAAGGCCTTCCTACAACCTACTACTACAGCGTCATGTCCAGGCGGTGTACCATACATCAAGCTGCCTCATGCTACAGAAACAGGAGATAAGCTCCTGACCTATATGGGCCTTATGGCTCAGGAACGTTTGGTTCCCAAGGCTACTTAGTAAGAGTCCTGGTAGTCAGACATGGTATTTACAGAATTAAGACAGCATAGAAACAGAACTATTGTACTGACTGTAGCATAGGCCATACAGGATTTATACTGCTCTCAAATTCCTTAAGGGGATAAATGGAGGGCAGATGTTGGAGTGTTAGACAAATCAAGTTATTATTTTGATTTGGAAATGGGCTGACCTGTGTCGTCCTCTGTGTCAGAGTCTTCTGTGGCAGGCTGGGTGGCGGGCGGTGGCTCTGCCAGTTTGAGGTCATACTTTCCCTCCTTGCCCATCCTGTAGGAGTTGGTGCTACTGGTGTCCCACTGGACTCTGATCCATCCGTCCTCGCCCAGCTCTCCGATGACCCGACCCAGCCCAGGCGCCGGTCCATCCTGTAACAAAGTCGTGTCAATTAAGTTGTTGAAAACCATGGCGACAAAACGTTCTCTGAAAGTGATCTCCCAACTATATCGTTCACCACTTTGGTTGTTATTATAGTTGTGTTGTGATCTATGTCATCCACTTGAGTATATCTTGTGTTAATCTTTATCACTGTCATTCTTTCTTATCAGTGAAAGCACTGGTCTGTTAAACAAATGCTAGTGTAGACTATTCAACATGAGCTCACTAATGCTATTCATCTACAGTTCATAATCCTACTGACCTGGTCTCCCCATTTCCAGTCCAGTCCTCTCATGACTCTGGTGCCGATCTTCATCATGGCGGCCAGCTCCGGGCCAGAGGCGGGCAGCGGGGCTGGAGCCGCCTCCTTCCTGGACTCCTCCAGGACAGTGGCGGAACCTCCATGTGCACACAGACTCAGGTCCTCCTCACTGCTGTCTGTGCTGGGACCTTGAGGACAGCACAGGACAAACACACGGCATGAGATCCACCTCTGGTCCTTCACAGTCAATGAGAACATACGACGACGTGAAGACGTGAATATGGGTCGTGTTCTTTTTTTAAGCTGGGAAATATGCTGCATCATCGGTTGGTTTGTTCTAAGTCGACCAAAGCCAGTGGTGGAAAAAGTACTCAATTGTTTTACTTCAGTAAAAGTATCAATACTGCAACATAGAAATACTCTGTTACAAGTCAAAGTCCGGAATTCAAAATGTACTTGAGTAAAAGTACAAATATATTGGCATCAAAATGTACTTAAGGACCAAAATTAAAAGTACTCATTGTGCAGAATGTCTCGATCATTTCAAGTTTTCAAATGCATAACAATCTTTTGAAAATAGCAGATCTACATGCTCACAATGTGTCACATCGCAAACCTAAAAAGGCTGGTCTCTGCATAATTGTATGTACAGTATGCAAGAAACTGAGTACAGTAAATCTAACTGATTAGTCAACAAATTCCCATGACTATTAGTCAGCTCTTTAGTCAAGGATATCCCTAGAATGTAATGTAATGTAATGCTGCACTAATGTGATGTCCAGTGTCTTGTTCGTAGTATTGTGTTAATGTCTTAATGTCTGTTAACTACTTTTTATATATGTGATGTATACAATGATTTTTGTTACTGCTTAATGTAAGTCGCTCTGGATAAGGAGCGTCTGCTAAATACCGCCATGCTAAATTGTAATGTCTTCTTGTTGGACTGCCACGATACGAGACGTTGAAGAAAAGGTTTTATTTATTGCCAAGTACACTTGGCAGTAAAGTGACATCTCTGTGATGTGTCTCTGTAATGTGGAGCATGCTCATTGCTCACCGATGAGTCTGAGTATGCTCTGTGTGAGGGCCAGCGTGCCGGAGTTGAGCAGCAGACTGAGGCTGTTGGCTCCGTGCTTCAGGGACAGCATGTGGATCATGGACAGGAGGAAGCGGGCTTGTGGAATGGTGCCGAGACTCGGGCCTGCCGGGTTCTCGTTGGTGATGGTCTGCAGGGGAACGGGTTGCACGCCTGGTGGTGCACGGGCAAAAAAAAAATCATAGTACGTACTTTAGCTCAGGTTACCTTCTGATCATACAGATATATATATGATAACCAGCCATGTAAATGATATGATAACCAACTACCAGTTACCAGCTACGTACATGTGATTACCAGCTATGTATAGAGGTATGTGGCCAGTTTATTTCAGGTATGACATGAACTGTGTTGTGATGCATATCTTCAATAGTATTTTGGAATACATTGAGATAAGGATAGGCACTAATAAGCTTTAAGCTTCTGCCTATGCCTTTTCGATCACCTAAAAAGAAAAAGTAAACTGTTTTTGTGTAATGTCTCCCTCTGAAAGATGGAAATAAACTATTCATTCATTCATAACTATTGCAGTGGTTCCCAAACCTTTTAGCGTTTTCAATGTATTTTATCTCAAATCGTTTTTAGTTTTATTCAACGGCCGATAGCCGGCGCTGTGATAGTTGCGATCAGGTTTTTTCTGCACCCAGCGAGAGATCAACAACCGGTCAAGACAACACACACACACACCATTACGTCATCGTAACATCCGGTTATGGGTATTTGGCTCTTCAGAATAAGGGTTGAAAGGGGAAAAATCTTGGCAATACGTGTTAATTAATTAAATAAGTCTACCAGGGAATGTGTTTTAAAAACTAAATGTAGGAAACCAAAAAATCAAGGCACCCATAAAGATCTGTCCGCGACCCACAAATGGGTCCTGACACACTGTTTGGGAACAATTAACTATGGTTTGGGAACCAGTGAACTATGGCATCTACAGAGGCGTGCTGCGCACCCACCCAGCTCTTTGAACTTGACGCTGGCCTCCAGCAGGATGCTGCGGACATTCTGGATGGCCCAGGAGTACAGCTTGCCGAAGGTCACCTCCAGCAGCATGCGGTTGAAAGGCGGGATGAGATCCACGTCCTTCAGGCAGTCCGACAGTGGCTCGCTGCATGGCAGCCACAGATCAAACATTACAACAGGAAATTAAAGGTAGGGTAAGTGAGTTTCTTTGGTTTAAAAAAGTGTTTTTATTAAACAGAAAATGCATTTTCAGATGGGGATACCAATCTGAACACCAATCTCCAACAAAATTATTTTGTTGGAGAATGTATGCTACAACTGAACTATGATTTGGCCATATAGCCACTTTTGCACTGATGTCCGTATTTTAGGCACATTTTCTATAGTTTCTATAATTGCAAAGAATTGCCGTTCTACAAGCTTATAGCTATTTTCACTATTTTGTCATTTAACAAAGACATACAAAGTATATACTGTAAGCCAGTTTGGGTAATTAGGGTGTATGATGTACAGTAGTATGATGTAATGTGAAAGCCTGTTGACATACCCGATGTTGGTCCCTTCTGGTATGACCCGCTGCCAGCCACACAGCATGGCATACTGCACCGATGGCAACAGGAAGCTCTTGGAGGCCAGCTTCAGCATGGTATCGATACCCTCCAGCCGAACCTCCGCCCTCTCCAGCTGTGGCGGCGAGGAGAGGCAGTAATGTAAACTCTGTTTGAGATCCTGTTCACTTCATTTAGAAGGCTACCACATGATGCAACCTCTAAGAAACTCCTCTCTGAGCCCAGCACTTTTCTTTGATCTTTTCGTTCCTGGAAAACTAAATGATGGATCTTTAACTAATTTCACCCTAAATCTGTGATGTGAGCAAAAAACTAACTATAGAGATACATGCATATGTATGTGTGCATTATGCTAAATGCATTCTAATTTCCTCTATTATATATGTGTATCTTTATTGGTTGCTCTATTGGCCCATCAACTCCTTGTGTAAATAAGTAAATAAATGTCTAAAATGTTTCAAATTAAGTGTTTTAGATTAATCTCACCTGTTTCAGGAGACACTTCCTCATCTTCTCCACATCGAGAGGTTCTTCTTTCAGTGCAAACTCCACTATGGTGGCCATGAGGCTGGACTGAGAGAAGATGCCCATAACACTGTGCTTCAGCCACCTGTACTTCTGAACACTGTTCACGGTGTTCATGAGAGGATGCCACTTGTCCTGCTATGGAAACACCAATACAACAATGTTAGGTTTCACAAAAACTGTAACCGTTACATTGTTCTCTAAGCCATTAACATAGCAGATATACTACATAGTATAGCAGGTATAGAAGCTCATCACAGTACATACGTCACTTTGTGCCACGCTGCAAGCTTGTACACCTGCTATTTTTTAACATATTTGAAATTTCTTAAAAGTGTGAGAACTACTGATTCAGAAGGCATTGGTAGAATCAGTCTCAGGTCTTAATGGGTTAAGTAAGACATTTTATGCTAGAATAAATTGCCTGAAAATTTTATCTAAATCCCTGAATGTGTCGACACCCTATGCAAGGACTAATTTATCCCCTTCCCTGACGGACAGGTGTCAGGAACCTGTTCATTAGTAAAAGAGCAATCACACCTTCAGCATTGCCTGGTGAAAGAAATCAGTCATTCATACTTTCTGTGTGCACAATTGCATGCCATTAAAAATAATAAGACATAAGGGAAATGAGTTGGCAAATAATGCCATTCATTGCCAACAAATAAATAAGACCCTGGAGAGAGAAAAGGAATGAGCACCTTGGGTGTTTTGCTAGTGGGTGATTTCCTGTCGCCAGACGTGGGGTTAACAGGGACATTCAGCTCCTCTCCGTTGGTCCCTTCATTCTCCAGCTTTGGCTCCTCCAAGTCAGCAGACTCGGACTTTTTAGGCACTGAAGTGAAAGGCATTGCAACTTAGTTATCGGATATTGAGATTTGGCCCATGATAATGTAACAATGTGGTCCATCTCTACTGGCAATATCCCTATAGTTACCACTCAAACCATACTGAATATTAGTTAACCCTGACCCCCCATGACCATGTGCTATATTTTGCGCCACCCCTTAGCCCTTATTCCTAAACGTTTTTGCCATTTTTTACTATTTTGAAAAACAATTTAAACTAGTTAAAATAGCCGATCTACAAGCTCACGTGTTGATGTAGATCGGCTAGTTGAACTGTTGGGATAAAGGGTCACATCCCTCCTGTTTAAGCCCTACACGAAATATCATTGGGGTACCTCTTTTTTTCCTGCGGTCCCTGATGAGTTTGCGCGTGATTCTCTTCCAGCGGGGCTGAGAACTCAGCAGCTTCAGCTTGGACACGATGGACAAGTCGTTGCTCACGGCCGGTCGCAGCTCATTGAACAGGAAGCGCAGTCGCTCGATGACCGGGGCGCACACCTCCTTATAGGAACGACCCTGCTCCTGGTGGGTCTGACCAAGCACATCAAACAACATCACTTTCGGTTGAAGTCACAGTGTAACGCCAAAATGTGCAAAACACGTTTTGTATAACTAATTTCAGTGTACTTCGAACTAGGATTTGGTCATACAATTACACCTTGAAGTGGTAGTTAATTTGGTAGCAATTCTTCAGAATTCAGAATTAAAGACCTGTCCACAGTATGAAACAGTGGTGTAGCTCTGAGAGAGAGAGATTAACCAGGTGCTCAATGGAGATGAAAGGTGAGTAAAAAATGAAGATTGGTGCATCTAGGGTCAACAGAAACCGAAACTTAAAAAAGAGCAGGGATTTTTCTTACAAAGCCATGCTACTCCTTGTATAACAAATTAGTTACACCGAACCTGGCTCCCACACGTCATTAAAGATTCAGAGGAGCAACTCGTATTACAGCGCTGTCATCCGTAGATGTTGGACAGCTCTCAGGTCTGATCTATACATAGTCGTACTATGGTGTCCTGGGTCGAAAATAGGCAATCTACAAGCTCACAAAGTGTCATGATGTGGCGCATTGTGAGCTTGCAGATCAGGGGGGACACAGCACAAGTATAAATCAGGTTTCACAGTTTCACACACACCGTACCGTACCTTGATTAAAGAGCACTTGGCCTGGTACACCATGCGGCACACGTCTATCACAGATTTGGGGAGGGACCTCTGCTTCCCCTGGTCCACACCCAAGGCACACTGATGGACAAGTGAGAGTGCAACATGACCTGTGACAGGAACAGATGTATAGCATGTTGTTTAGACAGTCTACACATAGAATACATTACATTACTACTACATAATAAAAACTTAAAATACAAATGTTGTATAGGTTCATTGTTTACCTGGTATCCTAGTTTCTTGAGGCACTATACTACTTACTCTCTTTGCATTTATATTTATGTGATTAATTACATTGTTTATTGTAAATTGTTCTGGATGAGAGCGTCTGCTAAATGCCTAATATTGTTCTGTTTGTGAATGAGAAAGCATGCACTTGATGTCTGCTGCATAGCTTAACAAGTCATTGTTACATGCTCACATGTGGTGGTTAAATAATTATGTACATGGAATGGTTTGTTGTTGGGGTTTTTTTCCCCAGAAGAGAACATTTTGGTTGATAAGACAACAAGATAGAGCAAAACAGTTGTGTTTTTATATTATTTATTTTGGGCCATCTCATGAATTCCGGCGGGCGGCGGTGGCCAAGGGGTAGAGTGGCTGGATGGTAACTGCAAGGTTGCCAGTTCGAACCTGGGCTCCCCCAAAGTTAGTGTTGTGTCCTTGAGCAAGACACTGAACCCCCAATTGCTCCTGATGTGCTGGTTGGTGCCTTGCATGGTTTCCGCCGCCATCAGTGTACAATATTTGGCCCATGATGTGTGTGAATGGGTGAATGTATTGCACAATCTATGTAAAGCGCCTTGGATAAAGGTGCTATATAAATGCACCATTTACCATTCCACCATAGCTTAAATAGTAAAAATGGCATTCATAAAATACAAAAAAGTGCGTGCGTGCATATACTGTAGTTTACCCAGATCTTGGTGTTTTAGCAGGCAACAGAGCAGCAGACGCCCGACCTCCTCTACGGGATGCTCCAGTGGGAAGGTGATGGGGGTGATGAGATGATACTGCTTACAACAACGCTCGATTTGGCATAGAAAGTCCTGCAGTGATGTCACAGATGAGACAATACACACAAAAAGTGAAGGCAAGGGGTGTCCCGCCCTCTGCTCACAGTAAAATGTATGGAAGAGATAACGTTTTCATAATCAGTTAAATTAATGAGTTCCATTAAGTGCCACATACATACCTTCACAGTGTGGTCCTGAGTGTTGTTGTCGGCGATGGCCTGGAGGAAGGGCTGTGCGTGGTCGCTGAGGGTTATTCTACGGAAGTACAGCTTGGTCTTGTCTGGGTTGGTGGAGCTGCAGTGGTCCTCGTCCTTCTCCTCGTTGTAGTTGTAGTGGATCTGACTGGTCTGCAGGCCCCCGGAGAAGATGGACGACTGGAGCCACTCTGGGGGAGGCAGGGCAGGGGGAGCACCAAACAGCTTAGAATCAGTGGTTCCCAGAGCATGTGAGCGGAGCGGAGCTGGAGCGGAGCGAGGAGCGGAGCGAGGGGATTTTGACGTGAGCGTGGAGCGGGTTTTTAAATGGGTCAGATTGACTTCCCGAGCGAGAAGTGTCCTCCGCTCCGAGCCGCTCCAAGCCGCTCAGTGCACACGGCACGGCTGTGCAAGCTTGGCTAGCAGTTTACATCAATCATTGCCTCTCAAGCAGGCCCGGCACCACGTGGGGGTAAAGGGGATGTTTGCACCCTTAAATCAACCTCTTTGCCTTTGTGCCCCCTCAAAAATCTCAATTGCCCTCTCAGTCATTTCATCCTGGCGCCGGGCCTGCTCTCAGACTCAAGCCCAGCCCCATACGCGTACTCTGCTTCACGGACTGTCCATGAGAATAGACATACAAATCACCAATGCACCGCTCATGGCGTGTCGACAGTTTACATATCTGGCTACAACAGAGCATGTGAGCGTGAGCGCGAGCGGAGCGGGTGGATTTTGAAGTGAGCGCGGAGCGAGCGTAGAGCGGCGTTGGGGGAGATGAACGTGAGCACGGAGCGAGCGTAACAAAAGCCGTCGAGAGCGAAGAGCGGAATTATCGGCCGCTCCGCTCCACTCCGCTCACATGCTCTGGTGGTTCCCAAACTTTTTAGCCTGTGACCCAAAACAGAAATTAGACATTCTCCCGGGACCCAAACTAGTGAAAATAGGAGATCTAAATATCTGTTCCAATTTCTGGAATTTCTTAGATTTTTATTGTATTTGTTCATGAAAAAATAAATTGAATTTGGTTTTTAATTCATGAAAACTTTAGCTTTTTTGTAGAAGAAAAGGGTCCCGCCCCGCACACTGTCTTCACTTATAGAGCAGTAGTTTTATTAGATGACAACGTTTCGGTCTAAACGACCTTCATCAGGTATCTGGGATACCTGATACCCGACATCTAACAGATTAATTTATGTAGTTGATTATGAGATGGTTGATTTTCTGTGGCGATTCGTTGATAAATACATGTTTTTTTAACTTCTCGATTAAACCAAACCCAAACTAGAAAAAGTGCCCTTCCGGGCACAGGTCTCCACCAGGTTATCCACAGATCCGTGCAGTTAGAGGTAAAAACACTTTTCGGCCAGTTATAGCGCCACCTTGAGGCTGAGTTGAAATTGTTCATGTGGCATTTTGTCCTCGGCCTAGTGGGAATGTGGGTGCACAATTTCACGGAAATCACGCGATGTGTTCATGATTTGCAGCATTTTGTTTGAAACTGAGCACTCCTGTGAACTTTGGAAGCCAATCTTAACCAATCAGGATGGAGTCTGATAAATCTGAAAGATCCGTTTCGTTGAATGGCTCTAGAGAGACTGTGTACCAATTTGCGTGATGTTTGGACAAAATCTGTAGGTGTACTGTGCAAAAACTTGTTTTGCACAAAGCGGCCTCCTGGTGGCGCTATAACAGGCCGTTCTGGAAAGTTTGGGGCAGAGGTTCATGGTTGGCATCCAGGGAGTGTGTGTGCAAAATATGGCATCGAAAAACTTGTTTTGCACAAAGCGGCCTCCTGGTGGCGCTATAACAGGCCGTTCTGGAAAGTTTGGGGCAGAGGTTCATGGTTGGCATCCAGGGAGTGTGTGTGCAAAATATGGCATCGACCGGGTTAACGGTGGCCGAGATTAGCTGTTCACGGACACACGGACACACACACGGACACACACGCGGACGGACGGAGTGCAAAACATACTCTCCCCACATGCCTTCGGCCTGGTGGAGACAATAAGTCAATACTCTGGATGGTGTGTAGTACATGTAAGCCGAAAATGTCTCTTAGTGAACTCACTGGCACATTCTATCTCCATGGCGGACAGGGGGGTGCTCATGGTCAGGTAGGAGGCGTGCAGCCCCAGCAGCAGTCCCAGGTTCCTCTCTGTGTCGATGAGCGGAGAGGACAGACTGCTGAGGTCTGGGGTCGTCACGGTCTCCTGATTGGGCTGGAGATGAAAGTTAGAAAAGACGATAAACAACTTGGAGAACATGTTAGACATTTGGAACAACTCCCGAGCAGCCAGCCCATACCTCCATGTATTGGCCAACGCAGAAGGCCTGCATAGATTCCCTGGTGTCCTCGAACTGCAAGGCAGCTTCCAGTGCCACCACAGGGTCCTCTGTGGCAAACTGGGCTGTAAGGCAAACATACTAACTCTGTTAGAAGAATCGTGGCATTTAAACTTCTACACTTGTATCATCAATGTATTAGTCGAGTCTCTTCGTCTGTGCACGGTATGTCTGCAAGTATGTATGTCACGCTGTCCGCAAACCTGGGCTGAATCACATTACCCGACAAGGCAACGAGCCACTCAACTCATCTATGCACACACCTAGGTTTCCTTTTTGTCACAGATGTGACTACTTCAACGCGTAAGTCAAAAGAAACGTATCCTAGGACTTTATTATTCCAATCCTATTGTACCGTGCCCCACAATATGGTGACAATTTCATTTGAGAAGCTCCCTACAGATCAGATCAAATATCAACTGGAACCATATGATATGATAGGAGGACTTTAAATGGTTATCGCAACCAGTGAGGCCTTCAAGTCCTACCCAGGATGCTGTTCCCAGCGAGGGACTGGGACTGGGCCTGGAAATCTTTGATGTCGTAGACCTTGCCATCGATGACGGTCCAGAAGCCGCCGTCCTTGTTGTGGTTCTCCAGGTCGGCCTTGCGGATCAGGGATACCTCCTCGTTGTTCTTAGAACTCTGACCCGTGAAGAATGAGCCTGGAATCAGTAGAGCACATGAAGGTTACTCAAATGCTAGTCACACTGTGTCATAGTCTGTGTTCTATCATCTGTCTACCTCTGTAGACAATATGAGCAATATAAACATACTGAAAATGAAATAGTGTGACAAAACTGACAACATTTTCAAGTCATATCGCTCAGCTCTAGGCCTGCGTTAGGAGCTTTACCCATAATGCCCGGCCACGCCAAGTCCTCGTTGTCGTCCCTCTCGTGTCCTGGGGACAGATGATTGAAGCGGTCCAGGTGTTCGAGGAGACCAGCAAGGAGAGGGATGGAGCCCGTCTCCTGCATGAGGCCTCCATCAATGGTGAGGAGCAGGACGATGGACACCACCAGCTCAGGCAGGAGAACACCTACATGACAAGAACCAGTCATGGGTTGTGGAGCAGTGCTTCTCAAATGTTTTCAGTTAAACAATCCCCAGTTTGGTGTGCATGATTAGGCCACAGACCCCCATAACTCAAGAGTGTGAAAATGGAACCAAATCCATTTGGGTCCATATTGTAAAACAAATATTTGAGGGAATTACCAGTCAGATCTCCTTCAATGACGCGAGACACTTCGGCAAAGTGGCGATGGCCGGCGAAGGCGATACTCGTAGCTACAGGGAGGATGTCTCCGATGTGAGTACATAGCAGGGCGATGTACTTCTTCAACAGGGAGCCCACACCCAGGAGCTCTGGGTCTGTACCAAGAAGGGTGGAAGGATAACAAACACTTGGAGTCATAGACATTCCTGCTAGTGGAACCCAATGGGCTATATGCCCACAGAATATCTCTTCCTACTTCCGGCCGCTTCCCTACTTCCTTCAGGTGTTACCGATACTAATGAAGGCCCCGTTTCATTTAGTGTGCAGTGGTTCTCAAAAAATAAAAAAGGACCCCCATAACTCGGAGTGTACACAAAGTGTACACAAACACTCAAAGTTTGTGTACACTTTCAGAGTTACACACCCGCACGGGCCACTTGGAACCCATTCAAGGACACTTTGAGACCCACTGGTGTAGCAGGGTGTTTCCAGTCAGCCAACATACACAATAGCAGCACCCTGACTCTGTTTGACCAGAATGGAACAGATCGCCTTCATTAGTCTCATTAACAGCTGAGCCCATTCTGTGATAACTAGCTAATGCTGAGTTGGTGTCCAGAAGAGTAAATTGGATTGATACCAGTATTGCCACTCACTGTATCCATTGGTGTTCTCTGTGCCGTTGACACCCAGGTACAGCTTGCTGACCAGTAGCCTCTGGAATCGTAGCAGCAGGTCCAGAGATGCAGAGCGCTCCTTGCTGACCTGCTCTGCGTCTAAACAGTTGGAGATGCGCCGCGCGACGTCCTTCAGCCTTGCGATTGTCTGGGAGGCGATGTTCCTGCAGATGACGTCAACTCGGTTAATATCACAGCGGGCTGCGCATCGTGGCGCAGAATGTGCCGCCAAGTGGGTCATGAACTTGAGCATGATCAGTGTCCCGGTCAAAGATGTGTTTGTACCTCAGTAGTTGCTGCACCAGCTGCACCAGCGGCAGGCTCTGCTTGCCAGCCGACTCGTAGATCCCCGTGTTGATGAGGTCTTTGTCCAGCATGGCGCGGCAGCGTTGCATGGTGGACGCATTGGCCTCCTGTTCATCTATCTCCTTCTCCTTCTGGGCCTCCTTTTTGGCTTCAATGTCCTGGTGTGAAGAGGATGATTAAAATCACATGAACCCTCAGGTCCCAGTTCTGTACATGTCATAATAATTATAGTTTCTTTACATTGTCAGTCAGAATACACAGAGGGCTATATCATGCACCACCCCTTGACCCTTATCCCTAAACTTATTTGTCATGTTTTACTATTTTGAAAAACCTTTTAAAATAGTTCAAATCACCAATCTACAGGCTCACAACGTGTCGATGTATCAAATCGATCAGCTAATTGAATTATTTTAAAATGTTTTTCAAAATGGCAAATAAGTTTAAAGGGATAGTTCAGATTTTTTTAACTTAAGTTGTATGAAATACTTGCAACTGTATTAATTGATTGCCCGAGTCCCGTGGTGGGAGTTCTGCTCTGGTTTTAGTGAATATTAACCCATTCTGAACGGGAACCCATTTTGGTGTTAGCATCATGTTATGCTTTAGCTATTGAAAAATAGCAGATCTACAAGCTCATAGCGCGCCACCGAGTGGCGCGCTAAGAGCTTGTAGGTCTGCTATTTTTGAGTGGTGCAAACCACTCCTACAACCAGCTTGCAATGTCTTCGTACCTGTTTGTTTGTGTGTGTGTCTGTGTGTTTGTTTGTTTGTGTGTGTGTCTGTCTGTCTGTGTGAGCATGAGTATGTGACTTAATAATAGCAGTAGGGGGCGCCAGAAACAGTGAGAGGGGTAGTGACTCTAATGAGAGAGAGTGAGAGAGAGAGAGAGAGAGAGAGAGAGAGAGAGAGGGGGGGGGGGGGGGGGAATTGCACCACTCAGTTCACACGTGTGTGATTTTTTTTTTTATCGAAGAACGACTAACATTTTTAGAATCTGATCTCAGGTCAGAATGGGTTAATCAGACCAGTGTGTGTCCAGTGGAAACCTCGTATGAATCTGATCTCAGGTCAGAATGGGTTAAGTAGTTCTGGTCATTTTGTGGGGGGCACTGGGGCCACGCAGTAAAAGTAAATTAATCCACAAAACGAACGTAATTTGTATTGTTGACCTATTTCTAAAATATTAGTGCGACTTTCATTCAACTTTGACTCGTCCATCACATGGAACTATTTTTTGGGCGTAGTGATATGGACACAAAAAACATAGTTCTGTGTGATAGAGGGGTAAAAAAATAACGAAAGTTGCACTAATATTTTAGAAATAGGTCAACAATACAAATAAAGTTAATTTTGTGGATTCATTTACCTTTACTGCGTGGCCCCCAGTGCCCCCCACAAAATGACCGGAACTACTTGATATTTCACCAAAACCAGAGCAGAACTCCCACCACAGGACTCTGGCAATCAATTAATACAGTTGCAACCACTATATTAATGTCAAGTATTTCATACAACTTAAGTTAAACAAATCTGAACTATCCTTTTAAGGATAAGGGGTAATAAGTGGTGGCGCAAGATAGGGCCCAGAATCACTTAAGGGTGACATGATATCAGTGAGGGTCATTCTGGTGTCACTCTGTGCCACAGGCCTGTGGTTTACAACGTGATGAAACATAAGAGTCAGCGTATATGAATAAATCATGTGTGGGAGACGAGTGCAGGGCTGCGACTCATGCTCTAATGCACTGACCTGGATCTCGGCGGTGATGGCAGCGTTCAGCGCAGACTCCAGCCCTCCGTCTGCCATCAGGCTGCTGACTAACAGGTCGATCATGAAGCGACGCCCGGGGCTCACGCTCATCTCGTTTCCAGATGCTGAGGAAGACCAAGATTTAGTGGCTGCTTCGTCGCCTAGTTATTTATTTATGTATGAATTCATTGATTTTTTAATTTTTATTTTTTAATTAACTAATTCTGTGCCATGGCCATGCGCAGTTGAATAGATAGCTCCATAGATAGAAGCAAGGCTAGTCTGTATCCAGAAAACGTTTGATTTTCTTCAAAGCTTTATATATGAACGTTATATATGAACTTTTTATATGAAAAACGAGTAAAATGTAATACTGTAATATGTAAAATTTCTGCAGAATATAATTCACTGTATTTTAGTCACCAGTACATTTTGAATCACTTTTTGAATCCCTTCCAGCTAAGACATTTCGTGTAGAGGGAAAAAAGAAAAAAGGTTATACCTGCATTAGGTAGGAGTGAGGACAGAGCCCGGGCTCTCTCCTCAGCGGTGGGCAGCAGCACAGACCAGCCGCTCTGGAGGACGGCCTGGGCGGCCGCCTGCACCGAGTTGAGCACCCCGGCGTTGCTGGCGAGCATCACCACGGTCTGCTTCAGGTTGTTGAGCAGCCCGCTGCCCAAGCCCAGGCCCAGCTCCTCTGGGTCCACCTGGTTACTAATGGCCGCATGGAGCTGAAAGACCAGACAAACCAATGTTCTCATGAGCGAACTATATGAAATTAAGGCACTTTCACACAGAGTCTGATGCAATTTTAATTGTATTCAATTCACGCAGATTCAAACCGCTAGTTCCCAACTCTACTCCGACTAAAAATCTGTTTGGCGCTAGAAACATACCACAGCTCTGTCTTACCTGTAGTCGGAGCAGGTTGAGTGTGGCCACGACCATGCACTCCTTCTCCTGTGGAGGAGGCCAGTCGGAGCTGCCGTCCATGCCCTCGCTGACCTGTCGTAGGAGCAGATCCAGCTGCTCAAAGGTCATAGGGCACACGTCCACCACGAAGGGCACCCTCTGCCCGACAGACCACTCAGAGCAGGAGGACCAGGCAAAACTCTGTAAGAACAACATGGGGGGGTTTCAACTGGTTTCAACATGGTGGTCTTCAAGTGTGTTCAAGTGTGCGTTGTGTGTGTGTGTGGGGTTGTAAAAAGTATCTTTTGGGCATCATAGATGGCGTGCTGGGGGATCACGTAGGTTTACCTGTCCCGGGCCGCAGGAGATGCCCACAATGTGCTTGGAGTTGAGGCCCGGCAGTGCTTTGGGCTGCTTCTTGTTGGAGAACAGTGTATCAAAGTGCTGTAGTTTGTCGTTGCTGCCCCAGCTGTGCACCTCCCCGTCGTCAGTGAGAGCCAGGCAGTGTGTGGAACCCACAGCGATGTCTACCACCTTCTTCCCTGCCGTGGCAGAGAAAAGTAATAATGAAAAGTAGGCTGGCGCTTCAAAGATCAGTGGGACTGGAATACTAAAGGCGGTGACACGAGCTCTCAAAAAGTAAAAAAGAAATGAGGAGAGGGTGGATAAAAATAGATATGCTATAGATGGCTTCTTTTCACGTTTATAAATAAAGTATTATTTTTATCCAGCCTCTCCTCATTTTTAACTTTTTGAGTGCTCGGATCACCGCCTTGTCTTTAATGCGCGGTACATATTGGGGCATCAGCAGTTCAGAAACCTGACAGCCTGATTGGTGCTCTGGTAGTGGGTTTTTTTTTCCCTCTCTCTCTTTTTTTTCTCGAAACAGAACATAAGTCCTTAATGATTTTTAGAGCTTTCCTTTCACATTGAGTGATGCAAATGTTCTGAAAGGGTGGGAAGTTCTGTGCCAATGATTTCTACAGGCCTTTGTAGAAGTATGTGGCCCTGAGCAGACAGGTTGCTAAACCACAGGCAGAGGGTTCATATTCTAGGACTGGGCAATATAGTACATGAGACTAGATCTAGATCGTCTGGAATTTTGGATGTCCGTTACACATTTTCTCTCCTCAATTAATTCATCCCCACACATTTCTGCGCTACCACTGCTGTTGTAGAGTGATGTGAAGCCAACCTGACCAATTAGCATAAACCTTTGGCCTGAACCTAGCCAGAACCAGAGAAGTAAAAATACAAATATGTCTGTACAATTGATATCAGCAGTGGATCAGATAAATAGAGAGAGAGAGAGAGATTTGCAAAGAGCATGGCTCTGAAGAGCATTAGCGTGCGCTCACACAAACTAGAGGGTTCACCGTCGTAAACAACTCACCCTGCAAGCTGTCGAGCAACTTGGGATAGCGGACGTGCTCGTCGGTGCCGTGGCCCAGGCGCTGGTTGTCCCCTTTTCCCCAAGTGTAAACCTGGCCGTCTTTGGCGAGCGCCACCGAGAACTGACTGCCGCAGCATACTTTCACGATGTCCAGGTCCTGCAGCTTCTCCACCAGCTTGGGTGTCTTGCAGCCGTCGCTGCCCCCACGGCCCAGTTTACCGTAGTCGCCGTCACCCCACGACCACACCTGACCTGCAGTCCCACAGGGAGAGGACAATGTTTGAGAGACAACAAATACCTTGTTAAAACTTTGCAATCTGAGCCACAGACCACCAGTGGTTCCCCACTTTGAAGACCACCGCCCTAGACCGACTCCAGTCGGTAAGTCCTTTCTCTCCTGCTCACCGTTTTCCGTCACGGCGAGAGTTTGTGCATCGCCACTGCCACACGCCACATCTAGGACCTTCAGTCCCTTCAGTGCCGTCACCAGCATGGGTGTGGTCTGGTCCTCGCTGGAACCTGTGAAGACAATCAAGGACAACATTCCCATGTCAGCATCCCGGTTGTGGACTCAGTCGGGATTTGTTGGTTTAAAGCAATTTCCCCTCCCACAGGGACCAGAAAGAAAAATCACTTTCTACTCGTGAAGGTTTTCGAAAATGCAAAAGAAAATAGCAGCTCTATAAGCTTGTGATGCATTGTGATGCAACGCCTTGTGAGCTTGTAGATAGTCTACTTTCACTACTTGTGTGCCACTCTTGTATGATGAAGTTAATTAATATGCATTAATGTGCGGAAAAAAACCCACAAAGTTGAAATACGGTTCTCACCGTGGCCCAGGCGGCCGTAGTTCCCTCTTCCCCAGGTGTAGAGCTCCCCGTCGGCCGTGATGGCAGCGCTGTAGGTGCTGCCACAGGCGATGTGCACCACCTGCTTCCCCGCCTGCTTCCCGTTGAACGCCGTGATCATGGCAGGCTCCTCCAGATACCTGGGATTGGAAATCAATAGTCATGGACTTACATTCCTTCCTTGTTTTGATCAACCTTTCTCCATGTAGCATTTACTGGTTTGGAGGAGATTATATTCATTACAGGTGTCAACAGTCCTTAATTAGACCGTTTTTTTTCATGTGATGAATTCGCCAAAACTGTTTCATAAGTAAATCCACATAGAACACGAAAATTACACAGCGATAAAGCAACACAAACTTTATTAGTAAAATTAAAGCATCAAGTTGTATCAACTAACTACACTACTACAGTATATGAAATGAATAGTTTGGTTACGAAATACTCAGGCTGTCAGTTTCCCTCTATAATCCCATTCGAATGTATTATTTTTTATATTCTATATATTCAAATATTTTATACAATATACAACTATATAAAATAATTTATAGTATATAAACACCCATGTGTGCACACATAGGCTATAATAACAGGCTAAACAAAAAGTTAAACCCAATTTTCAAGAGAAGTTTATGGGGGGAAACATTTAAAGGAGAGGAGTCTATACGCATTTCCAGCATAATTCTGTATTTTATTGAATATGCATGTGTTGAATAATATCAGCATCAGTATCATCAGGTGTCTCTCGTTCCATTGACTATAGTTTCTTACGTGGTGTCCCCGTGTCCAAGACGGCCACCGTCTCCACAGCCCCAGGAAAACACCTCCCCATTGGCTGACAGGGCCAGGTAGTGCTGCCCGTCGGGGTGAGCAGCCAGCTTCATGGTCTTTCTGGAGCTCAGAGCGTGGACTAGCATGGGAGACTGCAACGACACAGCAACACAACACATACAGAGCTCAGAGCGTGGACTAGCATGGGAGACTGCAACGACACAGCAACACAACACATACAGAGCTCAGAGCGTGGACTAGCATGGGAGACTGCAACGACACAGCAGCACAACACATACAGAGCTCAGAGCGTGGACTAGCATGGGAGACTGCAACGACACAGCAACACATACAGTAGACTGATATACTGGCCATTATGTAACTTTCTTTTGATGACAATGTTATCGGCAATTATGCAGTCGATGTGTCCTGAAACTTGTTACAAATGTTCAAAAAAGTTGCAGATATACAAGCTCACAACACGTTGCGACGTGTTACGAGCGTGTAGATAAGCTACGTTTTGAAAAACTTGTGTAAGAGCCCGGTCGGGCTAATATAGAATAGAGCCAACCAAAACGGAGACAGAACTTTGAGCTATAGTTGCTTGTAAGCTTTGCGTGACAAAATAATTCATACCAGTGTGGTGCTCTTGTAGTTCTGGGTGTAAACGGCACCGCTGCTAGACAAGATGAGAAATCCCTTCTCTGAGCAGACGATCTGATTGACTCCCAGGCTGGACAGGCCCTTGCACTGGATGGGGCCGTTGACGTTGGCATAGAGCTTCCAACCCAGTAGACCCCAGGCTATCACCTCCTGCAGGGTTCCCTGTAGTGCAAGCAGATGGACACAGTCACAGAGATTAAGTAAAATTATATTGTATGAAACTATTCTTCTGTTCGTCCAAAAAAAGGTGCTCTGATCAGCGACTTCTAAAAATGGCTACTATGAATTTGCCTGTTGGTCAAGTCCCATAGATTTAATGTAAACAGTCACTGTGTACAGTACACTACCTAATATCAGACTTACATAGCACTTTTCAAGATACTCGACAAGTAAAACATAAAATAAAATATGACTAAAAACAATTGACAACCTTAACCCATTTTGGGGCGGGAACCCCTTTTGGTGTTAGCATTATGTTATAATTTAGCTATTCTTTTTGAAAATTAGAAAAACGACTGACATAAAAACATAGCTTTTTCAGAAAACTGTCAGGATGTAGAAGACATTTTTAGAATCTGATCTCAGGTCAGAATGGGTTAAGGATAGCAAAGAGTATATTTTTTATTTACCTGTATACTGCCGTGATCCTCCAATAAAGCACAAAGACAGGAAAAGTAATTAGTATCAATAAGGCTCCTATTTAACAATCTACAGAAATATGAAGCTATTGTATCCATAGACAACTTGTGACAGGCCACCATCATTTTTATCAAATAGGGAACATGGAAGTGAGGGAACAGCCTACTGATGACCATGATGTAACAATGTCGTAGAAGTACAAATTAAGCATAAGACTTGATAAAAGATGTCCAGGTGTATGTTGTGTGTTGGCACCTTGTGCGAGGTAGGGGAGCTGCACGTTGGAGGGCTACATGGAGCAGCCAGGCGGTCCAGGTGAGCCATGATCACCACGGCTGTCTGCCGCAGGTCGATGGCCAGCTCGTTGTCCTGGGGCAGGGTCAAGTAGCGCAGGAAACTCTCGTTGGGAGTCAGAGGGGCTGTGAGGATCTGGGGGAGGGGGAGGGGGAGGCAACAACAATAGTCAGAGGGGCTGTGTGGTAGAGGGCAGCACGGGTCCAACCGGAACCCAATACCCGAGAGCCGAACCGAGAACCGAGCCAGTTCGGGCCCAAAATATTGACTTGTCCCTCGGACAGGGTCGGATCCATTCCAAATTGCTGCGGGTCTGGGTCGGATCGTCTGAAATGCAGTTACCCGAAATTACCCGTGAGTATCCGAGCTTTATATATTAAACCCTTCAACTTTAAAAATAGGTGTTAAAAATAGACATGCGTGCGTTGTAATTATTACATTCTAAAGTGACAAGTCCAATATTTTCTGTTGAACAGAGTCAACAAGGGCTGGGTCTCGTCATGCACCTCGACATGAGCGAGAGCGCTTGCTCTCTCTCTCTTTCGCTTTGTCTCTCTCTCTCTCACCCCAATCCCAACACACACACACACACACACACACACAGCTGGCTATATTAATGCAATCATGGCGACCCCCTTGAGCGAGGTGAAACGCAAAGCAACGAGCAATGTGGGACTAACCACGTCACTCGGAGGAAAAATGTGGGACAGTTTTGTTGTGATTGTCAACAGCTCTGGTAAGAATGTCGGTGCGCTAAAATGCATTAATATTAGCCTATGCAAGTTTGCAACCCTCCGCTGCGCTGTCTCGAGAGGCGGAGTGCAGTCGCTCATAGAGAGCAGTCTCATGTCATGTTAAACACACTATGGGTCCGGATCTATATGGGATCGGCACCGTTTTGGTCGTTTGGACCGGGTCCAATTTGATGGACCCGTGCTGCCCTCTATATACGAGAGGATCACGTGTTTCATTCTCTCCATGGGACTAAAACAACAACTAATACAAGGGCTTTAAGAGGGCATTCCAAACAAGTTATTAAAGTAGCATATGTGACCCAATTAAATTACTTAAAATGTAATTACTTTATCATAGTTCATATTTTCAAGAGTAATTTAGCCAAAACAGAAACAGACATGGAAACAGAAAACTGTAAAGGATTTGGAAGACATTTTTAGAATGGGCTTCAGGTCATAATGGGTAAAGTAGAGGTGAATAACGGTTCACCTCAATCTCCTCCTCAGGGGCCGGCTCCTCCTTACTGCTGTGGATGTTGTGAAAGCGCTGCAGGAGGGGCAGCAGGGGAGCGCTGGTTCCCTGGGTGGAGCGCTCGTTGTCCATCTCTCTCGTCCCGCTGTCCCACAGCCGCAGAAGGAGCAGGACAGCTGACAGGATCTGACTGGAATTAGAACACAACCAAAGAAAGTCCGTGAATACAGAGAGTCAGGTTCTCGGGACCCATTTATGGGTCATCCTTTTTTAGAGGTTGCCGACTCAGGAGTAAATATCGAGTAAATAATAGTTTCCTATATTTTCTTTTACAAAATTTTAAAAAGGCTAGATTTCTTCAGAAATACAAAAGAAATCACACATGTGTGAAGTAAGTGGTGCAACTCGCTATTTCCATGCTCGGACACAGCCATGGACGGACACAGCCAGCCAGCCAGCCAGCCAGTTACCCACGGACACACAAAGCTGCATAAGGAAGTGGTTGCACCACTTAAAAAAACATCCAAAAGACCTTCAAAAACGTATTTAAAGATATTTAAAAGATCTGCGTACCTGAGTGTGCCTCTCTGAACGGCCAGCTCCAGCAGAATGGCCAGAGCCAGGTGCTGGTCCTGCAGGGGAATGTTGCCCTTGACACTGGCACTTCCATGCACATCACTGGACCCCACAAAACAGAGACAAAACACGTTAGGCTGTACAGTACCTACACAGTACACATGGATAAAAGCTAAATAGAATCTCACGAAAATGTTTGTATGACCACCAAGTCTACCCAAGTACCACCACCAAGATACCTATGTACCTGTCTAAATACTTCCTTAATGTCAACGAAGTCCACACCCACAACACCAGAGGGAGTTCAACAAACCATGTGTAACCCAGATTCGGCACAAATAAGGGACTACATTCATTTCTCTCCTATGCCACCAAAATGTGGAACACCCTACCAACAGTCATTAAGACATGCAAATCCCTTGACTTCAAAACCGCTCTCAAAGGGCACCTACGGACGGCTGCAATTCCAAACTGGCCCCTGTAAAATCTGAATCCCCCACCCACCCCTTTTTCCCCTCACTGTATATGTTTTTTCCCTTTTTACCTCCTTTATGATGATTTCCTGTTTTTGGCTATATAGAAGTGTTTATTTGTATGTCTCTAAATGTTATGATGAATTGAAAACAAGTGTAATGCTTTATGTTGTCGTCCACAGTTAACAGTTTTGTATTGTGCTTGAAATGTACTGTAATTCTCCAATCTGTAATTCTCCAAAGTCTTAATGTGCAATTTGTGAAACGGATGTTTAGGAAACACTAGCGCTGTTTCCTAAACAATTAACACAATATGTCAAATTGTTTTGCTTTCGTATAGCTTTTGTAATATTATAGCTAATATTGCTAATATTGTTCTTATGCCTGCTGTTCTACATGCCACCAACCAGGTGAAGAAATCACAGATTGGTGCTTTAACCTTTAAGACTATTAAGATTTTTATGGAAAATGCTTCTGAACATTTTGCTATTTTGACCACTTCTTAAATTGTAAATTGCGAACCCCTTTTGGTGTTAGCATTATGTTATGCTTTAGCTGTTGAAAGATCGAAGAACGACTGACATAGAAACATAGCTTTTTCAGAAAACTGTCAGGATGTAGAAGTCATTTTTAGAATCTGATCTCAGGTCAAAATGGGTTAAATTAATGACAATCTACAAGCTCAATGCGTCGCAGACAAGATCCTGTAACAGAGCACAGAGCACAGAACATTTGCCGACCTGAGGAATTTGGTTGCCCTCTCAACAACCTCGAGCCACACTGAGGACACAGTTCCTTCATCGAACAACGTGGCCTCTGGTAGAGCACGCAGTGCATCCAGAGACTCCTGGAGAAGCTCGCTGCACAGATCTGCATCGTCGCCTGAAAAACAAGGAAAAATGTTAGACAAACACACTGCAAAGATAGCACATCAGTACGTTCCTTTTTATATTATTTAAAAAAATTAAATGAAATAGGCAATCTTCAAGATCACAACACATCTCATCCGCATCGTGGCGTGTTATGAGCTTGTAGATCTGCTCATTTCACAACTTTGGAGCACTCTTGTAGGATGAAGTAAGGCACTCGTTTATGAGAACCGAGTGGTGCAATTCCTCTCTCTCTCTCTCTCTCTCTCTCTCTCTCTCAAAAATCACACCAGTGTGAACTGAGTGGTGCAACTCCCCTCTCCCCTCTCCCCCTGTACCCCCCCCCCTCTCTCTCTCTCTCTCTCTCATTAGCAGGCAACAGTGCAGCACTATCTCTCTATCTGTTTCTGGCACAACAGCGCCACTTTTGCCCCTACTGGTACTCATAGTAACAGTCACATATATAGTCACATAGGTTAACACAGACATTGCTGTTCTTTGGAGTGGTTGCACCACTCATAAAACATTGGTTGAAATATGAAGAATGAAGATACAACGAGAGGTCTGCTTGACAGCAACAATATAGAATGTTGAGGCTAAGAAGGCTTTCGGGAAACGGTTTTACTTCTAAATTACTTCCTCCAGAAAGCCTTAAGTATTTTTCCCCGAAGCCAGTTAAGAAGACACGTAACGTTGTTCTCTTGAGAACCAGCTGCTACTAATAAAGATACTGCCTCCTTAGGAGGCTCTTATACACCTGCGTAAGCTACGCACGACCTTTGCGAAACCCGGCCAAGGACATTTCGGGCGGGAACCCCTTTTGGTGTTTTAACTAAGCATTATGTTATACTTTAGCTATTGAAAAATAGCAGATCTACAAGCTTGTAGGTCTGCTAATTTTGAAAAATCATGAAAATGCGGCACAAATCTTTGAATATATATTCTTTCAGAAGACTTTTTTTATTTATTCACTTCCAGACCTAAATGGGTTAACCTTGCAGCACTGCAGTGAGGAAAGGAAATTAATTCATGACAAACATACTGCTAAGCGCAGTCTTGCATCCATCCCTCAAGAATAAATCTTTGAATAATTAGTCATGGTTTGGTAACTTCAGTGAATTCCAAGGTTTGATTTCTAGCAGACTTACAAACTCACAACAAGTCACGCTGCGCAGCATTCTGAGATTGTAGACGTTTTTGTTTTTTTGTTGTTGTTTGGTACACAACATCGGCATGCACCTAGTATACAACTAAGCATACGACCCAGTGTACAGTAAATCAGGCTAAATAGCGGGTCCAACAATACTCTATAATTCTGCAAAGACTGGGGCCGGTTAGAGGGGGTGTGGGATTCGACATAATCAGCTAGAAATGTGTTCATTCAGCAGGTGATAGGTGGAAAAACTCCAGACAAGTCATAGTGAGAGTGGCTTTCTGCTACGCCCCTGTTATTTCTACAGTACATTCCAGGAATGTAGCCAGACAGGGGGCGAAGGCCTGCGGCTCAGCTGTATGTTTGTGTGTACGCTCGCGTGTGTGCGTGTGTGTGTGTGCTGCTCATGTTACAGGAAGCCTACAGTGGACAGCCAGGCACTTTGTTCCCACCCAGACCCTAGCTATACACTCACGCAACGCATCAGCATAATGTACAAGTGTACATATGAATCAAAGCATCTCTACTGGCTAACCAAACAGGTAAAACAAAAAGGTACACACCACAGATCGGAACCACACATGTGGATCCATGTACAAAAGGCAGAAACCGAACATTCATAAAAGCATGTCACATAACCTTGACCCAACAATGATCAAATTTAGCATCTGAACGTTGTTGACCTCCTGGATATCTCAGTGAAAAGTAAGCAGTTATCTCTCTGTCAATAAATGGGAAAGTATCCTATTGCAGTGGACCAGAGACTCTGCTGTAGTCTGGTTCAACGGCTCATTCTTCAGAGCCGGGGTCCACTCTCACCCCTAAGCAATACAGGGGGTGGATTATCAAATCAAGGCCTGTAACACAACCTCAGCAGTGCATGGAGGAGACTCCGACCTTGGCGTCTCCAGGGAGGCTTTATGAATGACATGCTGACCACTCACCCCACCCCCCACCATTCCCCTCCCCATGACCCCATCCTCCAAAAAGTCACCCAGTCCATCATCCAGAAGACACCACACGAGAAAGTGTTGCGCAAATTGTTGTTTACCCTGGACAGCGTGTGACAAGTGTTGTGACACAACTCTCAAAACAGATGGTGAGCCGAGTGTTAAGGAGTGTCATCGGCTACAGATCCATACGCACAGCAACCCACTGAACCAAGACTCCTGGCTTTATTCTGGAAATGTGCTCACCTGACCTCCAGGCTCTGCGCAGGAAAGCAAAGGCAAAGGACAGCGCTGCCCTGGAGCCCACTCTGGCCAGGCCTTCAACCCCTTTACTGACTGGACGAGGGCTGGAAGTACACAAGGACAACACAACCGGGATTAGGGCTTGCCATATGGACACAATCAAACATCACTTTTTTTTTGTGAACAAGTACAGTACCTCAATATCACAAATCTGACAAAATTATAGGGATGAGTATATTGGTGCTTTCTTAACATATTTACACAATGGAATGGGTTGTCTGTCACAGTAGTTGACTCCAGGTGCCACATTTTGAATGTATTAATGTTCAGCAACTGCAGCTATTTTCATGAAAAAGAAAATCACACCCGTGTGAAGTAAGTGGTGCAACTCCGTGTGGGGGTCCCCGGAACTTCCAGACCCGCAGGAACGTGCCCAGGGTGCCGGCCCAGTTCCGGCGAGCCGCCCCGTGTCCAAAACGGTTGAGAAATGTTGCCATGTGGGGGTCCCCAGGGGTTCCCTCTACTGTACTGTACTGCAGGGGTTCTCAACCCGTGGGTCGGTTGGTGGTGAACAAACGCCCACAACAAAAGTTGTGGGCTTGTAAGACTGGCGATTTTCGGCACCTGACATTGGCACGCAGCAAAGTACAAAATCAGGTTTAACGTCACCTCTTATTGTCAGCGGTGGGCAGCGGTGGGCTGGGCGGGCCCTTCCAGCGGACCTTGTAATTCTCCTCCATCATACTGTGGCTCAGGGAGATGAGGTAACGCTCCAGGATGACCAGGCGCTGCCGCAGGCGCTGCGCCGACAGCGTGCTCTTGGCCATCTGGGCCGACAGCTTCTGCTGGTCGTCAACCAGCACCATCAGACACTCCTTGAGCTCCACCTCATCTACATGCACACACACACACGCACACACACACACACACACACACACACACGACAAAGTACAATATAATAAAATGTGAATAAACAATGCGATCAAAACCGGTGAATTTGAATCCCATATCTGCGCACGCACACGTCCACACACACACACACACACACACACACACACACACACACACTTTCATGAGATCTGGCAGCTGCAGAGGGATGTGATGTCACAATAAAAGCAAAAGAGTTATAGTTTAATCCGTGCCGGATTAAACAATGGTTTCAAAGTGAGCTAGTGGTAGACTAACTTTAGACATTTTCCACTCCTAAATGCAATTCCTATGAGGTTTCATCTTTGGTCATAGAGTAGCTTATGTTGTTGCTGCCCTACAAGAGTCTCAAGAATTTCATTTAGAGAGTCACGTTATGTAATGCCACAGGCCTCACAGTCCAGTGAAATTATAATGTCTGCACTCTGCAGCACATGGATATAAAAACAACAGCGATTTATAAGCCGCTTGTTAAATTCAAAAGTACCTACTGTACAAATTATTTATATCAGTATATTACAACCAAGAAGTGTTAACACCCTCTGTGTTACGGCAGTATTAACATCCACACACACACACACACGCACACACGCACACACGCACACACACACACACACACACACACACACACACACACACACACACACACAGGATTTTTCGAGTGCACATCCGAACCATTCGTTTCTAATTAATTTAAAAAATAACCTTCGAGCTCCTAACTTCCATTTATAAATAGATCCTATGGGGGCGACATTGCATAGACTAACAGTGAAATAAGGGTTAAGTTCACAATGCGTCCCCGGGAAGGATTAATAATGGTGCTTAACACCATTATTAATTAATCTAAATCTTATAAAAGCCTATATAAATCCAAAATAGTATTAATAAGACAAGATATTTCCAACAGTTATTGAGAGATTATTCTCGAGTTAAGAAAAGGAAAAAATAAATACAAATAATAAAATAATAAAAAAAACGAATGGTTCAAGCCCATTATAGATAGATAGAATACTTTATTGGCAGTTCAAGAAAATTACAGAAAATGACATCATTTAAAAAAACGCCAAATGGACTTAGACACAAAAAAGCCTTCGCTTGTTTCCATTGTGGTCCACTTTGTAACATGAAACTATACACATACATACTGTACAGACAAAACAAACATGGAACATATAATAAATAAAGTGCCAATCGGCACAGGTCTCCACCAGGGCAATCAAAACAAATATTGTATTAAGTGTAAATGTATAGATTTAAAATGAGAATTGCCAAAGGTTGTTCAAGCACAGATTTTGACCAGTGGGGGGTCTAGTTAGCCCTGCTCCCTGGCGTGTGTGTGTGTGTGTGTGTGTGTGTGTGTGTGTGTGTGTGTGTGTGTGCGAGTGCATGACGCGACTTGGCTTGTTGTAGTGCCACCATCAGGCTGTTGAAAACTGTCAAGTGGCATTTCTTCCTCAGCCTAGTGGGAATATGCGTGCACAGTTCGCAATCGGACGCTGCGTTGAGGAGTTGTGGCGATTTGTACAAAGCGGGCTACTCCTGAAAACTGTAGGAGCCAATCGTGGCCAATCAGGATGTAATATGAGAAATCACATGACTATGGAGATCATGTGTACCGATTTGCGTGAAATTTGGATAAAATCTGAAGGAGTAATAATAGAAAATGTGTTTTACATATGTGGGCCTCCTGGTGGCGCTATAAAGAGCAGATGTGAAAAATTCCAGGCAAAGGTTTTTCCTTGGCCTCTAGGGAGTTGGCATACAAACTTATCCACAGATCCGTGCAGTTAGAGGTAAAACACTTTTCGGCTAGTTATAGCGCCACCTTGAGGCTGAGTTGAAATTGTTCATGTGGCATTTCGTCCTCGGCCTAGTGGGAATGTGGGTGCACAATGTCATTGCAATCGGACGCTGCGTTGAGGAATTGTGGCGATTTGTACAAAGCGGGCTACTCCTGAAAACTGTAGGAGCCAATCGTGGCCAATCAGGATGGAATATGAGAAATCAAACAAACCTGTCTTGATCACATGACTATGGAGATCATGTGTACCGATTTGCGTGAAATTAGGATAAAATGTGAAGGAGTAATAATAGAAAATGTGTTTTACATATGTCGGCCTCCTGGTGGCGCTATAAAGAGCAGATGGGAAAATTTCCAGGCAAAGGTTTTTCCTTGGCCTCTAGGGAGTTGGCATACAAAGTTATCCACAGATCCGTGCAGTTAGAGGTAAAAACACTTTTGGGCCAGTTATAGCGCCACCTTGAGGCTGAGTTGAAATTGTTGATGTGGCATTTCGTCCTCGGCCTAGTGGGAATGGGGGTGCACAATTTCACGGAAATCACGCGATGTGTTCATGATTTGCAGCATTTTGTTTGAAACTGAGCACTCCTGTGAATTTTGGAAGCCAATCTTAACCAATCAGGATGGAGTCTGAGAAATGTGAAAGACCCGTTTCGTTGAATGGCTCTAGAGAGACTGTGTACCAATTTGCGTGATGTTTGGACAAATTCTGTAGGTGTACTGTGCAAAAACTTGTTTTGCACAAAGCAGCCTCCTGGTGGCGCTATAATAGGCCGTTCTGGAAAGTTTGGGGCAGAGGTTCATCGTTGGCATCCAGGGAGTGTGTGTGCAAAATTTGGCATCGACCGGGTTAACGGTGGCCGAGATTAGCTGCTCACGGACACACGGACGGACGGACACACGGACACACGGACACACGGACGGACGGACGGACGGAGTGCAAAACATACTCTCCCACCATGCCTTCGGCTGGTGGAGACAATAATCCTTATATATATAAGGCTGGGAGCTATATACATAGGACAAGAGGTACCCTGAGAGAATGGTCCTGAGCATGGAAGATGGGCTATCCAGGGTCGGAAGCTAACTATGACCAGTTAGTGTGTAGAAGGAGCCATGATTTCAGGTCTTTCCTAAATATTGCAATAGAATTTAGGGATTTCAGGGCTGGAGGGAGTGCATTCCACAGAGTAGTGGCTGCGTAGTAAAAAGCATTTTTTCCCTTGAGTGTCCTGAAACTGGGGGGAACTAGATCATAAGGACTTCCTCTGGTTGAGTACCTGTGAGCATCCCTCACTCTGGGCAGGTAGCCCAGCAGGTACCAGCTGAGATACTCTCTCCTCCACCCTTAGCCATCCCAGGCTACTAAAGTGGGCAGAGGTAAGATGAGACCTGGGGTTCAATTTTAGTAGTAACCTCACAAGCCCATTAATTAAAATTCGAGTGCCAACCCTAACGAGCGAACGTTCGAACCCCTGAATGTTCGGGGACAGCCTTAACACACACACACACACGCGCGCGCTTGCAAACTAAAGAGTACAGTCCCAAACGGCATGTCACATGTGTGCAGTCACAGTGTGGGATAGTTAGGTTGTGATTTGCCGGCTCAAGTAAGAAGTGTGTGACACTACTGTGCTTTCCTATGACACGGCGAAGACCAGCACGTATTCACTGAACAAACACTTTATCCAACCCTTCCTTTTTCTCTCCGCTGTGTCCGACAGTCAGAGACTTCAGGGGTAGGGCCTGACAAGCCTATGGCTTCTCCCTAGCCCCTATCGGACAGGACATGAGCAACGGACACTCAAAAAGAGAGAAAAAGAAAAGTGTGCTATGTATGAACTGTATGTCCTCCATTCCGAAAATAAAACTGAACTGAACTGAACTATGAGACGGGGGGACTCTCCTATTACCAGCCTCACTACAGTACACAAACTATTTACCTATCCGCTACTACATGTGAAGGGCACATTCATGGGTTTAAAAACACAGCTGAAGGCCGTCAAATCCCGCAATTTCAACTTTGTGTCAACTTTGTTAAAATATGTCCTATTTGCTGACGATACAAACTTGTATTGTTGTGGCGAGAATTTGGAGAAGCTTCGGAGTACAGTAGAAGGGGAATTGAGAATTATAAAAACATGGTTTGACAATAACAAGTTATCATTGAATGTAGATAAAACGAAATTCATAATATTTGGTACTAGAGAAATCAACGATCAAGCCACACTTAAACGTTAAACGTTAAGGAAATTGAAAATGAGTAAATGAAAATAAATTATTGGGTGAAATAATAGATGAACTAAGCTGGAAAACCTCAGTCAGAAATCACTTGTTCACTCAGAGTTCCACACATCACTTACTGTGTGGAGATGGGGAAACATAAGAGCCATAAGAATAATAAATAGATCTGATTATTATGAACCTTCTAATAAACTCTTTATTAAATATAATAGACTAAAATTCAACAATATAGTAGCCCAGAAAACGGCTTTATTGGCATTCAAAGCGCAACATAAATTGCTTCCTGGCTGCATTCAGAAGCTGTTCCAAATTAAAGTAAACCATTACGAGCTGAGGGGTATACTGATGTTTGAAATCAAAACAGCAAGAACCAACATTTAAAAAAAAGATGTCCATCACATTACATGGCAGCAGAACTATGGAATAGTTGTGATAATGACCACAAAAGTTGCAACAGTAATAATAATAATAAATAACAGTTAAAATATAAAACATTATTATAAACCTCTTATAATGCATTATCTCCACCATATGATTCTACTAAATGTCAAAGTTGTGTTGTTTGTTTCGTTATTACTTGTATTAAAGTAATATAAGCTAAAAAGGATAGGCCCTATAAGCTACGGCTTCAGCCTACACCTTTTCAGTCCAAACATCTTATGTAAAGTTTTCTGTAATATATCATGTACATGTTTTAAGACCGAAATAAACTATTCATTCATTCATACAGTATCACCAAAAGCATGGGAGGCATGCACAATTGTTTTAATTAAGACCTCGTACTTTATTGTGTTTTTTGTGATCTTTAGGACTATAATAATTGGGATGCAAAAATGAAATGGCACAGACAATTACTATAACAATTACACGCTGCATAAAAACCTCTTGTGCTCAGAGAAAACAAACAAGGGCAAAGACAAGGGCATATGGCGTATTGATAAATAAAATAACACAAAATATATAAATGATTGGCTTTGCCGCACTAGTAGCGCAGTTGCCTTTCAAGGGCAAGTCATCAAAACTCACGTAAAGGTCATTACCGCTCGCCTCACTGCAATGATTATGCCACGATGAACAGTACCCTCTACCCACACCATCGCCCTTCAACTCACAGCCAATCCCTTGTGCCAACCTTATCAGATGAAAATGCTATATTATCATCCCTATATGATAGCGTCACAGGGGAGGACAAGACAGGCAAAAATAGCAGATATGGAATCCATTTAAGCTTTATGTAAGCCAGACTGGCTAACCCTCTCCGTGTGCCCTGAAGTTCAGTGAGCTGCACTCTGCTGCCAGCTGCCCGTGGCTCTATACATTTTCCTGCCAGGGGAAAGTGTCTTGCTATTCATTATGCATTACCCACGGCTCCATAAAGAATAACTAAAGCTCCAACACAGAGTCACTGACACATTCATAGGGGCATGTCTTCACAACCTTGTACAGTATGTCCATTGTCCAACACAGTTACTTTTTGGGAAATGGAAAGAAGAACCTGTGCTACAATGGATCCAATGTAGTCATAAGCTCTTATTAATACATTGGTTATTAAACCCACAGACAGACTTAACCAGTTTGAACTGGTGTCTCAACAAAAGTCTAATTGTTTTAACAAATCACACCCGTGTGAAGTGAGTGGTGCATCTCTGTGTGGGTCCCTGGGGGGGGGGTCCCCCGGAAGTTCCACAGGAACGCACCCAGGGGGCCGGCCCGGTTCCGGTGTGCCTCCCCGCGTCCGAAACGGTTGAGAAATGACAGAGTTACTGTGTGGGGGTCCATCTACTGTACTGTACTGTACTGTACTGTACTGTACTGTATTGGCACACCCGAAATCATCATATATACAGTTAATATGTGCGTGTGTGTGTTAGGTTGCGCACAGGTGGTGAAAAACAACCATGCTGTTTTCGTGCTCAGACACACCCAGCCAGCCACACACTCACCTACCCAGCCACACACACATAGCTCCGTAAGGGAGTGGTTGCATCACTCAAAAGTATTGTCGCGACAATACTTTTCCCAACACGTTGTTTCGTTCCCAACACGTTGCGAGTCGCAACGTGTTGGGAACTTGTAGATCGGCTATTTTCAATATACTTTCTGTGACACTCTCACATGACAAAGTATAAAATAGGGCATTTGTTATATGGGGAGGTTTCTGCCTGACAGCAACACCATCATGCTCTTCCAAATAGAATCAGCACTTCTACTAAAGAGAGCACAGCTTTTTGACAGCCCTGTGGTGGAAGAGGGACCCCTGGTTCTGTAACAATAGATCAGTCCTGGGCTATATGGGTTGAACAGACTGCTGACGCCTGCACATTCTACACATCCGAGCACTCAGTGGGAGAACAGGAAGTAGGCTACGATGTTTGAAACCGAAATATCAATGGCAGAGGAGCACTTGCACATAAAAGTGATCTCAATTGTGCCCACTGCACTCACATGCAATCGTACCAGTGCAGAGCAGAGAGCTGTGTGTGTGTGTGTGTGTGTGTGTGTGTGTGTGTGTGTGTGTGTGTGTGTGTGTGTGTGTGTGTGTGTGTGTGTGTGTGTGTGCGTGGGGGGGGGTCTCAGATCTAATGGCAACATCCTGGGCTCAAATCTGGCTCATGACCTTTTTAACAGATGTCTCTCTCTTCACTCTTTCCTGCTGTGGTATCCAATAGAACATAAACGCCTAAAAAATTACCTTGAAAAGACACAAATATTGCAATTTAACAATGGTCCTTTTGGTCTGCAATACAGTTTGGTTACAGTATAAAGAATTACTGAAGCAAGTACAGGACCTTTATTTCTTGTAGTTCTTTAATATAACTCACTAAACTCAGACACACACACACACACACACACACACACACACACACACACACACACACACACCCCTTGTAACTCAGGCAGACTTCAGTCTCAATGTGGTTTTTACTGGTTAAATAAAGGTTAAATAAATAAAAAGTTAACACGTTAACTACATAACTGCAATCCAGGTTTCGATTACTGGCACTCACTGTCCTTTCTAAATTAAGCAAAACGTGCTATAATAATAGCTTTAATAAACACACACACGTCTCCTCAGAATGAGGAGACGTGACTCAACTAAAGCTGTGTCTCAATAACGAAAACAACCAAGCCTGCAATTGATAAGGACACCGACTGCGCACGCACAGGTACCACCCCCCAACCCCCCAGCCCACCATGCTTATCTCCTACCAGCATATCGTAGTCCCACCCAGTCCTGCCAGTAAACAAGAGCCTACAGTCAAAGTCATGGACGCAACCCACTATTGGATGGCATCACAGCGGCCGGCTACCCAGATTACCCCCGGATCCTGTAGGGGTAAAAATAACCAGTCTGACCTGCACACTGTGTGTAGAGACACTTGAGCTGGCACACACTTCACGTGCCAGTGAAAGCAGCAGAGGGGTCAAATGTGTTTACTTTTCTTCTATTGATAGTTTTTTCTTTCTATTGATAGTTTCAAGTGAAGATTAACAGGAAAGAGGGAGAGGGAAGGGAAGAGATATGTGCAGCAAAGGTTGTCATGAACGGGACTCGAACACGCGACACGCTGCCAGGCCAGAGCCCATATGTGGCATGCGCCTGGACCACCAGGCCACCGGGCGCCCCAGCTGGCTGTGTGTTTGACCAAAAGAAAGAGGTCCTGTATCACATTTGGATGCAGTGGATGCAGGTGCTGCCAGCACCGTGCTGTGGTAGTCACTGCGATTTGACTCAACCGGCATTCAAATGACAAAATACATAGGACGGCTCACCCGGCTGCCGCCCCCAGTCCCACGTCTCGATGATGGAGTGATGGACGGACGTGGATGTGTCCTCTTCCTCTTTTTTCTCCTTGTCGTTGGACTCGTCCTTCTTCTGGGCGCCAAAGCAGTCAGTGCAGTCTTCTGCCGAGTTGGAAGGACATTTTAGGCATTAAATGCATCATGCATACTGCACTCGGATTGCGGTCCTGTCTCTATTATCAAGTTTTCAAGGAATCATTTTTTCAGAGTGTTGACAATCCACGGTGTCACACATAAATGGTGCTATCAGTGCCATCATACCTGGGTGAGCCGACTCCTCACCATTGAACGATATCTCCTCATCCTTCACCATCTCGTTCCACATCTCGCTCAGTCCCTCTGGAGAGAATGCTCGCTGCAAAAGAGCACAAACAAAACCTGCATCAATTACACTTTAATTAAACATTTTCAGTGAATAGCATTTTGTGAACATTTTGCTGCTGCAAAGTATACACAGTGCACACAGCGGACAATTGCAATCCATTACCAGACATGATTAATCCAGTGCGACTGTGTTATAAGACTGGAATGAATCATATGTAGCATTGCCATACATAAAATGTTGCCATGATGATTTGAGCCATCCCAAAATCCAATTCGTAAAATACAACTTATATTCATATTTAGTAGACTGTCTAATTCTCCTAGCTATCGTGAAACTAACTCAACTGACCAAAAGATATTAAAGGGCTCTAAATTCATCCCTGCCGTTACCCGCAAGTCAGCCGCTGCCCGAAAGTTATAGTATAGGAGCTTATAGGAGCGTCACCCGCTATCCATTATGCCGACACCGGTATTTGTGCCTAGAGGTGTTGTCATGGGCGTGTTGGCATGCTTCCCCTAAATGGTTATTTTGGTCATACACATTTGGGAAGGCGAGTTTAAAAGCACCCGTAAGCCGTAATGCCAAATTAGTTTGGTATAGAGCAGCTCGCGCCACACACCTGCAGTGGAGATGTCCACGGAGTCAGGCTGATTATTCTCCTACGCATCTCTGTGATTGTAATTTTCCTATAATCAGCAGAAGCGAGTGCCTGTCAATTCCTTGTGTCCACTGTGTTTATATAATAGAACTGTCAAATAAGTTATTACTTGTGCCATGCATTGTGCGCGATTCCATTTGCTCGTTCAGTTTCATCACCCCATCACACAGCAAATGGGGTTTAATCCGATTTCCTGAACTTTCCTTTTCACTTGATACCGTTTCGTAGAGACGCAATACACGCACGATATATACCAAATGAAAGCTCGAACTTGAAAATGGGTACTAGATATCAAGGAATTATTAGCCGTTGTGGTGGCACTGACACTAGTGCTGGCCACCCCGGACAAAAGAGGTGTTACATCTTCATGGGGGCTTGAGCCCCGCAGCCCCCACAGAGATGACGTCACTAGACACACACACACACACACACGGTCCAACCGTTTGCAGTGTTGATTCCGATGCGGTTTAGGTGATCAACATTATTCAAGTGAAATGCGTAACAGCAATATTGGGCTAATATAGCTAAGTACCAATATGTACGACATAGGGATTTACCGACAGAATAAAGGTTATATATCAGACAGACAGACAGACAGACAGCAGTGCTGTGAGCAGTGAGCACAGCTGCCCTGTGCTCTCATTGGCTGTAATACAGGCTCTTCTCAGGGCGCAGTCGCAACCCAGTTCGTACTGTATGATGTCCAGTCGACGACAGAGTCAAATATCAAACCTGCTAGATAAGATATTCAGAAAGGCTCTGGAAAGGGTCGGCGAGCGCTTTTATCGTCCTCCTTTAATAAGTAATGTAGTAAATAAACAATAGTACCAGTAAAAACATTTCCCCATGCAACATTGCTTCACACGGGAATGACACCGGTCATAAATCCAACTTCTACTTTCCAAGGATCTTGGTTTCAAATATCAGCAACATGTTAACTCAAACATGACACTAGACATGGAACAGATACGTTGGCTGTATTGCCATGGTTGTGATGGAGACAGCTCTAATAGTAAGATATTGATACACATGTCTGTCTATGCCATTTTAAACTCTCATTTAGCCATCCCCAATTCATGTTAATACAGGTCAGGGTGAGTCCCGGCCAATCAGAACCGGTTCTAGGGAGACCAAGAATGACACATGCAGGACAACTCAAACAACCACCAAGAAATCAAACATGACTGATTTGGCACCTTCAACCCAGTAAGTTGGGAAAGGTCAAATGTGCATTGATTCTGTCAGCATCAGCATCATTTCAAAAATAGCAGATCTACAAGGTCACAATATAATGTGGTGCAGCACGTTGTGAACTACAGTAGAGCAGCTATCCTGGATGGATATAGATGACAGCCTCTTTTACATATGAAGTGACTGCCAAATGGCACACGCACGTATACGCACACACACACACACACACACACACACACACACACACACACACACACACACACACACACAACTGACTAGTCTACCAGACTGACTTGTTTTTGTTCTTGCACAACTGGTGAAAACAGAGAAGATGTGTGTGTGCTGAGGTTGGCTGTATTTTGGACTCCTACAGATCTTAGTCATGGTGTGTAATGCCCCAATCTTGCACCATCATGGTGTGTTTACATCTTTGTAACAGCATGGCAAGACATTCAAGCAGGGGAGGGGAGTAACACCATTACTCCCTTTCACCACCATAACAACTTTGTTATGTTCTAAGAAAGCCACGATGAGAACATAATGACTATAATCTAATAACAGCAACAAGCATCACTCAGAATTGCTGTGTGATAGGTCAAATGTCTAAAAACGACAAAGTACATTTCCATCATCACAGATATGAATGACTGCTAAAATAACACTGACTGGTAATAACAGTAAAATAGCCACAGTTAACCATTAGAAGTGACATGACATTCCAATGCAACTGAATGTGTAGGTAGGCTATTACTGATCATTATGAACACAGAAAATGATATTTTTCTAAAAGCAAACACGACATGAAAGTCTTTCATATAAATCCATCCCCTGTGAAGGTCAACTTACCTGCAAGTCTATCTTCAGCCATTTATCATGAAATCTTAGCTGAGCATCGAGGGTAAAAGATGGAGGAGGCATCTTTCCCTCTCCTCTCCTGGCTGCAAACGCAGCCTACCTGCAGGACAAAGCAGTGTCACATACAATGTCTTTGCCACACAATATAGGGATCCATTGTTGTGGGTGTACTTTTCACAATAACCTCTATGAAAACATTATAAAGATGACATAATAACAGCTAACGACATGCATGGACTGGCTACCTATAGGCTACCAAATTAGCTACAGCCTTCTGACTCGCCTGTGCACATAACATTGCAATTGCATTTTTATAATTTTAACAACAAAACTGATTTCTACGTTCAAGTGGAAACGTTAGTTGGTAATGTGACATGAACTGGTGAGGTGATTAATAACATATGGGCAGAAGACCACAAAAACAACTATCACTGTGTGCTGGGGATCGATCAACCCATGCTAATCGATTCACCGGTGAGGTTATAACGATATTATGCACTGACATTGATGATAGTGGCAGGAAGGACAGCACAGCATCATCAGTACAGTAGTATATCAGCTATAAACGTTCACGTTAGCCTGCGTTGCTAACTAGCCGCGTTAGCCGCATCGCTATACAACAACCTGCTCCCATCGTTATTTTCATGCGACCATATCGGTGAAATTATGACATCACGCCCGATGACATGCAGCGTGTAGGAGCGTTCCAACAGCGCACCAACTCACGGGGTGATTATAAACATCATATAGGGCAGATATTTGACCTGTAAAGCCTTTTCTTTCTGCTGCTCTCTTGTCCCTTCAGCCGCGGTGCTGCATTATAATAACCAGCCCTTCATATTGGTTTCTTCTCTGTCTGTCTGATTGACAGAGTCGTGGGCCTGCGCAGGAGGCATGGAAACAAATGACGTATGATGACTGTTAGCTTGTCCGTTTGGGGCAGTTCATTTTGTGTTGCGCACTCGCCCAACGGAGCGGGATAGTGACGTAGAACTCAAGGACAGCCAAATTTATGTACATACCGGTAATGTTTTGTGCCAGTTGGACGGACGGTGGACCACCCGATTGTGTAGACTACTTGGTAAGTTGGCCGTGGACGTGGTCGGCACATGGTCAGAGGCACAATCTCCGCTCGCCCGGACCGCCCGTGTTGATGAATAGTGCGTTTCTTCCTAAAACGGGGGCGGGACAGAGCGCGGGGGGGGGGGTGACTTGGAAAATGAGTGCGAGATGCTGCACTCAAGGCGCTAGGAGGCGTTGTCGGACCGAAAAGACGATCCTACAAGCTCACAGTGCGGGCTTGTAGATTATGTTTCGTGACACCGGCGGCAGATATAAAGGTTAAGAATGAGTTTTCACTCCTGTTGTGATGTCGTTGCAGCAGACACCGGCACTGATCACATCATGTACCGGTAGGCTAGTATACTATCATGTGTATTATAGGCTACATTTAAAAGATGAATGCATAGGCTACTTTGAGGCTGTAGATCACTATACTACCATCTGCTGGAGATATGAAGTAGCCGGCTACATGTAACTCCAAAGAGAAATTATAGGACAACTTTGGGTTTTTTCAGCCAAGGTTCATCATGTTTTGGTACGTCCAACGTCCGGCAGCCGCGGTTGTGTTGTGGGTCAGTGGGACATTTGGTATAAGTATTTTTTATTGGCCATTAATTTGGCCCAAATGCACAACAAGGAGAGGCAAAAGCAGAGTTAAAGCCCACCCGGGGCCGGGCGGATCTTTATTCTCAAACTCGGGGGGAGAGCTCGGGTCCCGGAAACACTGGAGAGGAGAAGAGAAGGCCTGGCATGTAATGTCAGAACAGGTCAGCTCCATATATGGAGATCTAATTAAGGGTGGTAGCGGGCCATACTCTTGAGTGTACAGGTTTGATGAGGGCCCAGGTAGGGCCGGCTTTGGGCCTGTTGAGAACTAGTTTTCGACGGCTGCCGGGAGCGGCTGCACTAATAACGTTGGGGCTGGCCCGTCTAGAGTTGAAATGGACAGGTATCAGTCAAAAGAGAGACATCGAAGAGGAAGGAAGGATGAATAAGATTCTTATTCATCCTGACCTGTTCTGCATTTCATATGTTGATCCTTCTTATTATAAGAAGGATCAACATATTGATGCGCCATCCTGTTGAGAGGGTTATCTAATAGTCCAATAAACAGGCTGTACACTTAAAATTATGGATTCACAAGATCTGGCATTTATTGATTGCCCACAATTATCCCAAATTGAATGGTCATGTGATATATACATGTGAACAGCAAAGACATATATGAAAGCAAATACGACCTGTTACGTCACGAATTCGGATTCGATCATTATCAGTCCACAGATTTGGGGGCCCCGCGAAGCACAGGACAGAGAGCTTGTCTATCCTGGAGAATTCTGACGTGTCCCTCTCTGCCCTGACAATATATACAGTACAGTAGCAATCTCACTGAAGTGACCTTGCATACACACAGCTCAGGCGGCACACTCTGAAAGTAATGGTAACTGCTTGAAGGGTCTACTTTACCCCACCAGCCCTCCTTGGTAATGAGTAATCAATTACCAGATATCATACAGACGTTCGAGGGGCACACCAATTCAGGGACGGTAGAACACTGCATTCAGGGGTTAGTGGTACACAGACATTGAATTCCAAAAGATGAAAAATAAAAAGAATGACAATTAATAGTCAGGTCAATCATATGAATAGAAGTACATTGCGTCACTGATGCGGAAATCAAATCAACCATAAATCACATTGTACATATCAAACTTCTTGTAGTATTTTACTTATTGTCAGACATCATTTTGAGGCATCGTGCAGGTGGACACTGGTGGTGTGGAAAACCAAGTTAGTATGCGTGTGGAAACCTGTAAAATAGTAAAACCACTCCTTTTTTTGGGGAAACCAACCACTAGGAACGTTCATTTTGTTCCTACCATTCGGCATTGTTCCATGTCCTGCACACTGAAAACATGTTGACAAAAATTGTACTCCGGGATGCCCTTGGGGGGCAGAGTTCTCGCGCGGGGGAGGGATGGGCAATTGTTTATTTGCCCATCCATCCTGTTGTCCAGTGGGTAATTGTTATCGCGAGTCGCAACCCGACGTATAGGCCTTGAACTGCTTAGGCTCCGGTATGCAAGGCACAAGGTGACAGGGCAGTTCGCGCTTCCCATCAGGTGATTTTAGGACCAAACTCGTATCCCACATTCGGACCAGAGACAGGGCCGTCCCTGCTCCAGGAGCTCTGGCAAGCTCTGATGGTGCACTGCTCCTCGTCCCGCCGCGTCCCGCAGCGTCTGCAAGCCTGCAAGCCTGTCCAGGTGGAAGTTGTGATGGACTCCTTGGTGCTTGGGTATATGAACCCCGCCTGGGTACTCTCTGACTGACCTGTTATGGAAGCAAAAACTCGCAAAACAGTTCCCCTCCCCCCTTCATCGACAAGTATATATATATTTTTTTTAAACATAAGGTTCTAGAACTCCTGGTGTGTCTCATATTTACATATTTGAAGTTCAACACTGGGTGTAGCTGTGTTTTTGTTTTCATACTTATCGTTTTGTTGACAACTGTAGAGGAACCACAACAAGGACAACAGCAAGATAACAGAAGCACACAACATTCTTTTTGCCGGCACGTATAATCATTCAAGGAGGTTATGTGATCGGGTTTTTTGCATATGTTAGTAAGTTAGTTATTTAGGTCGCCTTCGGTTTGATTGACATACACAGAATCACAGATAAATGTATTCAGTGACAATAAAACGGAATAGATCACGGCTCGGTCACGGTGCGGTCATCCTACCCAATGATTTGTTGAATCCAACCAGGTGTCCCTCCTGGATATGAACTTGACACCTTGTTGTCCATGGGGGTCTTAACTTTGGTCTGTAGTCCCCTTAAGTAAAATTTGGAAAGTCTGGAAAGTCTGGGTCTGTGTTGCATCCTGACCTTGTATGTGAGTGTACCCCCTGCTATTATGCTTACACTTCACACACACCTTCGGACATTGACGTCCCCCTGATCCTGTAGAGAATTTATTCAGGAATTTATAGGATTAGGGTTACTCTCAGGGTTATTCTCTCCCCTCCTTCATGTGACATATTATTGACACATTAAAACATATTATTGACATTTAAGTCTTTCAGAACTCCCTCCTGGACACCTCCTGTGGGACAAATTGTTAGTTACTTTTGATTATACATTTTGGCAATTAATCCATCTGTTGGGGGGGCTTGGTTATTTAACCCAGACATTGCAAACCAATTATTCAAAGACATGAGCTTCTCGTATGCTCTCAGTCCCTCCTTGACACATACCAGGCCAGAATGACCCTCCTAGAACTCACTCAAGTTTAACCACCTCTCTTGGGGAGATAATATTGAAAGAACGCTTATTTTCAGTATTTGATTTTTGTTCACTATTTTTATTGTGTTACATACTCTATATTAATTTTTGTAGTTGGTCTTCCCCTTACATTTTATTCCTCATTTTTGTAATTGTACCAATTTATATTGACCCCGTGTTTTTTCGCTCTGTGTTTTCATTTTAATTTCAACTTGATTTGATATTGAACCTTCAACCTAATTTTCCCCGCTTGGTCTGCAGCAGACCCTTAAATATATTTGTTGTAGTCAACCCCAACTGTTTCCATTTGTATTCAATTATTCTACGTTATTTGGGAAAGGTCACTTAAAATGAATCATATTTGTAATTTGGATTCCCAGAGGGAACTTTTTTCCCCCGAAAATAGCCGCTCTACATGCTGCTGCGTTGACATGGCATTATAATGGCCCAACGTGCATTCATACCATACACAAACACTCCAACAGTTGCTACTAGTATGGAAGTCTATGGTGCTGCTCTCTCTCCCTCCTGCGGCTTTGTGCACAAATGTATGGTTCACAGGTGTCGTATATTTAGAAGTAGCCTACGCCTAATCTAATTAAACCATAGAGAAATGAGCTCTCTAAAACAAACTTCCGACTGTACTGTAGTGAACCATTGTCAAAGCATCAGATTAGTACTGACCACTGGACACGGCCAGTCAAGACTCCCTATCCCATTGACAACGTGCCCCTCTCAAGCCACCAGACACAGCATTACAGTACAGAATTTTTCCCAAAATGGTTCAGCTCCATTGTTACAAGAGCATTTTTATGCAATAACCGACATGTTTTCACTTAAACTCTGCTATCTCAGTGGCACGATATCCAAATAAGTCAAACACTTCAAACTGGTTCTAACACCTGCGCATTTACACATTACCAAGATGGAGGGAGGGCAGATGAAAGGCAGAGAAAAGTATCTAAATAAACAAAATATATATATATATATTCATTTTTCTCCTGAGCGTTCTCCCCATGGCGCATTTACACATAACCAAGATGGAGGGAGGGCCTAGGGAGATCGACGAAGGAGAAACTAAGAATAATTAAAGATATTTATATTTCTCCTGAGCGTTCCGCAAAAATGCACTTTTTATGGAGGGAGGGTACCTAGAGGAACAGATGTTCCCCCCTGCACGCATTTACACAGTTTAGAGCGCACTGCAGAAGACCCAGGAGAAAGATGGTCAATAAAAAATAAAAAAGACATAACATTGATCTGCCAGAGTTTAACTATAATAACACATATCTCGTGATATAATACCTCATTGACTCCTACTTTAGGCTACTTATGACTCCATTTATCTAATTACACGACAACCATACCAACATGAGGCCTATTAATTAATGTTGAAAACACACGCGACGCGATTCCCCCCTTTATCACTATCATAACACCATACTAAAACACCATATTAAAGAGGTCTCAATTTTGAAATTTTGCATTATTCCACTTAAGTCTTTCGGACCTCCCTCCAGCTCTCCTTTGAGGGCGCAGTCCCGGGCTAGACCCCTTTCCTCTTGAAGTCTACCACCCAGGCTACCCTGGAGAGAAGACTTCAAGTCTTTGCTTCCCGGCGGCTCCTTTTCAGAGCCCACCGATCACAAAGAGCACTGCTCGCCTACTAACTCATTCGCTTTTGGCTTACAGCGGCCTGACTGAACATTGAGCGGAGCGCGACGGCCAACAGTTCCATCTGAATGGACTTACTGTCATTGCGACTCCACCGACCGGTGACGCAGTCGATAGCGAGCTCCTGACCCCGTAGTGATGGTTGGCCACCCAGGAGGAACCCGACGGTCTGATCCGGGCCCCACTTCGCTATGGGATACCCAAACTTTGACCGTTTTCACCAGCCTTGCCTGTTCACAGAGTCCGTCACTTCTTAACGGCATCTCTGCTAGGTGTGGACTGTCATCCACGTACCACGCGTTTACCCCCAACATCATATACATGTGACAAAGGCGATTTCCTTTGACCTCTTGTCAATGACCTCTTGTCATACACGCGTTTGTCCGATGTATACAATGCGGCAAAGGCGCCGACTAGGGGAAACCACAGTAGGGTGTGCTCACCCTTCACTAGACACGGGGGCCTTCAGTTCCGTCTCCCCTGCACTATAAATGTGATTTAACGTGCCCTCGGAGCCTTGCGGTCCCACTGTCCCCTGTTATGAGCAAAGGTTTTGGGGAGCCCAATCCCCTTCCCTTACTCATACATTAATATCATGGGGACCCTGCTTAAGGTGTCCGTGGACACTTTTGGGACACTGCTTTGGGATCGTTATTTGGTGCATCTTCTATAGATCTGTTCACTGTTTGTATTTTGCCTGGAACTCCACAAAGTTCCCCATAGACACTGAATAATGACACATTTTACTTTAAATCTTACTTACATTAAGGTAAACTTACTTAAATTTGAAGTACTGTACTTACTTGGTCAATTTGAGCTATTTTCACTGAATGAGGCCCTAACGGCCATTGCCTGACGTTTTGTAGATCTGCTCTTTTTCTTTACTTTTACTCCAGTACAGTTTGAACCACAGCCAGTGTCTGTGACCTTGGGCCTAGTGAGAAAAGAGATAAACTGTCCATTGAGTCGCCAGGGCAGGCTACACATCGCTTTGACATTTTTTGATTCCAATAAAACATTAGATTACTATATTACTGCCGTACCAGGTCGTTTTCCATTTGTAGTTGACTTATATACACCATATCTAAAACCCTAAAATTTATATTTACGTTCAACCTTTTGGCCCCTTAAGAAAAATGCTTGCCCACCCCTGGTCAATCATTGAAGCGTGACACCGCTCAAAGCTAGTCGAAGTGGGGGTAAACATCTGTTTATTGCGTGCTATACAGCGCACTATATTGTTACCCGAATTGTGTTCCTGTTCCAAAATTCCTGAACCTCTCTCTTATCTAATCCAAAACAAAATGGTCGGCCCCTTGAAGGCACAAACCCGACAAAGCTTTAGTTTTTCCAAATGATTTGCTTATTTCAAATTTACTCACTCCATTTAGTATATTGACACCCACACTTGTACTATTTATTTTGCTGAACGTGCCCCCACTCAGTTCCCTAAATGTGTACGTGTATATCCCCTAGTATATACTATGTAGGCCTACAAAGGGGCGAGGGATAGGGGGATGATTCTCTGTTCACTCAATTACTTTACACTATGGTTTTGCCCAATTGCCTTCCCTTACTTTTGAAAAAATATATAGTTTGATAGTGGTACTTCAATTGCGTGTAACTACATTTAATCACCCTCATTTAGTTGTCTTTAGTATTGTGTTTTTGTACCAACGGCGCCCAACCCTACGCAATCGCGCATTTATAATTTGTCATGAGAGTGTGTAAATCCACACTCATGCTCGGCCCATGTGTACAACTGTGGCAGGTCCAATATTTGATTTTAAATGGCTTTGGGCCTCTACTTGGGCAGAGTGGTGCAGGCAACGCACCCCTGGCCCATGACCTTGAGCAGTGTGGTCAGTGTCTCTGTGAGTGACTCCCCAGCACTCGGAACAGTTCTTTTTCTCCATAGCAGGTGGCATAGCAGTCTGGTGGCTGTGTGTGTCTGGCCCATGTGCTTAACCCAGTGCAGCACGGTCAATTCAATGTCTCTCAGCAAGTGCCCCCCCCAACTCTGGAGCAGCGGTGGTGGTCTTGTGCTGGCTGGTTGCTGCAGTCGACAATGTCTCTTTGGTGGAACAGAGTGTACAACTGTCTCTGGAGATACGACAGTAGGCTGATGCATATGAAATCAAATATCCTCCCACCTGTGTTGTTGATTTTTAGACTATGCCCCCTCCTTCCTGGTCCCCTTCTAAGTTATGGTGTTGCTGGACTGCACCATTACTATGCAGCATTGGTACAAAAGCACAATTTGTCTTTCCCATAATTTGCACTACACTATATTTCACTTGTGGAAAGTAAACACGTATATTTCTTTAGCTCAATTAAGTACAATCTTGGGATGTTTCTATATAGTTTGAGTATTCACTTGTTTCACAATTACTTCACCACTACATAATTTGAACTATTTTACTTATTTTGCAAATATACCTAGACTTATATATACTATACTGGGCGTTCAAGCTTGTGGATTGGCTATTTGTCCCTACACTCATTTTTAAATGTACACTCTCCCTTCGCACTTCGGCATTCTACACAATGAGTCTTACTTTTACTTTGAGTATGTTTGATTACTGAACAGGGCAAGGCCCTTCTACATGGGGCCATTTGATTCGCTTACTGGTGTACTTTTATTAGGTATATTTTTGAATTCTGGACTTTATTATTTACTCACTCTGGTGTTACTTGCACTAATTACACTTTGAAAACAACATACTTTTTGTCCCCCCATTCAAATACCCCAATATTTAGTCCGAGTCAGCCCCCTCCCACCCCTCCAGTAGTTGTACTAAAATTTTGCCCTAACGTTCTGTCACTTGCGTCCCCCCCCCCTTTTACCTCTCTCTTATGGAGGGAGGTAAAATCAATATAAAAATCCCTCCTAGATGGTGTACACACTTACAATATCCCCTTTAATGTGAACCCCACCCCTCTTACCGTTTTATTTTATTTTAGTCTGGTTTACATGTATTGAATACACTGGGGTTTTCCCCTGAACTGAATTCACACTTTGCAATTTATTCAGTCATTATTATTTTAATCAGACCCTACCCAACCCTCCCATAGTTCACGTACTATTATGTTTTATACTTGACTTTATTTATTCGATTATTATGATACCTTTCTCTCCCCCCCCACCCACTGCATGTGAAATTGAATATTATTGGGGCTTATGGTTTTGTAAATTGATTTCTTCCCAGATATCAAGCTTAAGGCCTGTCTACCGCTCAAATATTAGAACATTATTCCCCCCTTCTTTTAGAAGCGCACAAACGCGCACAGTCCAGATGGCAAAAAGTATTGACAGAAAGGCTATCTTTGTTTTGTGAAGAGTGAATTTCTACTCCCCGGAGTATTTTTTACTTAATTACAAATTTTAGTATCTTGAGCGCTACTGGGTATCACGTGACGTCAACTTCACACATTCTCTATCACACAAACCATCACACAAACCATCACACATGCACGCGCGTGCACACACGTGCATATGCGTGGCGAATATTTTACACTTCATTCACTCTCAACCATTTTAATATACATACAAATAAGTTTACAGAAGAACATAATCAAAAATGTACAGTTATTTTATTATTTTTTTGTCTTTTTCTGGATCCTTAATTTTCTCTTTTGTCATGACTAGCCTTCCCTGGCTTTTGCCCTCCCTGGCATATCTGTGCCCTAAGCAACAGATCTCTTAGCCCCCTGGCTTTTTCCTTCCCTTAGGCTTGGTTGATGTATCGATATTACCATTTACCGCGATATTTGAAATCAATATCTATAAACAACTATAATTTGCCTAATAACTCAGTGCCCATGCATTGACTGGCACCGACGCCGAATTTTCCAGCCAACCTAAAAAAGGTAATTGATAATACCGATATCAAAAAATCAATATCACCCAAGCCTCGTGCTACAATAATGTCTGATTAGGACATATTGAATTCACCATCTCTGTGCTTATAAAGCAACAGATCTCTTAGCCCCCTGGCTTTTGCCTTCCCTGGCATCTCGGTGCTACAATAATGTCTGATCAGGACCTATTGAATTCACCCCTTCTGTGCTTATAAAGCAACAGATCTCTTAGCCCCCTGGCTTTTGCCTTCCCTGGCATCTCTGTGCCCTTGCAACAGATTATTTTAGCCCCCTGGCTTTGCCTTCCCTGGCATATCTGTGTCTGCAGCAACAGATTAAAACTTATTTACATAATATACATTAATCCGGATATCTCCCTTCATTAGACACTCAGGACCTTGAGGTTCAACCATGGAGCCCTAAATTTCCATCCTTGAACCACAGTTTCCCCAGTGAACTCCACCTAGTAACTCTATTCACCAGACCCCTTATATAGGTGGTCGGCAATTATTAATAATATTATTATTATTTATTCTATTATCCACTTGAGTCTTTCGGACCTCCCTCCAGCTCTCCTTTGAGGGCGCAGTCCCGGGCTAGACCCCTTTCCTCTTGAAGTCTACCACCCAGGCTACCCTGGAGAGAAGACTTCAAGTCTTTGCTTCCCGGCGGCTCCTTTTCAGAGCCCACCGATCACAAAGAGCACTGCTCGCCTACTAACTCATTCGCTTTTGGCTCACAGCGGCTTGACTGTACATTGAGCGGAGCAAGACGGCCAACAGTTCCATCTGAATGGACTTACTGTCATTTTGACTCCACCGACCGGTGACGCAGTCGATAGCGAGCTCCTGACCCCGTAGTGATGGTTGGCCACCCAGGAGGAACCCGACGGTCTGATCCGGGCCCCACTTCGCTATGGGATACCCAAACTTTGACCGTTTTCACCAGCCTTGCCTGTTCACAGAGTCCGTCACTTCCTAACGGCATCTCTGCTAGGTGTGGACTGTCATCCACGTACCACGCGTTTACCCCCAACATCATATACATGTGACAAAGGCATTTTCCTTTGACCTCTTGTCAATGACCTCTTGTCATACACGCGTTTGTCCGATGTATACAATGCGGCAAAGGCGCCGACTAGGGGAAACCACAGTAGGGTGTGCTCACCCTTCACTAGACACGGGGGCCTTCAGTTCCTTCTCCCCTGCACTATAATAATGATTTAACGTGCCCTCGGAACCTCACGGTCCCACTGTCCCCTGTTAGTCACAAGGTTTGGGGCGCCCAATCCCCTTCCCTTATGACTATTATTTTCTATCTAGTTTCCCACTGGCCAGGTGAGAAACTGAAAATATTGTGGATATTATTATTATTTTCACAGCACCACTTGATTGATTGATTGGTTTTTTTTTTATATTTATATATTTATTAAATCACCTATAACCCCTTTTTAGAAGCGCACAACAGTGCACAAAGGCGTCTTTTTTAAAGAAAATTCCAAGCAGCAAAAAGTATATAGTATGCATGTGGGCGTGGCTTATCTGGGGAAGCGCCCAGATAACACTTGAGAAAAGGAAATTATGATTTTATGCCTCTCGGTTCAATAATTATTAAACAAACACATGAAATAAGCTGTTACCAGGCCACCGTGTGGCCACCTTGTGCAATTTTTCAATTAACTTTTCGGAATTATTATTATTCTCCTCTCCCATGTTATGATGAAATGGAATGGTTATAACCTTTTTATTAAAAGTAAAAATAAAAGTCAATTAAGTCAAATGTCACCTGTCTATACGTCAAGATAAGCGAGCAATCAGTCCATGTCAGGTAACTATCAGTTTCCTACTGTCCAATGCAGAGGGAATAGCCGGTCATCATATCTGTCTACTGGTCGTCAGAAGAGGAACATGGTCTATGTTTGTCAGTCAAAATAAAACCAATAAATATTAAATCAAATCCAACCAAAATTATGGGCTTTTATAGTGCCACCATGTGGCCAACTTGTGTACTTATTTTCCAATTAATTTTCATAATTATTATGACACTCCTATTATATTTTTGTAACCATGGCGCTTACAGTTTCCCAAGGAAAAATGTTTGCTCCCCTTTGAAAACGGTCTCGTCTGGAGCTGTCAATGTGTTAAATGGTGAAATCTACAATTTTTTCCCAGCCGGGTTTTTAGGGCTTTTTTTCACACAACCTTTGTTTACACACCATTACCCACCTCACTGACACTTATCTGACTCCATTTGCTCTCTCTCTGGGTAATTTGTGTCCCCCAAAAACTGGGGAGGTTGTATTTTATGATTTGACATAACGGGACAACTTGTGCATGTCCAGTGGTGGAAAGTAACCAAGTACCTCTACTTAAGTACTGTACCTAAGTACAACTTTGATGCCGATACTTTTGCACTTTTACTCAAGTACTTTTTCAATTCCGTACTTTTACTTGTGAAGGAGTAGTTCTAAATTGCAGTATTGGTACCTCCACTTAAGCAAAATAACTGAGTACCTATTCCACCACTGTGCATGTCCCAGGTTGGCATTTTTTTTTTTGACCCACTCAATGTCGCAAATCCCTCCTCTGAGTGGCAGGACTTGGTGTACTTTTCAATTTATCAATATTTTTTAGACAGGCGCCAGGCTGAGACACAACAAAACCAGTTCCCATCACATTCCGGGCCCAGACGCACACACACATTGCACACACACTGATAAGAAAAGCGCCTCGCTGTGGCAGGGTGTGTGGGGCACGACACTGCACTAGCACACACACACATTCAAATACGCATGCCCACACACACTGCCCGCACGCACACACATCCAACTACGCATGCACACACACACAAAGGCGCATGCACAGACACTGCACTGTCATCCCCACTGCTAGGCGCACATACACACACATTGCACGCACCTTCCGCTTCCCCTTACACACCGAGTCACACGCACGCACACGCGCGCACACGCCCGCACACACACATACTTTTACAGCGAGCGCCTCCATTTTCCATTCTTTTTTTCAGCAAAACATCAAAATCAACAGAGCTATACCAGCGGGTATAGGATATTTCACTTATGCAAACACAACACAGTTGGCAACAAACACAGCATAGCGTGTTCACAATGGTATCACATCCAAACATTATCACTTAAAATTGATTCCCCATTTAGATAAAACTAATAAGCCGACCTACACACAGCCCCAAGCTGGTAGAAATCTGCATCCAAATGCATTTTTTAAAGGCCCTTTCTAGCCAGCTATGGGGCCATGTCTAGACTACAATACTGGTCAAAATGACCCAACCTGCTGGACAAGATAACCGCTTTCAATCACGTCGCGGGTCGTCACGCTGACGCGCCATCCTGTTGAGAGGGTTATCTAATAGTCCAATAAACAGGCTGTACACTTAAAATTATGGATTCACAAGATCTGGCATTTATTGATTGCCCACAATTATCCCAAATTGAATGGTCATGTGATATATACATGTGAACAGCAAAGACATATATGAAAGCAAATACGACCTGTTACGTCACGAATTCGGATTCGATCATTATCAGTCCACAGATTTGGGGGCCCCGCGAAGCACAGGACAGAGAGCTTGTCTATCCTGGAGAATTCTGACGTGTCCCTCTCTGCCCTGACAATATATACAGTACAGTAGCAATCTCACTGAAGTGACCTTGCATACACACAGCTCAGGCGGCACACTCTGAAAGTAATGGTAACTGCTTGAAGGGTCTACTTTACCCCACCAATATGAAATGCAGAACAGGTCAGCTCCATATATGGAGATTTGAGGTTTAAGGTCAGATGTAGAGTTGCTGGCCAATATTGATGACACCAGGGATCTCCATCCCTGATGATGTCATGTGATGATGTCACGTGATGTCTCATGATATACTAATTTATTGCGACCGCAGATCGCATTTTTTGAAAATGTATTTTTTTCAGTTGGTTGGTAGGTCACCCCAACCAACCAACCAACTGATCTCCATCCCTGATTTCTACCTGTCTGGAATGTCATTAAAAGAATGCAAAGAGACCAAATATCTAGGTCATTTCATAACAAATCTGATGATAGAGATATTTTTAGACAGCGGCGTAAACTGATACATAAATTAAATTTCTGCTCTGTTCCAGTGAAAATCTCACTTTTTAAAGCCTAATGTACTTCGCTGTACACTGCCCACTTGTGGCGACACTACAAAAAGGGCAGCCTGCAAAAAATGACAGTGGCCTATAATGACTGCTGCTCAAAGCCACAAGATGCTGTAGTGCCAGTCAAGTGTGAAAGTGAAATAAATGTACCCACTTGCCCTGCTGTGCTACGAAACCTGATGTATAGATTTATGTGCAGGTTAACAGACTCTGAGAACAGCATCTTTGCATCACTTTCTAACCCTGCTACTGTAAAAGCTCTGTCAGACTATCATCTAAGCTGTGTGGTTTAGCCTGTATGTACAGAGATACAGTAAGTCCCCCCCTGTTTGTTTGTTTATGCTTTGTTTATTTATAGTTTGTTTACTTTTGTGTTTTTATGTTTTATGTGTACCGCCCTATTGACCCCCCTGTGAGTGTCTTGAATAAAGTTTGAATTGAAAAAGATCATGTGATGTCACGTGATATACTAATTTAATGCGACCACAGGTCGCATTTTATGAAAACGTCCATCTTTCAGTTGGTTGGATAGGAAGTTCACCCCAACCAACCAACCAACTGAAAAATTGATGTTTTCATAAAATGCGACCTGCAGTCGCAAAAAAATTGGTATATACCGTACTTCTACCATTGTGCACTGCATAAATAGAAAAAAAACTAAATATCATAATTTTATCTTCAAATGGAGCATTTTTACAACCCCGGAAATGCTTTGGCCATGTTTCGTGTCCCTTAATATTTGAGAAAAAATATAAATGAATACTGAAATGAAAATGAAACAGATAATCATTGAGGAAAGTTTATGCATGTACTATGTGTACTGTTCATTTCCATTTTCCAGCCATTCAGTTGCAAAAAAGTATTTTGGGGGGGAAAATAATGTAGGGGTCGTGACCCATGGGTTGAGAACCCCTGGGCTAGCATACTGGAAAGTGTTTCTATACCCAAGTTTGAGTGTTGGTTGTTCTTCTATTTCTGGCGTATGTAAATATTACACACTATTTTTAAATGCTTCTTATATGATATGATATATGATTATATAAGCTGATTAGGCCTATACAGTATGCTGTAGGCCCTCTGTAACATCTGTTTGATTGACCTCCCCATTTATTGACCTCTGAACAGCTGTGACTGGCTATGGGAAGCCGGCTTCCCATGTGGGTTTTTTATGTATTGCCAAATCCAAAGATGCCCTTGATGTAACCTGTCAGGCCACCCTGGCATTTCTGCTCCACCTTGTCATCCTTGCTTTTTTGCTCTATCTTGTCAGCCTTGTCCTTCTGCTTCATCACCTTGTCGTTCAATGGTGGGAACGCCAAATGTTTGAGTGCTAGGTCAAAGAATAAGGGTGTGCAGGGGATTGGCTGGAAGTCAGGAGGGAAGTGGACCAGATTGGCCTGCTTACGGACAAGAGTATGGTTGAGGTTGAAGGTTTCCAAACATTCACTGAGGGGCTTGTTGTCTTTCACCTGTTGCTGGGATGGAACCTGAGCAGTCTCGTCAATGTCTAAAATGGCAGAAGCCTGAAGTGAATATTTTTCAGCATTGACATCAGCAATGAGTTCTTGAACATCAGGGAGATCCTTCAGACTGTTGTTGAGTGTCTTGGACTTGGACTGGAACTCTCTGGCATATTTCAGCACTCTCTCATACAACACCAAAGCCTCACTCCACTTCTTCACCACCACATAAGACTGGGCTATGAAGAAACATCTGTAGGCCTTATAGACCAGCATTTTAAGGACCACCTCCCTCTGAAAGGTGTCGTCTTTCTCTAATCCCGGCAGGGTGGACTGCTCGGCTAGACTCTGCAGGATAATGTCATACAGACGGATCAGGTCCTGGGGACGAGGGCCCCTCTTGTTGTCAGCAGCTTGAGGCTCCTTCAGTTTAACTTGCAGCATATTGGCCATGTTCTCATTTCTCTTCACCACAGTACACAGCTTGATGTAGGTCAAGTAGCTGTGCAGAAACTGCAGGTTGGATACCTTGCCACTGTGTGGATCTGGACCTCTCTCACGCTGCTTCGCCTCTGCCTTGAGCTCCTCCCTCACAACCTGGATGGTGTCTCTGCACTCAGACAACAGGGTCTCATACAGGTGCTCTTTGGTCTCTTCATTTATTGCCTGAGCAATGGCAGCCTCATTATCTGCCAGGCCCAGGAGGAAGATGCGGACCTTTTCAACCTTTACAGGCACCGAGCGCCCTCGCCATTCTACCTCACTCATGGTGGCCGCCTGCTTGGCTCTCATCTGGGTAATCAGAGCCTCTAGTTTCTCAGCCATAAAGCCTCCACCTCCCCCAGTCAGTCTCATTTGCATCAGCTCATTGATGGCATTCTGGTCACCAATGTTATATGCACAGTAGCGAATGTTGGGTGAGATTTCCTCTACACGCTGATGATACAGCACTGCCAGATCCTCAGTGAACGCACTAGCTAGCTTCTCATAGATCGTCTTGCACTTGTTGAAGGCCTCCACGGCAGGCGTCCACTGCTGCAGCTCAAATTCCACCATGCCAGTCAGGTAGGCAGTGTAGGCCTGTGCCTCCAGCTTGGTCCTGGCATCAACACGGGGACATTCACAAAGCTTTTCCAGCCTCTCGCCATGTTTGGCAGCCTTACGCAACCGTGCCAGTGAGTGGTAGCGCTTACGGGAAAACGGGGTAATGGCTTCCTGCTTCAGCTCCATGGCATAACTCCATGACCGCTCTGCCTCCATCAGAACAAGTAGTAGATACCTACTGTCAGAAAGCACATAAACAGTAATCTTTTTCTCTGTGAACTTGTGTCTGTTGCCCATTTTGAAGCCCAGGGACTTGCGCAGGCGTCGTAGTCGGCTGGCACAGTATCTTCTGTATCTCTGGTAGTCGCCATGCCTGAGACCATGTTGCAGCTGGGAATCCTTGGTTATCTGCAGGATTTCCAGTCCAAGGCCTTCATCCGTAGAATGATTTCCATCCACTGTTGCCAGTTTACCCTCATTCTTTCTATCAGCAGCCATTCTCTGGAAGCTAGTCGGCTTCATAGATGCCTTGTATCAGTCAAAGAGTGGACAGAATGTGTATGATTTAAATCTTTGTTGTCTGTGACATCACATTGACATCAAATTACATCATTCTACTACCATATCGATCCGGCTGATATGCCCATATACAGTACGGTAGGGACATACTGATGAGATCAGTATATGCCCATATATGGGCATATAGGTTACTGATACAATAAATTAAAGGACACGTACATATGTACATCTACATGTAGTCCACGTATCTCGAGAACCGCTCCACCAAGCAACTTCAAATTCAACACACATGGGGTGATCAGCCAATCAAATCATTGCTATGGGGTGATCAGCCAATCAAATCATTGCTATGAGGCCCAGGCCGTAGCGTAACGGTCTGGGCACCGGACTGGTGATCCAGTCGCGGTGTGCCGCGGGTTCGACTCCCGAACCCGACACGGCCTTTACCGCATGTCATCCCCCCATCTCTCTCCCGTTTCCTGTCAGCCTACTATCTGTCCCTTAAAAAATCAATAAAAGGCGTAAGCCGCAAAAAAATATCTTAAAAAAAAAAAAAAAAAATCATTGCTATGGGGTGATCAGCCAATCAAATCATCGCTATGATTCACACACACAAAGCTGGGCATAGGAGGGGCTAGCACCCCTAAAAAAAAAGAATCGTGTGAAGTGAGGGGCGCCCAACTCATTTTGGGGCATGTTGATGTTCTCTGTCTTACATTGTCATTTAATACCCTAAACACATTAAAGTCCATAGACTTGGCTGGCACAAATTACATAATAATTAACCCTGAACACACATTAAAGTCCATAGATTTGACTGGCAGGAATTATGTCATAATTTACCCTAAACAAGCATTAAAAGTCCATAGACTTGGCTGACTTGGATGGCAGAAACTTCGGAAATCCAATTTCACTTTGAAGGGCGCCATATGCACTAGCGCGCGCGCAAAACAAAAAAACACCTGTGTGAACTGAGTGGTGCAACTATATATTTATTGTTATAGTTACTGTACTGTATGTACTGTACTGTATTGTAGTGTACTGTGCTCTGTACTGTACTTTGAGAAATAACAGAGTTACCATGTGGGGGTCCCCGGGAGGTCCCCGGAACATCCAGACCCCAGGAACGCGTCCAGGAAGCAGCCCGGTTCCGGCGAGCCTCCCCGTCCGAGAAATGACAGAGTTACCATGTGGGGGTCCCCGGAACTTCCAGACCCCCAGGAACGCGGCCAGGGGCCCAGTTCCGGGAGCCTTCCTGCGTCAGTCAGAAGAGCAATCTTCACACACTCTTCCTCTTATTCGTTCTATTCTTTCTGCCATCTTCCTCAGGCAGGGCCAGGGCTTCCTCTTTTGTTAGAGTTATATTCTGAAATAAATAGATACTTTATTAATCTCCGGAGGGACATAAATTAAAATGCTGTTCTACTTGAAATATTTTACCTTTTCAATATCTTTAACCACTTTCAACCAGGCATCCATATTTTGGAAAAATGTGAAAATAGCCGTCTGCAACATCTCAACATGCAACATGTTGTGAGCTTGTAGATCAGGTATTTTTTGCTTATGACAAAGTATACCTTAGTAGTTATGAATCTTCATATATTTGGTGAGGGATGTGATCTGTGCAGAGAGGAGATTTTGAACCAGACACCCCTTTCTCCAAGTTGTTTAATCTTCTTCCTTGTCTCCCACCCTCTATAGTTTCCTCCGTCTTATCAAGAATACAGGAAGGTTAGGAACAGTTGCTAACAAAAATAATATAGACAAATAATCATTTTGAGCAGTCCCCGCGAATGCGGCGTGCCAGTTGCATGTCTTTGGGCATTATGGTGACACGCTTTTCGTGAATGGCTAACAGATTAGTGTCCTCAAATAAGTCCACAAGATAGGCCTCACTTGCCTCCTGCAAAGCTGCAATGGCTGAACTCTGGAAACGCAGATCAGTCTGGAAGTTATGGGCAACTTCTCTCACTAGGCGCTGGAAGGGCAGCCTGCGAAGCAGCAGCAGAGTGGACTTTTGGTAATGACGGATTTCACGCAGAGCCACGGTACCAGGCTTGTAACGTTTCTGCTTCCTGCTCCCACTTTCGGATGGGTCCATCTTGCCGGCAGCCTTTCTGAAAGCTCCATTCCTGCGAGTCTGCTTTACACGGGCCATGGTTGCAAAAGATAAAAAGGTAAATTGAATACAAAACTTAACTTAATGAATATATTTGAATACAATATTTAATGATCCTTTACTGATCCTCCAAAGCAGCTGTTTTACATGAGCAAACGTGTAACATTGTCATCTTTTATGCTCTACAGTAGATAAATTGAATGACAACACCCCTCCAATGCGCTATAATTGGACGACTCATCAGTCAGATTTGACTCAGCAAGAGTTTGGAAGCCAACATGTTAAACGATGTGGCTTGTAGGGGAAACTGTTAAGTCATCTAGAAGGTCTGTTTTGTCAGTCTGTGTGGTGTCTGTGCGTGCGTGTCCAGGTCTAGTGTAATCTCTGGAACTTGGACCAACCAGTACCACATTTCATGTGCATGCTAGTAGGAAGAATCAGTGGCGAAACTATAGGCTTTATCAGACATTGGGTTTTCTGATGAAAGGGGCCCCGGGCACAGACAAGGCTTTCCTCCGAGGTGGAAAGCCTGGTGACGCGAGGTTACACATCATGGTAAAAAGCACTGCTCACTTCACATGGGTGTGATTTTTCATATTCACTGTGTCAATACCCCCCTCAATATAGAGATGGGGGGCATCTCTATCTCTCTCTCCCCCTCTCTCTATTCAATATGCAAGTCACACAACACTCAGAGGTCTTCTTTATTCCTAATTCTCAACAAATCTCTGTGATTCTATTTTTGAGGGGCGCTAGCCCCTCCTATGCCCAGCTTTGTGTGTCTGTGTGTGTACCACGGAATGTGATGATCATGATTTGATTGGCTGAGCACGGAATGGGATGATGTATGATGATAAGAGCGCCCCTCACTTCACACAACTGTGATTATTTCCCCCCGATAATCAGCAGAAGCGAGTGTCAATTCCTTGTGTCAATTGTATTCATAGATTTGATTCTGTTTGAGACAATAATTTGCGCTGCGCAGTGCCATACTGCCAAACCACACACTTCAGTTAGATTAATGCATTACGCAGGAATATTTGAGGGGCGCTAGCGCTCCTATGCACAGCTTTGTGTGTTTGTGTGTATGAGCCGTGTTTGTGTTTGTAGCACGGAATGTGATGATTTGATTGGTTGAGCACGGAATGTGATGTATGATGATGTATGATGATAAGAGTGCCCCTCACTTCACACAAGTGTGACTTTTTAAATAAATTATGTGACTTTGAAATATGTAACATTTTGAAGCTTTAATTGGAATTAAAACAGAGAGGCAAATAACTGTATTTGAAGGTCACTCTTTCAAATTCTTTTCAAACTCAAATGTGACATCACACTGAGTCACAACATTGAATCAATATGACATAATCATGCTGTTATTATGACCTCTGTCCAATCAGAGCACGTTGGAAGGGTGACATCATCAAATGAGACAACATAAAAGGTGTGTTATGTATCTGATCCTGTATCGGTTAGCTGTTTTGGGCTTTTCCGTAAAAGCAAAAATAAAACATATTTTGGTCTATACGATCTGCAATAAACCAGAACCCAAGGCAGTCACAATGAGCGGTCCAACGCCATATGTGGGGAGCAAAATCAGCCTAATCTCCAAGGCCGAGAATCGCTACGAGGGAATCCTCTACACCATAGACACCGTGAACGCCACCATTGCACTTGCTAAGGTTCGTTCGTTTGGCACAGAGGATCGCCCTACTGATAGGCCCATCCCGAGCAGCGATGAGATCTTTGAGTACATCATCTTCAGAGGAAGCAACATTAAGGATCTGACTGTTGTGTGTGAGCCACCTCAGCTAACTTGTTCTCTGCTCCAGGACCCCGCCATTGTCCAGTCCTCCATGGGCTCAGCTCCCTCATCCACTGCCTCAATCCATTCAGATGGTTCCTATGACCTCTTCAACAGGGTCCCAGATCTCCAAGCCAGCCGTCCTGTGTTTCCCCCACAGTTTGGAATTGGGCAATCGGCTTTTGGAAGCTACACAAGAACAACAGCAACTCAGTATCAGGGAGGTACAATTGGCAATGCTCTCACCTCTGACTCACAATCTCTGGGCACTAAAGGTCATAGTAACTCAAGTTTTGATGCCCTAAGCAAGCACCCCATTCTGAGGCAAGCCACCCCATCTTCCAACCCCACAGCTCCGGTGTCATTGATGGGACACAATATCCCCTTTTATGGCCTTAAAGCTCCCACTGCCACCAGCTTTGGAGTTCCGAAGGCTCAGGATGGATCAGAGCTCAGGCGGACCACAGATGCACGGAAAGTATTCAAGCCTGTGTCTGAGCAGGCACGAGGTGGTGAAGGCAGGGATCGCTCTAAATGTTCCACAGCAGCTGTAGGTGCCCTGGCCAACCACTGTGATCGAGAATGGAGTCACCGTGGCCAGGGACGCTGTAACGGACGCGTGAAGTTTGAGAAAGACTTTGACTTTGAGAGTGCAAACGCCCGGTTCAATAAGGGGGAGAAAGACCGGGAGTCTCGGAGCAAGCCAGAGAAAGTGGTGAATGGGGAGGATAAGAGCGTCTCCAGCGTGCCGATGCAGAATAGTGAAGGGGACAAAGACGGAGAGCCACTGGGCCCCAACTGTTACTACGACAAGTCCAAGTCATTCTTCGACCAAATCTCCTCCTATGATGACACCAGGAAAGTGAATGAAAAATTGGGGAAATGGAAACAGGCAGAGGAGAGACGAATGAACTCTGAGACATTCAACATCCCCTCACGGCAGAACAGAGGCCATGGAGGTTGCAGTGAAAGAGGCCCTAACAGCAGGTCCTTTGGTCCTCCCCATGGAGGCAGTGGCTATAGGGGAGGGTACAGAAGCGGTCAGGGGGACCACCGGGGGTTTGCAGACTTACCAGAGTACAGGAAGGACAACAAATTGTCTGCATAGTACAATTTGCGGAAGAATCAGTAGAAGGATCCAAATCCCGACGAACAAAAAAGATGTTGAGTTGTTTGTTTCTAAAATTGTGTAGTTGTGTTGTGTTATTTTTACTTGAATGCAACTTTGTTTATATATCTTTTGAAAAATGAAAACATGCAGCACAGTCTGCCAGAAAATGTCAAGTTCTGCTGCAGACCCCTCTTGGACAAGGATCACCCTCCCTATAGATTTCCACGTGGCTGAAGAAATATAATTTCAGAGGGATGCCTGTGTCATCCCCCCCCCTTTCTTTTTCTAAGCAATAAGTACCACTCCCCTTCCCAATACTTTTGATAATAATATGGTAAATTGATCTGCATTTTGGACTTGGCATTATAGGTAAATTAAATAAAACTAAACAAAAAGAAAAAGAAAAATCACACTTGAAGTGTGAGCGCTCTTATCATCACACATAACCCGCCATGCTACAAGCACACCTACACACAAAGCTGTGCATAGGAGGGACTAGCGCCCCTAAAAATAAATAGCCGATAATCTATTTTCGCAATTTGTGCACGTCTTCATTGTGAAAGATAACCAGTCTTTGGTGGTGCTGTGGTCTAACATCACATCCTGACAAGTGTACTAGGGATCCACAACTTGTCAACTCAGGGTGTGATCATAAACAGGAACTGGGATATGTGCCTGTAGTCCTTTCTACTGGTGCAGCCGGAGATGTGGAAGGACCGGAAGGTTACATTGTAACCCAGTTTCTCTGAGCGTTCTCTGAGCAGACAGTCTCTCCACTGTACGTATAGTTTGACAATGTGGCCCTATAAACGAGAAATGGAAACAAACATGTCAATTTTGTGCCATTTGTTGTGCTTTTGGATACTGATCAACAGCAACAGCACTACATTTAACCTAAAACTACAGTATGCCCACATATGGAACCATATGGAGATTATTGCCGTCATAGTACTGACGTCAGACTATGGCAGTGGATCAAGGGTAGAGTGGTCAGATGGTGAACCGCAAGGTTTCCAGTTCAATCCCAGGCTCCCCCAGAGTTAGTGTCAAAGTGTCCTTGGAGCATGCAAGGCTACGAACCGCTAATTTCTCCCGATGTGCAGGTGCCTTGCATGGCGGTTTCCACAGAGCACCATAGTGTCGGCAGCTGAAGCAGGTATGCTCACTGTCACCTTAACCAACCCAATCGCAATCTGGGTAACCAAGACCTGATTGATGCTTCAGTACAATCCTGACCCATCCAGGCCTGGAAATTGGTTATATATTCTGGAAATGTTTTGGAAATTCATTGGCAAAAATGTGTGGGAACCCTGAAAGGACATGCAGGTTGTATGAGAATGAATGTTTGCATGTATTTGAATGGAGCGATAGGCACATTCAAATGGAAGGTGTGTATATTTGGCAGGTGTAACTCACTTAGTGCCAGCATTGTTTCAGTCTGTGTCCCTCCCCTGCCCCCAGATACAGCGGAAACATTTATTTTGAAAACCCCCAAATTCACCCCAAAATGATCAGAAAGCTAAATCGGCTAATTTGGCTACCGTTCTTTTAAATGTCATCCGAACTCTGAATAGAAAATAATTATGGCATTTTATCATGAGCATTAGTGAGGACCAATTACTGTATATGTAGTCGTCCTTTAATAATTCATGATTGTTTTTGCTTTTTTGGGAATGTTTTTTGAAAATGTTTTGAAATAGTAATCATTACAAACTAAATGTAGGAAACAAAAAAATAAAGGGGACCAAGGGGGCCAAACTCAGCTGGGCATCCTAAAAACCCAACAACGAAACAAGCTAAGAAACAATGTAACTGCATGCCATGACCAAATCTGTAAAAAGAAACTTTATCAATGATAAAGGAAAACAAAAACAATCCTCGGGAGCTCTGTAAGCTGCTCAAAATAGGACTGCGGTCAGAAACTGAAAACCAGGTTTACAAACAAACATCAAATCGAACGACACTCATCACTGACAAGCTTGATGTGGACAACTATAATATTTTTTACAAACATAGCAACAATTAACAAACGACCCTGCATGCACTAGAGTGTAGAGCACATCAAAGTAAATATTTTAATGCCCAATATACTAACACACACACACACACACACACACACACACACACACACACACACACACACACAGGACACATACAACGTGCTGTAGTGTTTAGGGATGTCATGTCAAAGGGTAACGTTAAACATCTTACTGCTATAGCTATTAAATTACCAGCCAGCCATCAAATGAAAAGTAATTATTTAGGAGTCATACATTATTGCCTACGTTAACTCAACGTATCTGTTGTATCAGTGGCAACGTATCAGTTCGGTTGTCATACTTTTTAATGTCAACACAATGTCAACACTCAACACACATTTGAAAATAATTTATGTTGTTTGACCTTTTGAATGTATGTGGGGTTAAAGTGATTCAACAAAATGTAATACTATATAGCCTACACATTTAGCTGAAGACCCCCTGAAACCTAGAGGCTAGAGGCAAAAGCTTAAAGAAAAGAGAAATCTGGATTAATCGACAACAGTTTATTGTAGAGTTCTAGCACACTGGAAAGCCATCATCATCATCATCCACATGTACAGTAACCATATGCTTCATTTATACTCTGTCTTATGACATGCTGTGTGCCATCACTGCCACGTGGAATTGTGGATCTGCTATTCCGCCACAAACCGTCATATGACAAAGTATGAATCAGGTGTCTCTCAACAGGGTCCAAAGGCAATATGAACAAAGTGAAAACATGTTATTTCAATGGCTAAAGTGGCTCAGTATTTTGGTAAACAAGTGGCAATTCAACTGATTATTTCAACGTCACGTCACTTGTACTGAACTGACCACCGCTTCCATCAGCCAACTCAACATTTACAACATTTACATCCATCACAATCACAGTAGCTGGGTCCAACAAAACACAAGTTTCAACCTGGCCGGGGGCAGGGGGGGGGGCACAGGGGTGGGGGAATACTGTGATAGTCTTTTCAAATTTCACTGAAACTTAAGATGCCCTCCCATTGTTTGCTCATTATTGCTAGGTGACCATACCTCAGAGTACTTCTTGCTAAAAGGCAGAAGGTGAAGTTAACCACTAAAACCCTACTACTATATGTTGTATGTCAATTAGCGAAAACAGCCAATCTACAAGCACACAACGTGCCACGTTGCAACACAATGTAAGCTTGTAGATCGGCTATTTCCGGCGAATGTTGGCCTATAGGGACGCTAGCGTTCCAATAAGGATGCTAGGGTTCATTTTGGTTATTATATTAGACCTAGATTCTAAAGACCTACTTCCAACAGAGTTCAAGAGGTTGGCTTAACCCATTCCTCTGGTATAATTATTTAATCAATAAACAGCCTCTCAATCAGCATGACCACTTGCATGCAGGCCATGAAGGGGCTCGCGGGTTCGAGAACTAGTCCCCCTCTCCACTCCGAAAACAAAGCTGTAGTCATCACTAACATTGATGGTGCCTTAAAAATAGAATGAAAATTGCTTCATGATATTAATTAACTAACTCGTCACTGGCAAGGCCGGATAGAAAATCCTGGTTGCACTACAAATACTATCAAAATAAGTTACTAGTATTATGTGTTTGTGATGCTGATATTAAGCAGCACCTTTTCATAGTAACTGTTACAGTACAGAATTTATATTGATACCAAATGTACACAGTAAAATTCAGCGTGGTAATTGTACTGTGAAAGTTAAAATGTACCCTTGCTGATCTAGTTTTACACTTTCAAAGTTATGCCTGGAGTGTTAATTTAACTCTGTAAATTTTAAATAGTTTGGGGATGGGTGTATATAAATACGTACATTTCATAAAGTATTGTCTAAGGTACACCATGCAGTGCATGGATCAATGCCCATCATTTTCAAATTAACAAAAACTATTTGGCTATATTGAAGTCTGTTGAAGGGCATATACCGTAATTTCCGGACTATAAGCCGCACCTGAATATAAGCCGCACCAGCCAAATTTAGGGAAAATCCCGTATACAAGCCGCACCGGACTATAAGCCGCAGCTACGTTAGCTCAGAGCCTGAGATGGCTCTGCGTTAGCTGTAAAAATCCATAGATTAGCCGCACCGTTGTATAAGCCGCAGGGTTCAAATCATGGGTAAAAAGCCGCGGCTTATTGTCCGGAAATTACGGTAGGTCTTTTTTACAAGACACTACATGAAAGCGAGCAATACTACATAGCAATGTATTCATGTCTCTGGTGTGTTAAAATATACCACAAGCATAATCAACTTTACGCACTGCTACTGTATTTGCCCAAACCAATGGAATTTAATCAATTGTGCTAAAATTACATGGTAATTTATTAAGAGCAATTGTTTTGATATGCTCCCCATGGGGCATAAATATGAGTGGCCCGTGTCCAATTGCGATTTGCGAAGCCTCCATCTGCCGTGGATCAATTCACCTAACTAAAACAAAACAAAGAGTTGGAAATTGAGACGCAGCATTTCAGACGGTAGGATACTGTAACATACTTTAAGTAATATTGAGTAGAGTCAGGTATTAAAAATTTAAAATATTTCCCTAGTGGGTACTGGGTAGGGACAGTGCACTTCAATGATTCCAATGTGGATTGCTAAAAACATGTATTATCTTGTTGTTTAATATGACCCTGGTGACTGCGGCAATTAATTATATTTCATTATTATTGGGTTAATAATAGGATTACAGTTCAGCTTGTTCATTTCTTTTGTTTTTTATGTGAAACAACCACCAGTTTTCCACCATTCAAGGTAAAGTAAAGGAACCAATTTTGTGAGATGATTTCATTTCAAGGCTTTCTGCACTGAATAATTTACAGAAGGGAACGGGGGTATAACTAAAATCCTCCAAAACGCACGAATCAATGAGAAGAACTGTTACCATTATGTAAAACTGTTAACTATGACATTTGGATGTGAAAATCACTTTAAAATGGAAAGCCGTCCATTAAAAGCATAGTTTGGGTCATAATATGGCAGCTTCCTTTCCTGGTGTCACTGTGGCACCACTTCCTTCAACGAGGCCAGTGCTGAATGGATGCGCACATGGAGCCTGTTCTCAAAGTCGTAGCCGGTGAAATCGTCCTAAGAGCCAAAGAATAAAACACTTACAGTATTATAGACTCCAGAGAAAGTTTAAGAGGTACTAGACCTCTTTCAGTTTCATCTAAAAAAAAATGTCTGTGGTTTTATAAATATTGAACCAATGGAAAGTATTAAGAGCTTGTCATTAAATAATAAATACATTGGATTCATTGGAACACAGGTTATTTTTCCCCATTTCCTGAAAAGTTACGATTTTGGACAGGCAGAAACCCTGTGTATCTCCATATTTCATATTTCTATTGTTTTTTTTGTTCCTAAATGAATGCCCTATTTAGGCTATACTTAAAATGTACCTTTGCTTGAAGAAGCAGTGATCTCCCTTTCCCCACAGTCTGGATTAAAAGAGAAGCACTGAATTAGTCAGGTATGCATTGACTATTACTATCATTACTATTCAAAGATAATTCAAATGTTCTTAATAAAATACAATATTGTGAAAATCAAAATGCATATACTGTACAAACAGCTAAAGAAGTTAGCTGTAAAAAATATTGAGCAAGCTTGAAGAAATTGAGGAAGGCCTTCTACAGGTTCTGTAATCAGAAAATACCAAATGACACAGTACTTGGAAGAGGCTTACCTCAGGTTGGGCAAGGAGCACACATCCCAGCTCATAAACAGAATATGGCTGTACATAGGAGTTGATCTGTCGTCCGTAATCGTCCCTAGCCGCCAGCTGAAATGACTGAAAGAGAGAGTAAGTGAAAGTTGATTAGTCAATATACATAATATTAAAATCATATGTTGCTGATTCGTTTCTCCAATGTGAACTCGTACCTGGACAGCATCTTTTATGTTTCCAAGACATTTGTGAATATGGCCGAGGAGGAGATGTTTCAGACCCCTGCATGATGCCTCGTCTAAACTCTGTAACACTGGAACAGACAGCCAGAGTACAGTAGAGTACAGTAAGCACACTGTTCAGAACAACACAACAGCAAATCACAGCTGAGTTCAAAAACTGCTGGTGGCGCTATAACAGGCCAATGTGAAAAGGGTGGCATTTCTCCCTCTGCCTAGTGGGAATGTGGTCAATGCGTGTGCAAAGTTAAACTGATGTGATGATATATTAACTAATTTAGCTGGGGACCCCCTGTAACCCCTTCTACGACCATACTTTGAGAAACACAGCAGTACTGGATTTTTTTTTACGGTGATATTTACCCTGATTCATCATCTGCAGTTTAGAGGAGGAGCAGTTCTGAAGAGCCTTCCACAGGTACAGCACTTCAATGATACCCAGGATGCACAGCTCTCTGGACAGGACTGTCTTCCTCAGCCTCTCAGCCTGGTGCAAGTCAAAGACCGAGATAGTTTTAACTTGGGTTTTTGTAATGATCAATTGTGGTGACGAATTTCAAAATAATGGTTAATTTATTGTCTGTCTTCTTGTATGTTGTCAGCTTGTAGATCTGCTATTTTTGTCATGGGACACCTTCGTACAATATGAAATATAAATCAGACTTAAAGGGCTATTTCACTTATAAATCATTTCTGGGTTCATTTTCAGGTCTACTGAGACCTTTGTGTGAACACCCCAGACAGTTTTTAAGTTTGATTCAATATTTTGATATTTGATATTCATTTCATCAAGTATGCCCGCCCTCCTATAAGCCCATTCAACTTTAAATTGGTGGACTATGGACAGTTCATAAACCTGCCTACCTACGTTCTGACTGTACTGTATAAAGATCCTTTCTAGACAATGCATCGGTAAGAAATTACTGGAATAAGTTTGGCATTTTTGTAATAAGTTTGAATATGTTTACCTGAGAGAAAACAATATCATAAGAACAAGAAAACAGCCATCAGTCAATGAATGTCCTTTTCGCATAGATTTATTTTTGCCTCACCCAGACAGACTAATCGGTCATCCTCAGAGTTGTCAACACTGAGGAATACCGAGAAACACGTGTGAAAAGGACATTCATTACTCAATCGCTGGCAGTTTTCTTGTTCTAATAACTCTATACACCTGCCAATAAAGCTTTCTGCTCAGAATTTGATCAGAATTTATTGAGAGGATAGCCCCTTGAGATACAGCATCTCATTTAATTTACATCTCAAGGAACACTGAGCTAAAAAGCAACATGTAGATTAAAAGCACGGCTCACCCTCTTCAGGGCAAACTGCTCAATCTGGTTGTTCTTCCTCTTGAACAGCTTCTGTACGTCTTTGAAAACACCGCTCGCACCGTCCAGATCACCTGCTGCACCCTGGCACACTGAAACCAAAAGATGATGTCAAATGATATACAGTTGTAATAAAATAAAATAAAGTAAATTAACTGACAATCGGAAAGTAAACAACTGCATTACTTTTATTATTATCTTCAGGCATCTGGTCTTTGACCAAAGCGCTGCTTAATAAAAGTGTTCATATTGTAAGTACAGACGGTTAGGATTTAGAAGACATTTGTAGAATCGGCATGCAGGTCTTAATGGGTTAAAAAACACCTCCAGTCAGGTAGGCATAGTAGCACTGTGACCAGCGTGACTCATTCTTCAGCCTCTCAAATGCCCTGTAGCCATCTTCAAAGCTCAACTCTATCATACTACACCAACCTGAAACAAAGACATGGACAAAATAAAGACAACTTAACTTGTTTAATCACAAGAAGGCATGCAGTCAGCCACTAAGATTTATTCCTGAAACGAGTCCTATTTGTGACAGATCACAACAGGTCACTAATTTGTCCTGTTTGTCCTGTTAATTTGCCTCTCTTTTAGCACACCATGCAGTAATTTTGAGGTGGGAGGAAGCTGATCCACCCACATCCTCTCACTGGATCATCAGAGATATGATTTTAAAGGTGTAGGGAATATTTTAGCGTGATGATTAAGTTGAAACTGAGTAATAGACTGTCTGGATGGTATCTTGAATGGGAATAAAAACGGAGGATTTCTGTAATCAGTAGCAGCTGTGCTGGACAGTGTTGGAGGGATGCGCAGATATGGGGAATTAAACGGGTGAGCTTCATTTTTATTGGCTTTTATCGATGTGTATCTCTACACGTCATCACGCAGCACGTGACCATTGCAATGATTTTCCAGTATTTCATAAAGACTGAAAACACAATAAAAATAACGTTGAAAGGGAATGCATGTACCTATCTCATACAGACACACATGCTGAATCTCTCTTTGGTCGGACGCAAGTTCTAATGCATCATGGAAGGAAGCCAGAGCACTGTTAATTTGGCACTGAGGATAAAGAAGACGGGCACAATAACAAAAATATAGTTAGACCACTACTTCCATGCACACGGTAGATAACCAAACAAATCATGGCTGATAAATCAACTGTCATGATTATTAATTACAAGCTTCAATATCAAATATCAGGGATGTGATATAGCTTGAGACGAGCCTTGTTTGAGCTTATAATTTGGATGTATTTTATGGACATAACATAACCACCCGGTGTGTATACCTCTAGCCTTTGAACCCGTCCTCTGAAGAACATGAAGAGGGATGAGTTGGGGTACACCACTGACTTTCTCTGTAGAATGGCTTTGGCTTCTAAGAGGCCTGTGTGAGTGTCAGACCCATCCAGAGCAAAGAAAGGTAGCACTACAGTGTGGTACCACAGGAGAGCCAGCCTGAGAGAACACACAGAGGAAATGCTTATTATACTGTATGACTGAAATTCATTCATGAGCCCAGAATAGTCATAATACAATTAATACATGCTTAACTACTTAAAGTAAACTCTCTCTCTCTCTCTAGCCCAGAATAGTCATAATACAATGAATACATGCTTAACTACTTAATGTAAACTCTCTCTCTCTGTCTCCATATCGTCGCTTCCAGTCATCCCGGTTCTCCATACATCTGGCCAGTTCGTTGGTACTTTGCGCTCCTGCATCATTCTTGAGTACATCCACGTATGTTAGTGTGGGACGTCCTCATGATTGATGCCCGTGTGTTGGTTCCCAGAGCACCAGTTTGCTGGCTGGCAGTTATTGATGTCTTTGGCAGTGTCCTGCTAGTCTCATTCTCCTGGCTGCTATTTTCTTGCTCAGCATTGGCCTCCCTCATACAGTCTTGTTGTTAGTAACATGTACACTCTTGCTGATGTTAAGTACTGTACGCAGCATTCAGGTGTAGCACCCGTCAAGGGACTTCTGCAGGGTTGGCTTCAGGGTCCAGCATTCACTGCCGTATAGGAGAATAGACTCCATCTTTGCGTAGAAGAAGCTGAGTTTGATTTTACGGGGGAGATTGGAGTTCCATACACTGATCATGCCATTCAGGGCCCTCCATGCAAATGCCTTCCTCACTTTCAGGTCTTGCTCGGTTGAGTCGACCCATGAGCCCAGTTACTTGAAGTCTTTGACTTCCTTCAGCACAGTGCTTCCTGTTGTTGTGAGAGGTGGATGTTTCAGTGAACAGTTTTCTTGACATTTAGCCTAAGGCCAACCATGGCACACTCCAACTCCACTCTGTTCAGGAGTTCCTGAGCTTGTTCCACGTTGTCGGAGAGCAGGCTGATGTCATCCGCATAGTCCAGGACCAGGTCTGTCAGGACTACTTTGGGATATCGTCTCGAGCTCCTTGGTGTTAGAGTGAAGCCAAGATCCTGCTCTATTTCAAAAAAGGAAAGAAATAGCCGATCCACATGGGACATGTTGTGAGCTTGTTATGTACAATGAAACCTAGTTGCGTTCGTAAATCGCCACCATTTAAATACTTTATTATTCGCTGTTAATGTGAGCCGGGTGATCTGACTTCTACGCTCACTGCGTTTTTTAGGACTGGACTCTGCAAATAAGGCAAAGGCCCCGCCTCCCCCTCATATCAAAGTAGTTGTCAATGTTTACAACTTGATGAGAGGACATGTGGAGTGAGAGAGAGAGAAATAAAAAGGGGGCGAAAAAAACACCATGATGAGTGATCATTCCAAGTTTAATGCCAGTAAATAAACAGTAATGTTACACAGATGAACAGAAATGTGTGCCTGTCTGCCTGACAAATGTGAGAGTGAGTAGTACAGTATTAATACGGTCGAGAAAACGTGTTGCTTGGGAACATGCTATGGTTTCATCTACGGCTACGCGTTGCGTGTCTGCCTGTGAGTGTGTGTCACTGTCTGCAAAAATGAATGCACCCACAGAATTGATGAGAGAGGGAGGGAGAGAGTACCTAATCAGGCTCCGGGCACCTAATAATTTACAAATTAAGCACCGTTTATGGGTCATACATTTATATACATAGGTTTTCAGGGCCTTTTTTCATGAAATATACATTTCATATCACTGTCTGCTATCAGACAAAATTGACAGCCAGTCAGTTTGCTCTAATTCTTCTGGACAGGTAAAACCTTATTTATACTTAGTTGCACGGTGGTGCAGATCTACAAGCTCACAACAATGCATCACAGGCTTAAACAAGCAGTTTAAGTGTTCTTTTGCTATATTACCTGAAATAAAACATCAAAGATGCTTTGCTACAAGCAGAATCTGCGAGAACTACATAAGATGTTGCAAGTATTGCTACTGTATACTAGTATCTAGCTATATCACCTTGTAACATTATTACTGTACATCTATTTTGATCCCTCAAAAATGTAGGTATAAGCTGCAGTATCTATCACTCCCCTCTCTGTTGCACAGTTCAGTCAAACTTCTCGCTCTCCTGTCTTCTCTCTAATTTCCTCATACTTCCATTTGCTTGTGTTGGTCCGTCTACTCACGTTGCTAAGGGTGCCTTCATGTCCTTGCTCTCGCTGGCGTACATGAGAGAAGACAGGCCCTGGTGACGATCTCCGGGGAAGCCCAGCAGATTGATGATCTTGAGCAGGTGCGGAGGCACCATAGAGATGCACAGGTGGAAGAGGCCATAGCCGAAGCTGACTGAACCTTTGAGTCGGTCCAGGGCCTCCAACGTGACTCCGTTCTCCACCGGAGCGTGAGCGTTGTAGTTGGCGTTGTCCGGCGAGAGCGCCTCCTGCTGGTCGACGGAGGATCTCCTCTGACAGGTCTCCTGGAGCTGGCTGATGTCACTGTGGCACTTGTTGTACATCTTCCAGGCCTTACGGAGGATCCAGCCTCCTTTGATGTATGCTGTCGATGAAAAAAAGCACTGTTACTGGGACTGGGAGATAAAATAAATCTCACAACGTAAAATAAATTACTAACAATCACTGCCCTCAAAAGCAAAGTCCTGCAGAGGGTGTCAAAGACAGCCCAGAGTATCAGTGGATCAGTGTTCATTTTGTTGACTAAGGTTTTTGGTATTTAGTCGTCTAAGACTAGACTAAAGCTGCGTTCAGACTTGGATTGTTGGATGTACATACAGAGTCAATGCAAAGACAATAGTTGCGCGAACGGGAGCGGCGCGACCTGGCACAACACAAACGGGACGAACCGAGGCGAATATACATGTATACTCAAGTCTGAACGCACCTTAGGACTAAACAATTTCAGAAGACTAAATGGTGTTATTCAAAAGACTAAGGGTGCCATTAAGGACTTCAAATAATATTACTAATCATATTACAGTTTTATGAGCTGGGGGCGTGTTGTATGTCATATTGCAATTTTGGGCATGTTACGACACCCCGTGGATTGCGCAAAACGGCCTTGAATTAGTCATGGGTGTGTTTAAGGCGTGTTTGAGACGTACCCAATCAACATGTCCGTACTATTCTCTTTACCAGTCAGCTGATGTCACATACGGAATGCGCACTTTGGGGATCGTGGTATTACATTTCTTCAGGCTGGCACCATAGAAGACATGACATGACTTTGTCACATTTGGGTTAATTATTCCTATTGCACTGCATGCTGTCACCTTTATGCCTCAAAATAATTTGTTTCTATTGAAAAACACCAGTAAAATAACGTTTATTATATTTTATTTCATTCAAGTCATGATGAAGGAATGAGTTGAATGCTGCTGCTTAATGCTGTGCCTGTGGCCCCGATGGTATATGGTCTTCGCTCGTAGCATTTTATTGAAGAAGACTTGAATCGGGTGTGATACAGCATATGAAAGCAAACTTCCCAAGGATTATGGAGATGTTTTTAGAATTATGGCCGTTTCTAATCTCAACATTTTACAAAAAAAAGACGCAAAAAAGGCTGTTGCCATGTCTCATAGAAACAAGTAAATAGGTCTATAAAAATAAGCGCATATAACAGGGGTCTGCAACCTATTTTAAATGAAGTGCCATGTTTTTATTTTCTAGATAGTGAGTCCAGATAAATTTTAATGACACCACATTAAAATAAAAAAACATATTTTGATTGTCCACAAATATAAAGTTCTTCCTTATTTTTAAATATGTTCTTGCACATTGTTATAATGATCATTATATATATCCCCCTGCAGTCAGAGTTCATAGTTTTAATGAATGAATGTGATGCATTGTGAGCTGGTATAGATCTGCTATTTTCAAAAGTAATCTTGGAAAAAAAAGAAAAAAAAATTGGATTAGCCGTCCTTAGTTGGGCAAATGCATTCATCTGGGGATCCTTGACATGGGAATGTGCTGTGTGACGATCACTGGTTTAAACAACATTAGGAGAAAAGCCCAAATAACCACTTTAGAAACAAGAAAAGCAACCACAAAATAGTACAACTACCAATATTTACAAGCAACTTTACAGAAAAAGAAGCCGCTTATAATACACAGACATGGCAACACTCTAGCAGCCTCCCAGAGCCGCTCAAGTGTAAAATCAAACAGTGCTTGTTGCGTTTATGAGGTGGTCAGACCCACGTCTAATCGTTATGCGCTGAGTGTCTTTAGGTCAAGGGGCTTAATAGCACATTGCGCAAAGCGAAAATAATTAACATATGGACACTCCCACAATGCTAAAATATTCAGGAACGGCGTATGCCATATGTGTGTGCGTTCAACACGGGCCGAGTGCGTTCAACACGGGCCGATATGCCTTTCATAATACCATTGTGCGCAGAGCGAGGGCAATTTCTGTATTACCCCATTGTAAAACGGATCTTCAAAATGGCACCCTAAGACTAGGGCGCCCGCTGGCCTAGTGGTCCAGTCGCATGCCACATATAGGCTCTGGCCTGACAGCTCGCCGCATGTTCTAGTCCCATTCATGACAACCTTTGCTGCATGTCTCCTCCCTTCTCTCTCTTTCCTGTCAATCTTCACTTGTATATCTATCAATAAAGGCAGAAAAGCCAAAAACAAAAGAAAACGTTTTTTTTAAAGACTAAGACTAAACCAAAATCTGCTGAAAAAAAAACATTGCAGTGGATGTGACCATCCCTCTATCCAGGATGTGTACAATGGATCATGTGTCAATAAAGCCTGTAGGATTATCCTAGACCCCAGCCACCCCAACCATGGTTTGTTTTGGCTGCTACCATCTACCGCTGCCAGATAGATAGCATCCGCGACATCCTTTTCCAAAAGGCAATCAGGCTTATTGTCTGTCTGTCTGTCTGTCTGTCTGTCTCACACACACACACACACACACTTACGGGATGTAACAAATACAAATCTTCTAATGTAAATCAAAACTAAAGATTCAGCATCCAGATATTTGCGGTCGCATCAGGTTTACTGTACCTGAGAGCTCCTGCTTGACAAAGGAGAGCACTGCCAGATAGACCTGACAGTCAGCGACGATGATCTGTCTCTGGAGGCGGTCCACCACCACCACACCTGATCTCTGAGAGTCCATCTACAGTGTGACACAGACACACCACAACACTAATAATTAATCTACAAACTCAAGCTACTACATAGGATCATAAACTTTTTCATCCTCTTGAATTATCTGCTATTTTTTCACGTAAATGTTACTTAGTAACATGTTAGTCCCAAGTAACACTGGATTACGCATGCACTCACGCACGCACGCACGCACACACATTCAAGAGCATTATAAACACCCAGCCAGATGTTCCCCAGGGGCCAAACGTTCAGAGCCTCCCTGGAAGTCCCTGAAAGGCACGTCTGTACCAGTAACTAGTCTCCGCTCGTCTCATCCTATCTCTTGATTACATTTCCAAGGGTCTCTTAATTCAATTTTAGGGTTGGTTTGGCATGATGTCACTGCTGTCAGCATCGTTAGGTCAGGAGGATGAGAGCCGTAAACAATGTTATCTGAATTGTGTTACAGCTGTGAATGATGGACTGACAGTCAGCGATGAGGACTCTATCCACCAGTAATAGGATGGAGGAAGACACATTAAGTATAAGCCCTAAATGTATACGTACAACGTTGCACAATGTGGTCTCGTGCAAAAATCGTGCTAAAATAACCGCCTCACAATCATGGACCACAGAGCTTGTAGATCTGCTCATTTTGAAAATGTTTGAGAAATTGTACGAAATTGTACAAAAAAAGAGATGCCAGGTTGAAAGTGGTTAAAGGATATTCAAGTAAAATATGTCCAGTGAGCGGATCTGGATTAAAAGTATTGATTGTTTTATTTTGTTTTATTTTGTCCTTTTTAACTAAGTTGTGACCAATGACATGAGTACACGTACACCCAGGAGGGACACACACAGCTGAGCATCTATCCCGTGTCATGATGTATAATGTAAACATTTTCTGGCTTCACATTCTGTTGGTTTTTGCACTTACGCTCTTCTTGATCTTGTTTCTGATTGTCTCGATGACGCCGGTGCTGTCGTTCTCGCACAGCTTCTCGGTGGTCCTCAGGTCATCGCACGCCATCTGCATCTTCTCCTCCTCGAACGTCATCATGGCATTCTGAGCAGTGATGGAAGAAGTAGAAATATCAAAGTAGAAATAATAATCTGAAAGTACAGAGTGAAAGTACAAACGTGTTGGCATTAAAATAAACCAAAAGTAAAAGTACTCATTATGCATTATGCAGAATGAAAAGATTTTGAAAATGGCAGATTGGCTATTTTCAAGTACGGTACATAGAGATGACGATGTTTTGTAATAATAATTAAAATCAACTTAAGAGTAATAGCTGTGGACTGTGGTAGAGTAAAGGTATTATATTTGTCTTTAAAATGTAGTGGAGTAGAAGTAAAAGTATTGGCAAATAGATATAATATAAAATACTATATTATACTATAAAAATGGTACAACAAAGAGTCTCAACAACAAAGAAAAACCAGTGGTTCTGAAATGTGCTTTGGAACTTTGTGACAACTACACAGTATAGAACTAGATTATTTATTATGATTTATTTTTTTAATCTAATATATCAGTACTAATTTCCCAATAGAGAGGCATATTTCTTGTTTGTTAAGGGGTCATTTGGGATTAGTAATTGTAGCGGTAACGTGTTATAAAGGCTATTTTGCATCGATATGAAAACAGGTGTACCTTGAGATTTTGACTCGACCTTCGGTGTGCCTTAGACACAAAACGTTAGAGAACCACTGATCTAAACTGTGTAGACGTAACCACAAACTGGACATAAAATGTAGTTGTTTGCTATGAAAGAAAAATACCATTGTACTGATGCGGCATCAGTATGATGTAATAGTGCATTGTTATTATAATATCATGTTGACTCATGTTTCACACACCAGGCTTAAGCTTGATTTTTACTTTGTGGTATGACGTGTTGCACTGAAGATAGCCGAGCGATTTACAAGCTCAAAGCACGTTGCATCCACGGCACGCTGTGAGCTTGTAAACTGACAATATTTGGCGCATGACGCTTTCATACGACAGAGCATAGATTAGGCAATAGGCATTACGAATGCACTGTGCTGTGACAGAAGAGACGCATCATTATGTAACAACGATCAAGGCCAGGACAAATGGTCCATTCTCAGTAAGAATGAATGGTGGAATCCAGTGACATCTGTGATGCTTGTGTCTGTGTCAAAGCTACAATCTGGGACTTTTTTCATGAATAAAAGTGGTATAGGATGGGTGGTCCGCATACATTTTCAGAGCATTGGGTTATTTATTTTAACGATCAATAATCGATGGTGTTCCACCTTGCATCAATGGAACTAACGTAGTATATTTATTTATTGGAATCCCTTTTTAATAGTAATGTTATTATGATTGAAATCTTGCAATACCCTTGCGGCCCACAGGTTGAAAACCACGGCAGAAGGTCCTCATAAGGTCATACTCATATTGTTCCCACATTTCTTTGGTCCTTGGTTGTCTCCACCAGGCCGAAGGCATGGGGGGAGAGTATGTTTTGCACTCCGTCCGTCCGTCCGTGTGTCCGTCCGTGTGTGTGTCCGTGAGCAGCTAATCTCCGGCACCGTTAACCCGGTCGATGCCAAATTTTGCACACACACTCCCTGGATGCCAACGATGAACCTCTGCCCCAAAATTTCCAGAACGGCCTGTTATAGCGCCACCAGGAGGCCGCTTTGTGCAAAACAAGTTTTTGCACAGTACACCTACAGATTTTGTCCAAACATCGCGCAAATTGGTACACAGTCTCTCTAGAGCCATTCAACGAAACGGGTCTTTCAGCTTTCTCAGACTCCATCCTGATTGGTTAAGATTGGCTTCCAAAGTTCACAGGAGTGCTCAGTTTCAAACAAAATGCTGCAAATCATGAACACATCGCGTGATTTCCGTGAAATTGTGCATGCACATTCCCACTAGGCCGAGGAAGAAATGCCACATGAACAATTTCAACTCAGCCTCAAGGTGGCGCTATAACTGGCCGAAAAGTGTTTTTACCTCTAACTGCACGGATCTGTGGATAATTTACTTGTGTTGCCCTTTTATCCAACCACCAGATGAAGGCAAGCTGCAATGTCCTACATTCCTATCCTGGTGGAGACCTGTGCCCAGAAGGGCACTTTTTCTAGTTTAAATGGCTTTCAATTAACTATATTTGTACAGCACTGTTTAAAAACAGTCACAATGGTTCAATGGTTATTTAGCACTTGGGGTAAATTTCAAACTTGCTAAACCATGAGCTTTGTGTTTGTGTTTGCATGAACAGTGCCTGTGAAACCATGGCCCTCTAGACACATCTGGATCGTTTCGCTCTAATCACGCATGTAGTGTATGACGCCCGCCATCATGATCATACTCCCCCCCCCCCCCCCTCCCAACACCCTCTGAGGCAAACCTGCCTCTACAGTAGGGCCAGAGGATGACGTCAACTCTCACTTCATAACACACCAGTACCCTGACATGAGGGCCTGCTGCTCTGTCAATATGTTGTGGATGACTAACGCCCCCCACACAACAGGATTCAGGGATTGTCATTTTTGTAAAAGCTCCAACCAAATACCCACAAAAGTAAAATTAACATTCAGGATATTTATATATTCTTTCTTTCTTGTCCTCTGCATCATGAATGGCGGATCAGAAAACCCAATGACAAAAAAAAGAAAAAAACATAATTTAAATCTCAAAAACCCATGGATTATAAACAAACTGGAAAATATTGAAAACTAAAATTCACCACTCAACTAAATAGACAGGGTTAGAGTTGTTTTGATCAGTGGTGGATACAGCACAACATTATTATTAATTAATACCAATTAATAAGTATACAATGTTGGTTCCATTGATCCAAGCCGGAACACAATCGAATGATTTATCCTTAAAATAAACATGCTTTGAAAATGCATGTGGCCCAACATGGCAGCCGGATGGCTGGGTGGGCCACGGATGCTTTCAACGTTTTAAAAAGGTTGGGGACCACTGCTCTAGAGACTAGAGTGGCTGCGATCAGCTGAGGCTGCCATATTGTGACCTGAAGGTGACGATACTGCGCCTGGTGCAATCCAGGCGGAGAGAAGTTTTCATGAATTGTGGCTGTGGACAAAGCTGTCAATCTTGGTGGGCCTGGCCCACCCATAGATCTGCCCCTGATTCTGATGTAAAACAAGCATTGAAAGAGATTGTAAAGAAAACTAAATTAGACTTCGGCACCAATCAATATGACGTGGTTGCTTCTTAATGGACTACAGTATACTGTGTTCATTACAGTATGCTTGTTTGGAAACAAGGTTAGTTTAGGTATGTGTTTGAGATACAGTACATGTAAAATATTCAGTGCAGACAAATGGTTGATTTGTTTTATGGTTTCATTCATGATGAAATCAAATCTTTTTCCCTGGCAGCAATGTGTACTAGTGGTTAAGATGCTGTAAATGTTATAGGAAACTCACCAGGAAACTCACAAAACTGGCCCCGAAGCTCATCAGTGGACTGTGAGTCCTAAACAGAGAACATTAGGAGAATAATGTTATGATTAGTTGAAAGTTCACCTTATACGCACAAGAGCATCAAATTAATATCATGATTAAATGATTTTGTCCTGACTCCTGATTACGATTAATGAAAAAAATGTCATTCATTCATTTAGAATGGACAAAAAAAACATGCTTCTCTTATTTGGTTCAAAATATGAGTTTTGATATATTATTGTCCAGCCCTATGTAGCCTACAGTGTAGGCACATTTTGCGCGGGTTGACTGCACACAAACGGAGCTGTGACGTGACGTCACCACAAAGCAGAGAGCACATTGCTACTTGACACACAAACGGAGCTGTGACGTGACGTCACCACAAAGCAGAGAGCACATTGCTACCGTACCATCTGTACAGTGGTCAGACTCAGAGTTGAGAAGGAGGACCGCATGGCTTGATTAACAGCAGAGCTAAAATTAGCTCTCTCTGAAGTGGCAATTTCTCCCAAAGGCACAAGTAGACCTTGATGCCTGGGAGGTTCAAGTATTTCTATTCCCATTATATTCCCAGGCAGACGCTTAACTGTTATGATAAATGGTTGTTGTGTACTTTGTGTTGAGTACAGTACAATGACCTTGATCTGTAGAGTTGACAGGGCTGCAGGTTAGCCACGGCTTCACACAAGATCAAAGCAATTGTCCAAAATAGAACACTGCTTCTTAACGTAAAGGCTTCGGGGAGCCCCATGATGCATGCGTCCTTTATTGGGGGGTTCAGGGGGTCCTCATCAGCTAAAAGATACAGCAAGCCTTACACGTTATGAGCTTGATGCTGATTTCACTATTCATTATTTTTCATTACTGGTAACCGAGGCAGAAATATATTGTGATATTGTAATGAAGTCATCTCGCCCATGCAGGCCAGCCCTATCAGGGGTCCTGTGACGTGCAATAACACCAGCTTGCCAAGCTTGCATCGGACCCCATGAGTCCCATGTGTCACAGACACACGTGACCATGGTGTATGGATGGATGGATGGGGCCAATGTCCTCACAGATCAAACTCTCACCTCTGTGCTGTAAACTGATATTTGTGCTGTTCTCTGTCAAAGCCTGCATGGAGGATTGCCAGGAATATACCACAGTACATCTATACTGTAGGTCAGGATAACAATGCAGGAAGGAAGTATAGCTGTAATGGACTATATAGCCCCTATCCGGACATAATAGTCTTGTGCAGTTATAATGCATACTTTTCTATGTTTTATTATAGGCTATAGGCTACAGTATTGTGTAGTATAGTAGGCCTATGTGTGACAGTGGGAAACTATAGAGAAGTCTACATCATCTTTTATTTAGCCTATTTCTTTTTGATTGATTGATTTATTTATTTATTAACAGTTTGCAGAATTACAGTACATTTCAAGCACAAACTCAATACATTCTGTAGTGGCCTATACTCCCCAAACTGTCAAATGGCTAATGTGAAAAGCTATAATATGCTATTTTGATCTTCACGTGGTTGTTATTTCTTTTTAACAATCCTATTCAACAACAAAAATAAAACAGCATCATACATTGTTATTCACCATTATGTTATATAGCAATCAATGTCATAGCCTAGGCTTCTGATAATGAAAGAGGAAAGACAATTGCACGTACCTGTATCTTCTGAACAACTCGTCGCTTTCTTTAAATCCGTTGTTGAGCAGCATGTTGATACCTTGCAGGGCCAGTTCAGCATCATCTATGTGCTCTGCCTTCTCCTCCACCTGCTTCTGCTGCTGGGACTGTTCCGGCCCCGCCATTGTTTATACAGCTGATCGGGCTGTTTGATCAAACGAAACCAAGCACAACAACGAACAGCATACAAAATAATAACTCTACTGAGATTCCTTTTCTAAAGCAAACCGGCACTGGGTTGTAGTAGGCATATGCCGCCAGACTGTGAGCGGAGAGACAGTGACGCGCCCCGGATCGGCAGAATAGCTGTCAGACACCCCGCAGGCTTCCAGACGGTGTCAGTACGAGGATAGGCCCCCGGTGGCCCTGCTGCTGCACCCCAACACATTACAGCACTGCATCGTTTTGTTTGACCCCTGCCGAACGCGGACGTCTATGCGTGTTCAGTAATGTTGATAATCCCGTCCTCTGTCTCTGTGAGTCATGATGGATCCATTCGTTGTGGGGGGTTTTCACCAGCTGCTGCTGCTGCTGCTGCTCGGGCTGCGTGCGGTGCGTGCGATATCTGCGTCTTTTCGATGCATTACATAACCAGAAGAACGGCTGCTCCAATCCCCACACAGTGCTTTGCCGTGGCGGCTTGTCGTCATGACGCACAGGCTCGCGCTGCTCGTAGAAGCTCCAAGCTGGGCTCCGTCCATCCAGCTGAGCATCATCGTCCTGCAGCAGCTGATGTCTATCACAGCATCAGAGTTATAGCCTTATACTCTAAGGTTATATCCCACTGACCCATCCATCCACGGTCCACCCCCAATTATTCAACCCTGCTCCTAATTGGACCATGGATTGATGCATTCTAATTAGCCTGCTCGGCTTATATTACATTATCAAATTTTGACTTGTGTATTGGCTATAATGATAATGAAATGTGCCAAGCATGATGAGATGATGATGAGGATTGATCATATAACTTAAGCTTTGTGCTTGTAAAAGGTCACAGACAGTATTGTGTCTATTTTTTTAAATAAAAATGGATAACATTATAGACCTATTTGAGAATTGAGATACATTTTGATAGTGTCTAGACTATTTCCAATTCCAAATCTGTCCAGTAATAAAAGCTTCCATATGCTTCCCATCATCAGGTTATAATATCCCATCCAGATGTATTAATCAGTGCACAAACTTAAATTGGATCATGACACTATTAAGTCTGCTGGACACTGCATGAGTATATTATATAGTATGACTGCATGAGTATGATTCTCCTCAGTCTTATTGGGGTTCACGCATCACTGGTGGGAAAGTAGGCTATACTCGGCCTATGTATTAATAATACTGCTTTACTGCACGCAATATAGAAATACCGTGCATCAGGTAATCAAAATTCAGTAGGCCTAATTATTAGGCAGAATTTGTCCTGTTTCACAAGTGATCATGTATGTGAATGTAATGCAAATTATGCAATCCATTATTATTATTATTTTGTAACCCAGGGCCATTTTTAACCCCTGTGTCAATTTATCTATTGTGATCTGCACACCCTCTGCCAGCCCGGGGAGAGCAACGAACTTGAACTCATGCTTCCTTCATGCATGAGTGTCCAGGTTGCTCCTTTACACCAGTTCCTTTCCCCTCCATCAGGCGCCCCGGCTGGCTGGAGGGAGGCAGTTTAGTGACCAGGATTACTGCATGTTCTTTGTGAGGGTACCTAGTACTACCTACCTAGGGGACACGGGGAGAACATGCAAACTCCACACAGAGGGGCCCTTTCGCCAGCCCCGCCTCGGGTATGGGCCATAGACTGTATGTATGGGCACTGATGACGCGGAGGAGGGGACACGCCGCCAGAACCCACAGCGTCCCGAGCGGGAATCGAACCCATGCAGGACCTTCTAGCTGTGAGGCGACAGCACTACTTTTTGCCCCCGTGTAGATTTTGATTATTAAAACAAAAGCATTTACCACTTCAGGCTTATACTCTGGCTATGTTCGAAAGATTTGTATATTGAACTTGTGAAATGGGACATCCTAAGTGAGACATTTCTAGATTGTGGTATTTTTTCCAAAAATGCCAGTATACTTTTTCCACCACTGAAAAGAGACAAATTAGATAGACATACTGTATTCCACCTTACGTAGACATACAGGCTACGAGAAATAAGGCCAGCCGCCAGATATGCATTTAGCCACACATTACTGCATGGTGTGCACACACTATGAATAAATGATAGATTGGTTGATCCTGCCTTAGTGTGAGTCTCATATAATGGCACACGAGGGAGGGAGCACAGCCAGTGTGCACCATGAGAATAGCCAACACAGTCAATTATGGTTCTCTATAGTTAAATAAGTACAGTACAGATCATTTCAATGACCCCCAGTTTGATATGTTAAGGCCACCTCTTGGTTTGCTTTTTGTTTATGTATGTCGTTTTATTTCTTATTATATCTTGTCTTTTTTTGTACATAATGTTCCTGAATGTATCATACAGAATTATTTATACCACTTAAAAATCACAATAAACAATAAAGTAAATAAATAAAAACTAGACTCATATCATTTGGAGATTATTTGTTTTAATCTGTTTAAGGGGTTGCCATGGGTGACAGAGCATTTTGGTACCATAAGGGTTGGATAAGCATGTGAGTCAGTTTAGAGCTTTTTGGGATTACATTTTGAGACTATATTAGAACTGACAAGACCTCAACCACAACCATTTAGTTATTCTATTTGAAATAACTGCTGAAAATATTGGCAGATTCTATTTGAGCAAATTCTAATGTCTGTAAAACACATATTCATAAAATATCACTGTATAAAAGTCATTGGCACCAGACGGCTGTGATAGCCTACTAAAAGAATAAGAGGTAAATTGGAGTCCACGTGTGAATTAATTTTCTACTCAACGGATAATTTCCAGAAATTACTTAAATCTTAGGTGCTGTATGCCAATGCAAACAAATCCTAAAAGATTACAATAACTCAGGGATTCACAGGCAGTCAGGCTGATGAAGTAATTTCAGAGAAGGAGATCATTTGGAGTGCCACTCATGGATTACACCCCCTTAAGCATAATGCATGCTCCTTACAAAGGTTTCGTAAAGGGAGGGGAACCAGGTGATATAATCAGAACTTGTTTGTTTGTTGTTTGTTTTTAATCCAATGTTGTCATTTAGTCTGCAGGGCATTTGTTGATGTGGACAGACCCTGACACTCTGGAAGCTGTTAATGCAGCTGGCTTCGCATTCAGCTTCACATTGCGCAAGCAGCCAACAAATGAAGCAGACACCGGAGCCCTGTTTCTCTGTGCTCTACCTGCAGGGGAAGAAAGTGGAGGAATAAGTACTGTATATCTATCAAGCTGAATAGAGAGGAATTGTACTTGAAAACTACAAAAAGTAGCCTACAAGAATGCTTTTTGTATTTCAAACACCTGGTGGCACTTACAAAGTAAAAGTATAAAAATCACAAAATTAGAAACAAACACTTTAAAAAATAGCCGATCTACAAGCTCACAGAATGTTGCATCGTAACTAGTTGTGAGCTTGTAGAACAGCTATTTGAGTCTATTTTGAAAATCCCACCCGTACATTAGACACATGACGTAAATTCTCCATTCATTGTCAATGGAAATGTAATGTTTATGTAAGACGAAAATCTACACTAATAGCTGAATATAGGAGGGACTAGCGCCCTCAAAAATAATTTAAATCTGCAAAGTACGGTGTGTCAAATGATTGAGGTGGAATAAAAAGTATACAATGTTAGCCTCTGAGATGTAGTGGAGTAGAAGTATGAAGTATACTTAAGTAATGTAGAGTACTTGAGTAAATGTACATGACATGTACCACTGTCCTGCCACCAAACAAGTGAAAGTTTACATGTAAGTTTGACAGATTTACCCGAGATGCCTCCGATGTAAAGGGAATCCAGGGCTGTGGAATACGAGGGAGAGCGAGAGAAGCCTTCCATCTGTTCCCTCGCAGAATCCACCTCTAGCTTGAGAACCGCATTCTGTTTGGACACTTAAAGCATAAAGCAGGGCAGCCGTAATTAGAATATGTTTTAAAATCCTAAGCAATCCATAAGCACCTAAGTATACAGTGTGAGAGCTAGTGTGAGACTTTTTACCAGAAACCAGATGAAATTTCCCATCACACAGATTCTGCTGCGGAGTCAACAAGAGGCTGAGGACATCGTTGCCGTCGTTCACTTCCACACCGACCTGCCATAAAGAGTAGCATGATGGTGAATCTTAGTCTTGACTGAGATCCTGACAACAGGAACACACCATGAGACCCGGGGTCTCACCTTATTGTCCATCAAGAAAACATCAAGGCTGGTCTTGCGGCCTCCGACGTGGAAGAGAAGGCCTGTCAGATGTCGCGGACGCAGCTCAAAGGTCAGCTCAAAATGAGAGCCCACATTGAAGGACTTGTCTGAAAGACAAACATCCTTTATGGAAGGTCCAACATTTAATATTCAGTGAGTTTGCACAATGATTTAAGGGAAGGAATGCACACATTTTTAATTCATGTCATCATCCAAACCTAAAACAACATGACCACCGTTGCCCCCAAAGTATGTGCCCGATTCTGAGAGCACATCAGAGCAGGGGAGCGATCCATGGCTTGACACAGGTTCCCCGATTAATATCTCATTCAGTCTGAAATCCCGTATGCAGCCAATAACACTGTCCTTGGGAATTAAGTGGCTCTGAGAAAGAGAACAGAGTTTGACCCAAAAAGTTATTTAGACAAGATCAATGCAATATATAAAATGGAACAAATGTAAAAAGGTTAAACATGAGGGGCTGCACTCACACATAAGAGACACGTGTCTTCTCTGTGTCTTGTGTCTCCTCTGTGTATCAGACAGGTTTGGTTTGACGAGGTAAACCCCTGACGAGACAACCTTGTTTGATGGGTGTGAGGGGGGCAGAACGCAGCCAACCAACAAGGTTATCTCGTCAAACCAAGAGACTCTCACTGAAAATGATTTGGAGCTGTCTGATACACTGAGGAGACACGAGACGAGACACAGAGAAGACACACGTCTCTTATGTGTGAGTGCAGCCTCAGAAAATATGTTTTGTTATCTATCTAAAGGTGTCCTTTTGTTCATACCTTTGAAGTTTTGTGTCTTGGATAACCTCCTAAATATACAGGATTCTTCAGGTTTAAGGAATAGCCCTCATCATTGGACAGGAGACCGTCAGTTACACGGACACCATCCACAAGTAGATGGAAGGTGTTCTTCTCCACACTGAAGACAACCTGTACAATTAAAATATGCATGTAGTGTCTGTCAGGACAAGTAACATGATTAGCAGCATCCTCTCCTGGAAGCCTTTATCTAGTATCTAATCGTATGTCTGTGTTCCTACAGTATAGTATAGGCAGTATATGGCTAAGGAGACAAGAATCAATTAAATTGTTTCTGGCCTATAAGGCAGTGGTTCTCAAACTTTCATGTAAATGACCCCATGTGCCAGGGACACCCATACAAGGTTTGTCTTTTATCTTATTTATTTTTATATATTTTTTTAACAAATAGGAAATGCTACTAGATGCTATATTAGAACATTTTGCTGGGACCCCCTGGTTCGACTCAAGGACCCCTGGAGGTTCCCGGACCCCACTTCAAGAATCACTGCTATAAGGGATTGAAAAGATAACAGCCACAAAACTCATTATTTCTGTATGAGAAGAACACAGTTATAATTACTCTATGCCAGTTTCCATCGTTGCTCTTCTTGTTAGACTGGATGATTCTGTTTGGACCAAGGGAAAGCTTGATCTTGCCATTAGCTATGAACAGAGCCACCAGGGAAACATCTCCTTTCCCTGCTACGGAGAGCAGCAGTCCTTTGGATGACCTGGTTCTGACTTCAAGTGAGAAATGAGGTCTAAAGTGGACAAGAATGATGAAAGGGCACAGAATGGATTTCTTGGGGGATTTGAACGAAGAAAATACAAATAATATGGAAATATATTTTTATTATTTAAACCGAGATTCTCAAACTTTTTAATGATAAAGGACCCCAAGTTTGGTACCCAAGGCCACAAACCCCCCATTACTCTGAGCATACAGATGGAACCAAATGGACCCATAATTGTCTCACTCTCAGAGTGAGACCAGACTTGTAAGGGTTCAGTTGGTTCCTAAATAATATTTTAGCTGGTGGGCCCTGAAACCCCCTCAAGGCCCCCTACTTTGAGAACCACTGTTTTATGTGACAACATAATGACCTGTAATTGAGGTCCTCAGGGGCGATGTTGTAACTCAGCCAGCTGTGGCGCTCTGAGAGCTGGTACCCTCCGTAATGTGCTGAGGGTCGTCTACACTGGACAGCAGTGGTATCTGTCTGGGACCGGATCTGACACACAGAATAATACTGTTACAGGTTGTTACAATTTAATATCAGGCGTTTAAAAAATATATAGTATTTTACAGAACTGACCACAGAAACGGTTGATTATATTATGAAATTCAATTAACCACTTAAACCCTGTACACTGCAACATACAAATATTGCTGATCTACAAGCTCACATGCTGCATCATGACGGTTTGCATTATTGGCTATATCCTATCTTTTTTACACATTGAACATTTAAATTTGGACTTTCTTGAAAATTAGTTTGGAAACATATTGGGGAATGTTTTTCACTCTGCCCAAAATAGGGAAACTAGGGTTAATGTGGTTAATTTTAGAAATACATGTAACAAGTAACATGACAGTCCTCTACACACCATTATATTTCTGTGGGGTTTTTGCAGAAGGGCGGCTGGTAAAGGTGTCGCGTGTGGAGAGAGGATGCATGTATCCAGCACTACGTCCCCCTTTGCTGACGATGCGCTCAAGTCAGTCGGCATAAAACTCATGGGATTCCTGTGTTAGATTCAACACTTCTATTACATTTATTCATGACATGTGTAAGAAAAGAATAAATTATTTTTAGACCATGTGTCATTTACCAGGAATAGCCCATTTATAAGCTTCACAGCATTGTTAACATGACAATCTGCTACAAAGCTGCATGATGGACTCAGGGCTTAATTTAGGCATTGCAGTACTGTACATACTGTACATTCAGAAACAAGGAGAAGTAACTTTAGCCAAACCTTGTGTAAAGATTAGAAATGCAGCCGTTGAAGGTCTCTCCTGCCAAAGTTAGCTTATGTGTTCTGGGCTTGATTTTGTGCGGTTGCTGCTGACCCATATCTACATTATCCACTCTCAACTCCAGCCTGTGAAAATCACAGACACATTTGGTCAAGTACGGTGTACTGTGTATTGTGTGTCAAAGAGCAGTGGGATTCATTAATTTGGATAACAGCAATGGGTTTTGTTTTATTTAAAATGGTACAAATGTTGACAACATTGAGAAGAGACACCTCACTTACCCTGTGTCATTCTTCCTTGCAGACAAGAAGTGCCACCTTCCATCATTGTACATTTTGTGTGATTTCAACGCCTGGCTATCATAATTAAATACTACGTAGCCATCAGTCAATGACAGCTGAAAGTCATGGTCGACAGTAGCAGAATCCTAGGAAAGGATCAAAACAAGCGAAGTAAAAATAATAAATGAAATCATGTCACATCACACTACAATAATAGTTTCAGTGGCCGACAGTGTACAAAATGGAACCAAATAGAGCCGTAACGCAAAAGGGTCCTGAGGATGGATCGCCGACGGCAGCTTTCACCTGATACGTGGTCCTGAGAAGAGCACCGTGTTTCTCTGTGCTCCTGAACCCCAGGGAGACCATAGCTGGACGTTGACTTGAGAGACCCGTGGATTCCAAAGAGAGGGAGCCACCAGAGTTAAAGGCTGCTTCATGAACACCCTGCAGTATACAATCAACACACTCAACACACTGGACATCCGATATACAACAGTGAAATCCAAACACATATAAGCATCACTAACACAATTATTTGGAATTGGTCTACCGTCTACTCTGAATACTATTAACCGCATGAACCCTAGTGTTCGTATCCTGTGCATATCTTATACAGTAATAGGTGAACCTAGACAGATCTACAAGCTTTGTAGATCTGATATCTTTGGTGTAGAGGCCCCAAAAAATCTGGGGACCAAGTACAGACGCCTGGGGGACCCTGGTCAACAGAGTATATCATTTCAGTGGTTAAGAGAGATTTTTATAAAATGTACAAATGACTATAAATCATGAATCATTGTAAATTTCCTAGAGGTAGTTTACCAGCAGTGCAACTGGACATCCAACGCTGACTCCAATGGTCCTGTTATATTCCACATAGAGACCGTCTACCCTCCACCGATCAACACATCCTCTCAGTGCTGGAGCAGTGATGTTGTCCCTTCAAGAATCACACAGATAAATACATATATGGTTCAAATACAAAAGCCCCAGTGTAAATCTTTGATAACTGTAATCAGAATGTGTATGAGTTCATGTTGAATTACCTCTCCTTGAGTTGTGTTGGTAGGCCACCGACATAGTAATTTCTGTAGCGTGATGCAACGTAGTCTGTGGATATGTTTTCTTCACGTCCATATTCTCCATAATATATAGTAAACCTTTTATCCATCTCAATTATAAAAGTGTTGCCCTGGGAAAGGAGATTCAATAAATATCCAGTAAAATGTGGTATGAATTTCTTACACAATATCGATAATGTACGATTAGAATGTATAAAACCTGATGTAGTGAGTGAATGTGAGGGAGAGTTGACCCTTGATGAAACTTCTAATAATTTGGGTTCACATTAATTAAGAGAGACCTTTATTAAGACTTAAAGTTTAGAAATGGAACAGCTAAATACGTGAATGTAAATAGTTTTTGCTTGAAAATATGTGGGTTGATTCAACATGAAATAATTTGTTTAAAACTGTTCTATGATCTTACATAAAGTGACACATTTCCACTGCTCTTAGCCTTGAGTGCTTGGCCTGATTGTCTTCCTTGCAGAACAAGGTGGCCTTTCTCCACTAACACGCAGAAGTATGAATCCTGTGAAAGATGGAAAAATACATTTGTAGCTTTTAATGGTGAAAGTTATTGTTGACTATAATTGGCCACAGGTCACCATTTTGTCAAATCTATAGTGTCACAATGAATAGCCTTCGTTGAGTTTTGTCAGTTAGACCCATTAGAAACATTATACAGTTTAAGGATTTCTAATTTATAAGTGTCTTTATAGTTTAGTTTTATACAATTGCTTATATTGTTTTATTATAATTGTATATGTTTCAAACTGATCTTATTATAAGCATGTATTTATTGCAAAAGATGTTTATGAAAAAGGGAAATCAATAAAAATAGCTAAAGGAGAAACATCATACATCATTTCCAATGTAGAATAGCAAGGCATTTGACTCCCGGCTCTTTGTGGTGAACTTGAACAGTCTTCTCTTTATCTTGTCTGGGTTACTTGTGAGTGCCATGCGGTAACCAGTCCCTTCATAGTAATCTGATACCTCTGACTGAGGAAGCCTGTGCAAAGGATGGAAATGTCATGGTAGAAGAAATACTCTGATTTGCACAATGTAGAAATACAACTAAAGTCTAAAGTCTGGTATTAAAAATTGTACTTGTAAAAGTACAAATGTATTGGCATCAATACTGATAGTATACAAGTATAAAATGAAAGGTACTCCTTATGCATGATGTCCCTTCATGTTCAAATTGTCAAAATCTTTCAAATATATATAGCTGATCAACTTCACAGCCTGTTGCTGTGTTTTGTATTAATAATCTACCAAAAAAAACTAGTCACTAAAGTTTTCAAATAATTGTAGTGGATTAATTTAAAAGTACAATAGTAAAATAAAAGTCCCTCAAAAATGTACTTCCACCATTGAATGCCAGTCATTCAACTCAATAAAAAAGTGTGTCACACTATGTACACTACAGTATATGTGTCGCATTCCACCACAAGCATTATACAGTACACACACTTGTTACTATTTTCAGAGTTAAAGGACGACCATTTTCAACCTATCTTCATATAATTGGTACTCACTAATGCTCATGATAATATGGTACCATTTTTGACTACCCCTTCTGTTTCTCAGAAAAGGGCAGTTTCTATCCAAGCTAATAGAAACTGTAGTCTTTCTTTTCCTGGACAGTTAGCATGCTATAATAGAAGCCATTGTTCTTGTGTTAATAAAAAATATAAATAAAGAAATCACATAGTCACTTGTGTGAACTGTGAAGCGAGGTGCGCTCTTATCGTCTTATCATCATCATACAACACATTCCGTGCTCAGCCAATCAAGTCATCTCAAATTTGGTACACATCCCTCCTCCAATTTTTTTTCTTTTTTTTTTGCATTTTATAATGAGCATTAGTGAGGACCCAATTATATGAAGATAGGTTGAAAATGGGCGAAGTCGCCCTTTAAGACCTGATTTTAAAATAACGCCTTCTAAAACCTAATCTGTTTTCTGAAAATCTAAATGGGTTAACTTACTTGACATAAGGCTGGTCGTCAGTGAGGTTGACCACACTCTTATAGTTGAACAGGCAAAGGCGATGGTCATTCACAGAGGACAGTTTCATGGCTCCACGGTACATGGGGTAACGCAGCTCCACCGGAGGCTGGAGACAAGAAATATGTAAGATGGTTAAAACTATCTTCCAATCTGGCATCATAATTTTGGGCATGTTATTATAAGTGCACAGTTTCTTTTCTCATTTTCAAAATAGATAAATAACAAATAGCAGATCATGCAGATCATTGTTAGCTTAATAGATTTTCACTATTCATCCTATACAATGATTATACTGTGGAGCCCCATTGCCCCCGCCGGCGGGGGCAGCGGCTGTCCACCTCTGAACAGCGCACAGCGGGTCAATTGGAGACCCAATCGGTCTCCGGTTCCAACTCCGATGTTGCGGATTTTCCCCCTGGGGTTTAAGAGTTAAACTGTTGATCATTCAACTTAAATAGGCGAGTTAAGAGAAAAACTTGCTCAAAGATAGGAGTGCAGAGCATGGACAGAAAGCAGTGGAAACTGGAAACATTGTAATAGTGATGATGAATGATTACAGTGAAGTTGTCCGGATGACCGCCCACGTAGAAGACCACATTGTCTGGGTTCAGATCCAGAACAGCAATGGCCGTGTTTGGAAGGTTCTTCTTGAGAGGTAGATGGATGGGTTTTGGCGATGTGAAGTTCTGAGTCATATTAACTTCTGAATCTTGGTAAACCCTGAAGGAACACAAATCCACACAAAAGGGATTACATAAAGGAGAACCCATTTTCAACATTATCTTCATATAATTGGTGCTCACAATTGTTCATTATAAGATGGCACCCTTAATGTCTACATGTCGCAGAGGTGGACTATTGACAGTTCAGAAACCTTGATATTGTCTCCTCCATGACATCATCGGTGGTGATTTCACACTAAAACAATATAATATAATTTGATGTACAATGTCTTCTACAGTATTTCAGCGTGCTAACTTTCCAGGAATAGAAAGGCTGTACTTTCTATTAGCTCGGAATCCCCATCAATGATGTCATTGAAGTAAGGTTTCTGAACTGTCCACAGCCCACCTCTGAGTTGACAGAGTTGGTGCCATATTATAATAAATATTAGTTCATTATAAGATTAGATATTTGAAAATGGATGAAGTGCTCCTTTAAAGAGAGTGTGAGACGCATGTGTGCAGGGACCCCGCTGATGATTTGGTTGCCCTACTCGCATATTATTTGTGCAGTTGTGCTGCCCCCCCCTCCCGATGACAGTGCTGCGTTATCTTATGCATATCGGCAGGGCTTAGGAATCTGGAGGCTCGTTTCAAGACCAAATATGAGGCCTCCATATATACCTATGACATAATTATTCTGTTGATACAGGTGTATTGATACAATAGTTTTGACTGTTCAATATCGCGCGTAGCCATTACTCTCGACAATTACGCAGCAACAACACCACACCGCATGTTTTACCCATGGTTATTAACAGGAAATAAGTGTAACTTAACATTGTGGGAGAGAGTAAGGCAGCGAGTGAGCGAGAGAGAGAGGCCAAGGGTGGCGGGGTGGTTGACTGACACCTGGCGGTCAGTGGGAGCTCGGAGGCCCCCCTGAGGGTGGCCCGTTTCACTTGAAACTGGTGAAACATAGAAAAGGCCTCCTATGAATATCGGCTACTTTGTTTTTAATTGTCGGCTTGGCACTTTTGGCACATTTTGTTGCCCTATACTCGCAGTGCGTATAGGTAGCGGGGGCACTGCATGTGTGCGTGTGAGAATTGTGAACACATGACACAGCTCACCTGCTGAAGACAACTCTGTCAAAGTCTGTTGAGTTCACGCTGGTGGTCGTGATGATTTTGCTGGCTTCCACCTTATGGACAATTCCTCCCAGTTTGTAGACACACAGCAGTATGTTGTTTCTGATCGCCATTCCAATGTAGTCTCCAGAAGACTGAAAGACAATGACAGAAATGAGCCACACCCAATGAGTAGATCAATAATCCTTCTGTCTATACCGTGGGTTCTCAACGTGGGGTCGGAGGACCCCCAGGGGTCCTTGAGGGGTTTCCAGGGGGACCACATTGAAATGATTGATATAGGTACGATACGATTATGATAGATACGGTTTTGTAACTCTGAGTGTACAAATGGTGTATTGTATACTTTTCAGAGTTGAACTATATGTGGATTTGACAAGTGTAAACCTACTCCATCAGTAGATTAAATATTAGCCTGAGCTCAATATCGGCCGAATTACATTTCTATGGAAAATAAAAAAGTTAAGAATCACTGGTCTAAACAACCTGTATTTCTATTTTCTACTCATGGAGTCTTTCTTTATTTTGTTATATTTAAGATAAGAGACAACCACTCACATCCTTGTTGCCCAGGTAGAAAACAAAGGCATTAGAATCATGGCGCTTGTCTTGGCGTCGCTGCCGCCTGCCCTCAGCCTTGGAAGGATCTTTTGAGTGGCGATTGAGAAGTAAGTCAACCGCTGTGAATGCCTTCACGTCCTCGAGGTTGCTCGGAGGACGAAGTTCAACGTGGCCCTTTCCATTGAATGTGGTGGCAAGAGAAAGCTGAGGGAGGGCAGTAAAGTCAGTCAAAATGCATATATGAATTTGAAATATCAAAGACTGGTGGCTAAACAAAGTTGTAGACATATATCACCCTGTTGACAAAGGTTCTTGTCTCTTGTATGATGTCTTTGATTCTTCTGATGCTTTCTGTCAGATTGGCAGCAGAGGGCGCCTGGTTACTAAGATTCTGAGTCTGTGCAAACATCTTGTTCAAGGTAGGGAGTCTTTCACTCAGGTTCTTCACTAAAAAGTGCAAAAAGTCAAGACAAAATATAAGACGATGATTATGTCAATCATGTGAGATGATTAAAACAGGACAGCAGAAAGCTTTGTATTTCCAGACTTGAATACTCACATGCATGATCTGCATCACTCAGAATACCATCTACATTTGGACTGGCATCAAGAAGACCTATTTTGATTTTCCCAACTTCTTGAGTGATCGTCCTCAGTCTGTCTGTCACTGAATTGATAGTGGCATTAGAAGCAGAGACATCTGCCTTGGCAGCATCTAGGAGGCTCCCAGTATCATCTGCAATCAAAAGATCTGATATATTATAGACATGAGCTAACGCAAGGATGGGAAACCACTTAACTGGGCAATTAAGTCATAATTAAGGAACACGGTTTCGTGTCCATTTTAACATTCAATGGAGCCTTTTCACAGCAGACAAACAGAGCTAAAGTTAACATTAGCTCTGACTTGGTAATTGTTCAATTGAGGTGTTTCACCGTGTTTCTGAGAGCCTGTGTTCTGTTCATACCTTTTAGGTCCAAAAATGTAGGGCCTCTTGTGTTTTAGTGGTGGAAGTAACTTTGGACAAGGGTAGGGTATGTGATATTTCTTTCTTTGTTAAAATAAGAAAACAATATCACTTACACTACCTTTAAGCTAAAGTATAGCAATAGCACAGTTTAAAAATACTGTGTTACATGTAAAAGTGCTGCCTTCAAAATCTTTCTATTATTGTGTTATTGGACTTTTGGACTAGTAAGCACTATTTTATAATTAGGCTATTCATAAAGATAGACATAAAGATAGCCTGATGAAGGCTATATAGGTGCTATTTTAAAAATCACATTCTGCAAGTAACCAGTAATGAAAACTGTAAAATACATGTAGTGGAGTAAAAAGTATAAAAAAAGTAGTAGAGTAGAAGTATAACAAAATAACATACTCAAGTAACCTGTACTTGAGTAAATCTAGTTACTTTCCACCAATGATAGGTAGCTTGCTAGATTAGTTCAGTACACTTGAGATGTTACACTGAATACACATTACTATAACTATATCAACTATACAGTGTTCTGCATTTTACAGCCAACACCCAAATGAAACAAACCCTGAGTTAAAGATATTACTTTCAGCTGCATTTATTCTTTTAGGACAAGTCACAAACTGGCAGCTGTAAAATAATTAAAAAAAGAACACACATAAAATGGTGTAATCTAAGAATTCAATAACCTCTTTTGATGTTATTTAGATCATCAGTGACATGTTGAATGTCGTTTCTCAGCAGTCGTCCTTTCTCCTTTCTCTGATCAATGTTGTTTGTCTGGGAGGTAACTTTATCTGATATCACTATGTGTATTAAAGGGGAAAAAAAGTTAAATCAATGTAATTCTTCATCTTTTTTCTTCAGACAATATGCAAGATATTTTGAATGTCAATGAATAGACCAGTGGTTCTCTTTTAATTTCAAGTGTACAAATGTGTGCAAATGTACACTTTGTACTCTCTCAGAGATACTTACAGTACGGGTCCATTTGGAATCTCCTCAAGGACCCCTGAGGGTCCCTGGACCCCACTTTGAGAACCACTGCAATGATCTGCTTTATGTGCAGGTTTCAATTTGTAAAAAATCTAAATAAAAAATAAAACTCACAGAAGCAGGGGTAAAACATCCCCACTAGCCATAACAATGAATGACCAGAGCGGCGGATACCAAAAGCAGAGGCATGAAATACCCCCACCCCAGCAACTGTAACCCTGACTTTATGTGATTATAAGTTAACTTACTTTGAAGGTAACCCGGCGTGTTTTGGACTTCTGTGACCATGAGCTGTGCATCGTCTTTCAGTGCCTTGGCCCGTTTGACCACGTCTCCCTGCACTGCATCCTGATGTGTGGCAAGGACACAGACATAAAACAAAATGAAATGCTGCTGTAGTGCACAGGGATACAGTACTGTCTGTATATGCTGCTGTAGTGAATTTCAATAATAGCTAAAACAGACGAGCTACACTCTTAGTCTTCAGGCTTGTAGATCAGCTATTTTCACTGAACTGAAGCCACACCCACAGCTGTTGTTGTATGATAAAGGGGGAGGGGTTAGGGACGGGGATAATATTGTGATGTCACGATCACTGTCATTTCGATTGGCTCTTTTGACCTGAGAAACCAAAAATACACAGGGAAGACCTATTTCAATATTCTAACCACACCTGGGGGTCTATTAGAGTAATGGTAACTCCATATACACATACAAAACAGAAAAAGTACAAATATCACGGCACTCCATCTTTAACGCGAGGAGTAGTCCATTTTAGTGATTGATGGAAAGGCGGATCTCACATCACCATTGGGAATGCAAACTAATCACCTTAAAAGCCTCCTCAGCAGCCACTCTGGATTGATTTGCTGCCAGGCCCGCCTCCTCTATGCCACTTACAATGCTGCTATGAGCTCCCTTGCCCACTACAGCATTAAGCAGGCCAGAGGAGCCGTTGGTCATTTTCTGGAGCACTCTGTAGATAACAAGACAAGACATTCAAGTCAACACCAAAACAGAGCTGAAATGTTTTGATTTAATTTCAAGGACCCCCAGTTTGATATTGTGTCTGGTGGGAACCTCAGATATCCAAAACCGTAACTTTATTATTATTTTATTTGTGACAAATAGTGACAATAGCAATAGGGGGGGGGGGGGCTTTATTTGATAGTGTACAGTACGCTGACAGGAAATTCAGATTCAGATACCTAAATGGGGTGAGAGAGATGGGGGGTGACATGCAGCAAAGGTCATCGGGATTAGCAACCTAGGTGCCAGGACCGCTAGGCCGGACCGTGCCAACAACATAAATCTTGTATGGAGGTCCCTTCCTCAAGATCTTTTCAGATAGATGGAGGTCCGCGTGCCTCGGCCAAATACATTTTGGAGGTCCTTGACTTTTGAGAACCAGTATACGCACAATTTAAATTCTCTTGCTAGTCTGTCCAGTTCCTTTGCATGCTCTTCTGCCTTGACGATCAGGTCCACCTTTGCCAGAACTTGGAAGATTCTGTTCAACTTCTTAGTGAGGTTCATCTTAGCACCGTCCTGCTGAGCTGCAAGATGCTCCGCTTCCTGCAGATTTAAACACCATTGAATTGTTTTCAAGCCATTCTCAAAACGTTTGCTTGATCGCTTAAACTATAGTGTTTTCCGAAACTTTCCAGCTTGAGACCCAAAAGAGAAATTGTGTATCCCCAGGACCCAAGCTTACAATAGCAACAATAGCTATAGCTCTACAAGCTCAAAACGTAGTTGTGAGCTTGTTGATCTGCTATTTTTTCTTATATAAAATTATTATTTACAATTTTTTAAAACTTAAAAAGGTGGGATATTTACCCGTGACTCATAAAAAAGGGCCCGTGACTAAAAACGGGTCTCAACCCGATCTGGTCCATAGTGTCTCTGAGACAACGCTATTGGACCACAGCTAGTCTCAACCCCACTGTTTGGGAAATACTGGCTTGAACAAGGAGTCAAGGACATGTGCATAGTTGAGCCCTTCAGCGTGACATACTGTACAGTACATTTACACCAACACAACAGTTTGTGCAGTTCAAGGAGTAACAGTCCATACACAGGAGTTTACCTCTTTGTTTGCTTTAAGCATTCCATAGAGCGCTGTAGCATTCCTTAACTTATCTTTAGTCAATCCAACCATTGAAAGGATCTTGTCTCGTTCCTTCTTCAGCTGAGCCCGGCGTTTCTGTCAGATGACAAAGCAAAGCATTATGTCACTATATTGTATTTTGTCACCAATTAATTACATTTAGGGCATATTGTCTTCTTAGCGATTAAAAAAATATATAGGCCTAATTTACTAACTTGATTAATCTGATTAACGACTTAATCACTATTTTAAGGGGTGCTAGCCCCTCTTATACACAGGTTTAATGTTTGTCTTTAGTTCAATGTTTGTTTTGTAAAAAAAAAATTAAACAAAAGTTACGAAAATGTATGTCATAATGCATTTTTCTGTACATGTAAACATTGTCAATAAACATATCATAATGTTTGTGTTGGCAACGTTTGTTTTATATCACCATCACCTAATCAACATGAGTTAGACTTTAATATATTAGCGCCCCTCATTTCACACGGGTGTGTTTCATATTAAATTCAATACCTTTAAAAAATTGACTAAATCTATATACATAGTCTATTGCAACCCCAGTCCATGTACAGTACCAGCAGGTCATGTAGGATAGTGACGCTGTTCATGTTGAGCCCAAGGCTCCTGTCCACTGTGATCTGTGCTTGTGACAGCATGCCCGCCAGGTCCCTCAGAGAACCACCAGCAGACATCAGAGAGGCTGCGGTCCCATTGGCTGAAGACTGGTTCACAAGAGCTGTCATGTTGTTCCTGACTAGTTGCAACACTGAAGCAGACATAACACTTACGGATTATAGTCTTGCAGACTTCCCAAGGATGTCAGCATTGCAAGACCAGTGGTTCTCAAAGTTGGAACTGATTTTGCTCAGGTCCCCAGCAAAATCAGTTTAGCATCAAACAGTTTAATCAATTTTAACCACTTTATTTTATACTTTGGCTACCGGTATTCAAATCTACAAGCTCACAATGCATCAGCATCACATTGTGACACGTTGTGAGCTTGTTTTTTTTTTTTTTTTAATGTAACAGATTAATTTTTACATTACCACCTTTTCAGATGGGGGTCTGTGGCCAATTACTTTTTAATTTGGGGGGTCCTTGACATGAAACTGTGTGAGAGGCACTGAGTAAGTTTCCATTATATTGCCATCATACATAATATATATCACCCAGAGAGTGAATGCCAGTGCAGTGCCAGACCATTAAAAGGCCATACTGTATATCTCTTACATTTGCGTGCCATCTCTTGCTCGTTGGCAGCGGTTCCTGTGTGAGTAGTGCAGTCATTGGCTCTCATTTCCTCCAGCATTCTCTGAACCTCCATCAGCATTCTGGATGCATCCTCTGCATCAACAGCACTGGAACCCACAGGTTTCAACTCAACCAGTTGTTTCAGGAGAGCTGAACATGAATAAAATTAAATACAAAATGAAATAAATAATGGTTGTTAAATGGTTCTAGAATCTAGAACCATTTAACAAAATGCTGGTGATGGTTCCAGAAGCATCTATAATCTAGATGGGTCTGGAACCATCACCAACATTTTGTTGTTCATGTTCCTCACATGATTCAACCTTTTTTGTGTGTCAAAGAATCATTTTGTGATGGTTCTTTGAGGCACCTTTAACCACTTAAAACAGTCTTTAGTATAGGTGTAGCCTACATTTTTCTATGAATACATTTGGTGTAGAAGGAAAAAAAAGCAGTCGATGAAGCATATTATAATGTATGGGTTACCGTTGAACTGGTTAAGGTTTCTACAAAGACAATAAATTATTATTTAAAGAACCTTGGTCTGAAAGGTTCTTTCTAGAACCACAAATGGTGTGTATAATTATCTGGAATAAACATAATTACAGAGGTGACAACAATATCTTTGCCACGAGGCATAATTCAACACAACTATATTACAAGGGATAGCAAGAAGAAATTACTTTCTTGTGTCACATGAAGGTCTTAAAACATAATTAAAATTATTGACTTCATTGGTCTAAATTCACCAATGGCTTAAGCCAGTTAACAGTAAAATGTGGTCCTCAGGTCACTCATCACACTGACTGCAGTGATAACCACTGTGTAATTGTCGGGGACCGCATGTAATTCAGACAGGGCATTAGTCTGACATGCGTACACATGACTAGCGTCTGCTACCGTGCTTGGGGTTATGGTTAGGTTAGGAGATGAGGTGGGTTGTCATTTGTCGGACCAATGACTAGTCTGAACAACGTACTGCACCCGTAATTGTCTCCACCAGGCTGAAGGCATGGGGAGAGTATGTTTTGCACCCCATCCGTGTGCCCGTGTGTGTGTCCGTCCGTCCATCCATCCGCATGTCGGCATGTGTACAGCTAATCTCCGCCGGCACCGTTGGCCCGGGCGATGCCAAACTGTGCACACACACTGGGTGCCAACGACGAACCTCTGCCCCACGTTTTCAACAGCGGCCTGTTATAACGCCACCATGAGGCCGACTTTTGCAAAACACATTTCTTTACATCACGTACACATTTTATCCATAAATCACGCAAATTGGTATACAATATATCCATAGTCATGTCATCAGCAGTGGCGTGCACAGATAACCCCTGCCCTTTTCCCTCCGGACAAATGTGCCCTTTTGGAAATAAATAAATAAAACAAAACGTTTTATTTTTATTTTTTACAGTGTACACTGTACAGTTTGTGGACCACGGTGATATTGATCAATTCTTGATAAAAAGCTTCTAATATATTATTTAGGCCCCAAAATCCATAAATCTCACATTATTAAGGCAATCGGCCGGTTCCATGCGTTGCACAAGATGCCCTTTTTTTCACTTGAGCACCGGCCCCTAGCTCTAAATGTCTGTGCACGCCACTGGATTGCGTGAAACACGCATTTAGAAGTGTATAATTGCAAGTCTCTAAATGTTGGGCCTTATTGTAAACAAGTGTAATGCTTCATCATAGTGCAATGTACTCATTCTGCATACTGTTTATAAATCAATACATTGAAACTGGGACTCAACTGATGCAAATTACAGCAATGTTGTTATTCAATTGAGCCATTTACACGAATATTAATTGCATTTCTGTTATATTAAATATGCTTAAGTGGCTTACTTTTTTTTTTTTTTTTTTAATAAACAAAACAAAAGGAAGTTCACATTGGTGCTGCATTATTTCATAGGCCAGTGGTCTACTTCAACAGGAGAACAGGAGTGCCACCAACAGGTGGATTTTTGAAAATTACTCAAATCATGAAGGCAGTGTGCTATTTACGTGGAATCTTTCACAGACTTTCATACTAGGCTGAGGAATATATCCCACCCTTTTCACATTGGCCAGTTACAGCGCCACCAACAGGTGGAACTGTTGTTGTTGTTGTTGTAGTAATGACCCAGCACACTCAAACTAAAGAGGCTGATGACCCCGCCTTGGGCCCCCTCAACTCTCACTATAACATAGACACTTTACCTCCCCCCCCTCTCTCTGTTTAAAAGTACAGGAAAAATCTCAAAGTACAGGTGAAAATATATATGTAGCCTAGGTAAGAATCTCTCTCTCTCTCTCTCTCTCTCTCTCGGCTTGGGATATCCGTGGATATATCCACTGCTTGTCAAGCCGTGGATATATATGGATATATATAGTCTGTGTACTAGTGTATACAGTATACTGTACTAACTGTACTTGTATTGGAATGGAGAAAGACTGTGCTGTACATACTTTGTATGGAAACGGAGAGAGATTGAACTTCAGAGAAGAGATCGCCTGCTTGCACCTTGGTCCTGTTCACTTTCTCCACCAGCTTATCAGATCCCGGTAGAGTTTTCTGAATCTGTGAAGGTCATAATACCAATATTGCCAAGTATCAAGTAGCCTATTGTGTTCAGGGACGTGCAGAGAGAGTGTCAGGGGCTGAAATCCCATAAGAGGCCACTTTTGGACAAAAATAGCGAAAATAGTAGTTACAACGCGTCACAGCGCGCCGCGTTGTGAGTTTGTAGATCAGCTATTTTCGGGGCGCAACCCAGCACTCTTCTTTATCTTAGATGATGTGTACGCCTGTACGGCATGTATTTAGAAAAATTAATTGTTCAACGCAAAATGCTGCATTCGAGTTCAGGAGATTTCGGGGTAAAAAGCAATTCTCCTGAAACGCTGCATGCCTTCCTGTATGGCATGCAAAGGGTGGTGGGATTTTCATTTCTTTCACCATAGTGAATGTGGTTTGGAAAGGGCAGTTGTCCAAAGTCCAAAGAAAGCCTTTATATCGTCGCTGTCGGGTGTAAACCAGAACGTGTGGAAAAAGAACAGTATGTGTTCCAATGTTATTAATTAGTAAATTAGTGATATCATAGCATAATTATATTGCCTTGCTATATGTAGAAATCTGAGATTGTGCCCTGAGAGCTCCTACTGTACATCCTGGACAGCATACTAGACAGGGAGGCCATCTAGAGGCAGAAAAGTAGCTTGAAGCATTCCTAGTGCCAACAAAGGCTACCTATACCAACAATATATAGGTAGTGTGTGTGTGTGTGTGTGTGTGTGTGTGTGTGTGTGTGTGTGCGTGCGTGCGTGCGTGCGTGCGTGCATGCGTGTGTGTGTGTGGGTGTGTGTGTGTGTGTGTGTGTGCGTGCATGCGTGTGTGTTTAAGAACGACTGTGACTGTGGTATTTTGTAATTCTCATCTAGACTGTTCTTCATTTTGTGACTGTGGAAAGCATGTCTCCAGGTACCTTGTCTGTCAGCTGAGTCAGGTCGTCGCTGACCAGGTCCACGTCTGCTTCCAGCTGGTCAGTTTTTGGCAGCAGAGTGTTCATTGCACCACTGTACCTCCCAACCACAACCTGCATGATACAACAACAATACAGCATTTCCCCAAATTGAACTTTTCTTAAAGTTGGCTGCATTGCACAGGTCCATGGATGAATGGGTTTACCTTGGTTTCAGAGATGTTAGCCTGCAGCCTGATAAGCATCGTTAGAGAGACAGCGCTTTGGCTGATGTTCTGCAGCTGTTTCTTCAGCCAAGCCATTTCATCATCCATGCCCTCCAGGTCATCCAGGAAGGCAAGGCTGCAGTTATCACAATCTATCCATCCATGAATATACAAAGAGAAGTTTAAACTGACCATGGACTATAGAATGCCTAAAGATGACAAAAAGGCTTAAAGCACCTCCCCAGCTAAATGTGTTAATACAGCATCACAATCATTTTAACCACTTAATCCATGTATGTTATTCAAAAATAGCAGATCTACAAGCTCACAGTGCCTCACTTCTTGCCACACTGCAAGCTTGTACATTTTGAACAGTTTAAAAATATTTTGTAACAGTTTTGAAAATTGTTTGAGAAATCTTTACACAAATCTTCTCTTCTGGGGTCCCTGACAAAGAAAACATTTGCAGATGGGGTTCTGAGGTCAAATCAGTTTGGGGGTCATTGACACAAAAAAGAGATTGAGAACAGGTCTAAACCAGGTTAAGGTTTTAGTTTTCCAATTTCAGGCAGGGATGTGACATATATTGTGAGTGTAGACAAATGCAGAAAGCAGACAAACCATGGAGGCAGTGGTCACCAGAGCCATTGTCACCGGATGTTATGCACTCTATCAAAAACAAAACATGACGGGAAACAGAATGATCAGAATGTGGTTGACAAAACAGATGGAGAGTTTATTGCCAATCAATACGGTACGGTACTCAGTAGCTTACCACATGTAGGCTATACGTTCACCCAAGTACCGGTATATAAAAACAAGATACTTAATATACTTTCTAGTTTCTATCCTAGTTTTCTAAGCATGTACTTACTGCCCGTCAGAGTATCACAAATGTTTGAGGGCCCATCATTGCATTGACAAGGATGGCAGTTGCCTCCATATGCCTTTGGATTACCATAGTAACCAGAAGCACACCTGACAGACAATGGGGAGAAAACAAATAAAATGCTTGCTATATGGAACCGAGATAAATTCTGTGATAGGGATATAGGGATACCCTGACACAGGTTTGACAATAGCTCGATCAATATTATTATGATCTACTGACCATGGTGAAATGTTGTGTCTGAGTTGTGTGAAAATGACAAACACACCTGTCACATGTGGCTCCATGATAACCTTGTTTACACAAGCATTCCATCAGACCAGAACCCAGATCCAGACATGCCAACGCAAAACTACACACAAAAGTGTTTGTATTTTATATTAGTACTATTACAACACTTCATGAACTCACATTTTTTTAATCATGAGGAATTCACAACTTTATGCAACATAAACAGTCAAGTGTCCATTTAATCACTTAGGCCCTACATCAGGGCTATATTCCATGTTGTGGTGCAGTATAAGATTGTAGATATGCTATTTAAAAGTATTTTTTGGACTGCTAAATATCCAACATACGGTAGTTATTGGTGTCTCTATTATTTTAAAGGGATAGTTCAGATTTTTTTAACTTAAGTTGTATGAAATACTTGCCGGTCATTTTGTGGGGGGCACTGGGGCCACGCAGTAAAAGTAGATTAATCCACAAAACGAACGTAATTTGTATTGTTGACCTTTTTTTAAATATTAGCATGACTTTCGTTGAACTTTGACCCCTCTATCACATGGAACAATTTTTTGGGCGTAGTGATATGGACACAAAAAACATAGTTCAGTGTGAAAAAAAGAACGAAAGTTGCACTAATATTTTAGAAATAGGTCAACAATACAAATGACGTTAGTTTTATGGATTCATTTATTTTTACTGCGTGGCCCCCAGCACCCCCCACAAAATGACCGGAACTACTTAATATTGACCAAAACCAGGGCAGAACTCCCACCACTGGACTCGGGCAATCAATTAATACAGTTGCAACCACTATATTAATGGCAAGTATTTCATACAACTTAAGTTCAAAAAATCTGAACTAACCCTTTAAGGTTCGTGTATATCTTCACTGTGCCTACATGTCAACCATGTGTACTTACAACTACAGTAGGCCTACTGAGTTAGTGTGCATGGTGAAATGGTGAACAGATCTGCAAGTTTGGATTGGCTATTTTTGGGAAAGAGGTTTGGCGTTGAGGGAAAAAGGTTTACTAAGTATTGACGTTTAAGTGGTTACAGGTCTGAAAATACAAATTAACATGTTACAAATTACATTTATAGAATATATAGTGGAGGCCCCTGCTTGATCTCAACAAGGGGAACAAACGTTGAAGACGCCTGGATTAGATTAGACAGGTGAACTGACTTATTCCATGTGAAGGGGCAGGGACAAGGCCGACAGGTCCTCCGAGCCGCATTGCCATGGTGTCCTTCTTTACATCGCTCACATCGATCTCCTGCAGTATTATACTGACACTTCTGGAAGCCAACCAGACCACACACTTCAGTTAAACATTAGCCATTACATTTTGGGCTATTTTCCACTACAAAGAACCTTACATTACTTGAAACCGTGAAGTTCTGTTCTGTGACGTGTGTGTGCGTGCGTGTGATGACTGATGAGGACTCACCATACAGTTCCCTGTATGTTCATCACATTCCGTGGACAGGCCATTACAGCTACAAGGCACACACTGACCCTTATGAGGACCACTCCACTGTCTGTAGAACCCAGCACCACACCTCTGTATGGACGCACACACAACGTTTATCAGACTCAGTGGTGGACAAAGTACTCAACCCCAGTACGTGAGTCAAATAGATACACCTTGTGTGCAGTTTGGATTGTGTCTGCTCATTTGTCATCACTTGCCAATTTCACTGGTTTAATTATCCTGTATCCTGTGTGAGTTCTCTCTAGGATTGGATGACATAGTAATATACTGTACTGTAATATAGTAAATGACAATAGTCTAAAGGTATATTTTTATGCTCTTTAGTTTAAACTCAACTCAAGTTAAACTCAGCAGAGGTGCAGAAACGCCTGGGGGAGCTATACATTCTGAAGAGCTGCATTACCTGAGTGATGTCGCCTGCTGTGTGATTGTTGACTGAAGGATCGCAGTATGTTTTATGGATGTGTGGTTTCTGGTGCCAGGGACCGCCGCCTCTCTCATGGTTCCGTGGAAGATGATAACCGTGCCAAGATCTGGATGGTTTCTGTGGCGAGCTTTGCCCAGTAACGCTATAGCAAAACAAAGCCCAGTAGAGCAGAAACCACCACTGCACTCCCCAGAACCAGGTCATAATATTCCTCTGCACTGTCAGCCTCTTAATGAGCTTGCAGCTCAATTCACCCCTCATCTCCCTGTAAGCTGGTGTGAGGGTGTGTTCTTTTTCCTATTGACTGACAGACATCCAGACCGACCGACTGGGCGGTGAGAAGTGAAAGGTATGCACAAAGGTCACTAATGCTTAACTTATACTACTGGAAATAGCAGAAAGCAGATCTACAAGCTCACAACGTGACACAGTGCAACGCTTTGTGAGCTTGTAGCTCGGCTATTTGCGGCACACCTGAAGTAAGCTATAAATGAAGGTGCGGTTGTACATGCAGCATTGATAGCGTGAACTGTGTGTACCACAATGAAGTGAGAGGCTGTAAACCTCGATTTGTTATGACACATACTGTAGGCCGAGTGTATGACAAAAACAATACCTTTATTAGTTTTATTGTCCCCTTCAGAGTCTGGAACGGCAGACTCTCTTATCTACAGTGACTTACAAAGTGCAAGATCAGAGTAAATGGCATTAACCCTCGGCAACATATGACCTTGTATGAAGTAAATGGTCACGTAAAAAAGTGTAAAGAATCAATTAGTTCAAGCAGTATCTTTTTTTAATGGAATGTGCATAGAATGTGCATTGCAATAATGTCTCCCAGACAAAACTTTGAAAGAAACTTCCCAAATATTAACCTGCATCCACTCCTTATACAAATGTTTCATGTTTCCATCATTATTCAATAGTGATAGGCTACTTTGCTTTAATATAAAAAAATTATAAAATGTTAAGATTTTACCCATGCCATGTACGTTCATAAACAGTCACATGCCGCTTTTGGGAACTCCTGGCATTTCATTGTCACTGTTGAAACAACTTTAAAAAGTGATAGGCTACATAATCTATGACAATAATCTAATAATCTATAATACATTCCAGATAAGTATTACTGTAATAAAACAAGACAGTATCTTTCACAGCCTTGACATATTTTAGATACTGTATCATGAAGATATGATAAGCAACTATCTTTCATTGACAATGATGAATTTGTTAAACTTTCAAATCAACAGAGGGGAAACACTGAATGCCATGTTTGGCATTTACTCATAAATCAAAGGTGCATGGTTTCATTTGATTATTTCCGCATACAGTGAAAAGAAACAAATCTCTGAAAGTGCTTTGCAGTTTTACATTTTTGGGGCAAAGAATGGCATAACATAGTTGTTATTCTTCAAATCCTGGAGAGTGGATTTTGTTCCTGCAGAACACAATTTTTCAAATTCACAAAAAATAAAACTAGTGAACTAGTATGATATCCTTTCTGGTGACCTATTAACCACTTTCAAATTGCTCCCCTACTTTGGGCATGTCATATAAAACATTTCATACATTATAGCTGTACTATGTAACTTTCCTCTTACCATTGAGCTAATAGAGACCACCTGCTTGCTCAGGGTATATTTATTTGAAATTTTGTTGGATGATGAGCTTGATGAGCTTGAGATGCATCATCTCGTTTTCCACAGGGTCCTATACTATTGTGTCTAGGTGGGACCTTTGACATGATCTAAATGTCTCAATGGAAAAGCAGATACAAAATACAACCAAACTAAATGTAAAAGTTGTATCAACATTCTCTACCATACAGATTGGACAAAATTAAAATGTATTCATTTAAAAAATACGTTATATAGTGCTGCTTTAAACAAAATAGCGAGAAATGCTGATTTGCAAATTCACAACACGATACAATGCGATGCAGTGTGAACTTGTAGATCATCTATTTTAGATTTCTTTTTAAAAATAGGGCTAAAAGTGGTTAAAGAAAATCACGACTAGCCAGTGTTGTTTTCGTTGACTAAAACTAAGACGAAAAATGTTCGTCGACTACCTTTTTTCACGGACAAAAACTAAATAGAAACTAAATGAAAACTAAGCTATGATGACTAAAACTAAGACTAAATATACTGACAATTTCGTCAAGAAATAAAAACTAGACTAAAATGGACTAGTAGACAAGAGATCCAGTATAAGTGAATTTACACTTGGTTTCATGCTGAAAATAGTCGATCTACAAGCCCACAACGTGTCGCGCTGCGACGCGTTGTGAGCTTGTAGATCGGCTATTTTCAGCAAGTGTAAAAACAGTCATTACGCCGGCATCAAGGCCCCGCCAAAATACATTTTAGTCGACTAAATCACCTGTAGATTTAGTCGACTAAAAAACTATTCAAAAGACAAAGACTAAAACTAAAATAGAAATTTGATGCCAAAAACAACACTGCGACTAGCCGAAGCCCAACTTGATTGTAATGTATGTGGTCAGGCTCACAGAATAGGGTATAACGCGTAGCTTGCGATGCCACAGTGGTTGCTTCCATCCCGGATCATTCGCATGTAGCCACCCTCACCCCAGCCAGAACCCCAACTATGAAGAGGGAAAATACACATTCATGGGAAAATGGTAATAATGAAAATAATTAATAAAATACAAAAAACATACATGCAATTCCATAATTTAGAATATTGTTATGTTCCCTAGGAGCTAACTCATACTTTGTAAGAAATACATTCTGTGAAATCATAAAGTATCCCAGCCACAAGTAATGTGGTTGTCCTGAATGACTCCTACCTGTTCTTAATTATCCAGTAGTCCTGGCCTCCCTCGGAGCCGTAGCCAACCAACAGGACTGCATGACTTAAATTGTTGGGGTTACAGGTGGGTTCCTCAAATATTCCTGTTAGAGAATGGTACAATATCTTAAAAACTCATTGTTCTGTGTTCAAAACAGAAAGAATGTTTGCATGTTTTAAGCGTCCTGGTGACAGATGCGGGGTGGCTGCCTAATGTGCTCAAGTGCATGTTGTCTGCACTAGTACTATAGTAGGCTGTGGCTGTGCTACCTTTGTGAAAGATATTTTGGGGGCTGGACGGAAATCAAACCCGGAACACGCTTTAACCATTCGGCCATCAGTGACCCCAAATGTAGGTGAAACATTTCGGTCACAGACCTTCATCATGCAATATCTGTTCCTTGAAGGTCTTGCGACCAAAACTGTACAAGTGAAGATGTATGTGTGCGTGCGTGCGTGTGTGCGTGCGTGCGTGCGACGTGCGTGTGTGTCGGAAAACAAACCTGAGCTGTAGAACAGGAAGCTTGAATGATCTGCGTCTACGGCCACTGTGATTGGACCGATTGTGGCCACGGCGTCGGCCAGGGCCTGCTCGTCCCCTTTGGGGATGAACCTGTAGTCTGAGACATGAGCCACTGACATCCTGTTGTCATAGAAACATGGCTGGGTGTCCTGTGTAGAGACAAATACAGAGGAACTTTAACCATTGAACCCAAAGTATGCCTATATTCTAGGGGGAACATACCTCCCCAAAAATGTTGAGCGGTGCCTAACTGCTCCAATAATGACTGGCCGCATGTGTATGTCTGAGTCTAAGGGCTCCAATTTCGTCTCATCTTTCTAAATATACTGTTTTGGGATTTAGCAGTGGGGAAGGGGTGTTCCCCCACTAAAGTTGGTATTTTGGTTACCTGTCTAAATCCCTAAAACATGCACCTCCGTTACCCGTTATATTATGCATAGGTGTGGTTTGGGCGTTACAATAATTAAACCAAATTTAACCAATCACCAGTCCACGTGCCATTGCCTTTAAGAGATCCCTCATCCGTTGCCCGTTAGTGCAGTCTATAGCCCATGGAAGTGTTGCGTTGCCCCCCCTCTTTTTTTTCTCCACCCCGCACAGAGCCAAGAACACTCGTCTTTTCATTGAGTCACAACTCGCTCAAATCTTGCTCATTTAAAAAGAATTGTATGCCTTCTCTACGAAACGGTATCAAGCGGAAAGGAAAGATTGGTCAATTGGATTAAACGCCATTTGCTGCGCTATGGAATGATGAAACTGAATGAACAAATGTGTGGAATCGCGCATAGTCTTTGACTATACAATTATAAACACAATGGACACAAAGAAGGCACTCACTTCTGCTGATTATAGGAAAATTACAAAGAGATGCGTATAGGAGAATAAGGAGAGACGCCTTACTCCAAGGACATCTCCATGAAGGCGCGCAGCCCGCACCGCTCTACCAAACTAATTTGGCAATGCTTACGGGTATAAGTGACGGGTGTTTTTAAACTGTCGCTTTCCCAAATGTGTGTGTGACCAAAATAGCAATTTAGGGGAAAGCGTGCCAACACGCCCATGACGACACCGGTGTCGGCAGAAAAGATAGCGGGTGATGCTGGACGAAAATATCACTAAGGGACAGAGAAAGCTCCAATATTCGTAATTTTCGGGCAGCGGCTGAATTGCGGGCCGCGTTGCGGGTGGTTAAAGTCGGAGACGAAATTGGAGCCCTAAGTGTCTGTCTGTCTGTCTGTCTGTCTGAGTACGAGGCCTCAACAGTGCAATACCGCTGGGTGACCCAAAGTGACACTGTTGAGCAGCCTAAAGGGCCATTCACACTGAGCAACTACTGCAGCCAGCCAGCGGTGTTGTTGAGCGGCCTGCACCGCTCAGTGCACACTTCACACAGGTGTGATTTTTCTTACCACAGATGTGTAGGGGTAGGTGAGCGTGGACTGCAGGCCGTTACTGATCACATAGTCGTAGGCATTGGCCATCCAGGCGCCACTGCAGCCGTAGGTACCGTATGATCTGGAACAGTCCACCAGGTTCTGCTCGCTCAAAGACACCAGCTCTCCCGTCATCTTGTACATCTGGGCCTCGATGGCTCCCGTAGTGCTGAAGGCCCAACACGAGCCACAATAGCCCTTTGAGAGAAGACAATCAATCGATCAATCAAACATTCAAACAACCAATCAATCAATCAGTCAGCGAATAAATAATTAAATTAATTAATTAATATACAATGCATGCTTGGGGAATTGGGACGCCAAATACAATGCTGACTGTTTTACTAAGTATATACAGTGTATATGGTTTGGTTGAATATGTCCTTACCTGGTCTTTGACCTCAGTGACGTAACCCATAGCCCTGTAGTCCACCGTCATGCCTCCCATGCCGAGCCTCTCTGCGTTGTAGCGCAGTTTACGCGCTGACACTTTCTTCCCTCTCTTTACAAATTGAGCGTCTATTGCAGCTCCTTGTAAAACCTGGTACTCTTGTCTTGTCTGAATATTGAGAAAAGAAAGAGAGTATGTCAGACATTGGTATCTGTTATGTTATTGGCTGTACTGTTTAAATGGAATTGGAGAAACCTGCATTGTGCCCAACATTGTTGATCAAAACAACTTGTTTAATTTATTTCAGACAACTAATAGAAAGTAGAAACGCTCCCTATGCATGACATTAAAACATTTATTTTTTATTTTTGGTAGAATAACTCATTGAAATTTACACACATAAACAAAACACAGTTTAAGCAACTTTAGACCGTGAAAGACACAATTATTTAGATCAGTGTTTCTGGGGTGGGGTCCAGGGACTCTCAGTTTTCCTTGAGGGGGTTCCAAATGGACCCTTAAAGGTCTGTAATTTGTAACTAGCACTAGCAGCATAGTAGCAAATTTGCTTCCATTAGTAGTAGTACACTCTCAAAGTTATGGGTGTGTCTTAATTTGAAATTAAAAGGTTTGAGAACCACTGATTTAGATTATTTAATATTTAGATTTAGATTTAGATTAAGCTTAACTCAATAAGCGTACAATTGTAATAATTCTTACCAAGTCTCCGTATTTATTCATGGCCATGGTGAACATCTTTGTTCCAGTGTAAAGGCCTGCATTGTGCTCTTCGATCTCCCGCTTGTTCTGCTGCCAGACGACTCTCCTGTGCATTTCGCTGCGCTGTGTGAGCCAACACACCAAACAGGCTGCTTGGTTATCAATGTAAAAGTGGCATAATAATGATAACATTACAAAGTGGCAAATAGTAATGCAACTTCTAAGTGCCGTATATCATATCATACACATAGTCATATAATTGATATATTAAACAAAACAACAGTATATCATTTATTAATTAACATAAGTTTAGGCCTAATAATAGTAGTTATTGAGTTAAAACTTTACTCTACCACGGATTTGAACATGGTTTCCTATGCAAGTGCCAACTTAGATACATTCAATCTTGACCATCAGGTCAAACTTTGTCAGATCCTGCGTCTAGAGGTGAGACATGACCTTTGACACAATCTAAAGCTCTCTGCAATGTAGGCATAGAACTGTGTTTGTATCGACGCTCTGCCAAGCCGGACGCACTGTGGCGGTGGATACAAACACCTAGAAGCAGGAGAAGGTCAATCTAACCGTGTCATCGTAGCTGACGCCATTGGAGAGCTTCCACATGTCCCAGTCTGACAGCACTCCTCCGCGTCCTGCCGCCGCCGCCACCTCCTCTTCCTCCTCGGTCTCTGTGGCTTGCAGCGGTCCCCACAGCAGAGCACAGAGGAGCGCCGCTCGCAACATGCAGCTGCTCCACTGGACTGGAGGCACAGTGCGGACACACAGTGGTGGAAACAAACACTTGAGTATCCTCACATTTTAGTATGAATACAGCAATGTATGAATACTGCAATGAAGAAAATAATAAGTAAAAGTCTGGAATTCAAAGTTTACTTGAGTAACAGTACAATGGTTTTGGTATTAAATATACTTAAAAGTACCAAAAGTAGAAAGAACTCATTAGGTAGAATGTCTCCATTTCACTTTTGAAAATAGCAGATCTGCAAAGTCACAATGCACATTGTCCACACTGTATCCAAGCTGTATTAAACTTTAATAGAAAACATGGGATGCAAAACACAAAGGTTGCTGCTTCTGGGTGGGTTCCATGTAGTCCAATTTAAAGCAGAAGAAGACGAAGAAAAATACTGTACATTATGTGATGCTATTACTGAAATGACCCTGCAGTAAGTGGTGGGAGAGGAAAGGTTTGGGGTTGTGGCTTGGTTATTGAATATTAAATAAGTTATGTAGCCCCAAGCCCACACAGAAGCAATGTGTTGCAATTACACTCTTTACAAATTAAATCTCATAAAGCCTAGTGAAATAACAGAGGGAATAACAGCTATTTTGATAGCTATAGCTACAGTCTAGTCTACTCTAGACTATAGGATATAGTTTTGTTAATTTCCCCAAAACTTCTTGAGCACAAGGTGCATTAATTCATAAACAATAGCTGATTCTGCAAAGAAAAGAAAATCAGATTTCCCATGCAGACTCTAATTAACTAATCTAACTGTAGTTTAAATGTAAACATGTAGTTGTAGTTACAATCAACTTACCCGCCTGGCTGTGAAGCAGATTCGTTCCCATGTTGTCCTGAGTGACTCTGTACTGTGATGCAGCCATGCCACTGTACATTTTCTTATATAGATTTGCTAGAAGTGCATGTTTCCACTATACTTGTCCTAATCCCTGCACCAACAGTTATGACACAACACCTGAGAGGAACATTTAGTCAACAAAAACAAGACACTTTCCTCTGCTCCTCCCAGGTAATACCTCTATGATTATTGACAGTGTGCCCAAAGAACTGCTATATGTCAAATCCCTCAATTACCATAACTGTGCATAATGATACCTGACACCAACTCAGTTCCCATCCACAAGGTTCCCGACATGTAGTAGGCCTATACATACTGTATGATGTCATCTAACCTCAGTGGTGACTCGTGAGTGACTCAACCCTGCAGGTCGGCCGGGACCCCCAACGTCTTTTTCAGTTTGCTGAAAAGCCTATCAAAGTCAATACAAATAACATAATAACAAATAACTTTAAGGACACTTGGCGGATGCTTTTAAAATGCATGCAGGATTTAGGATGAATTCAAGGCCAGAAGAAATAGACTGAACAGCGCCGCCCAGTGGTCAGTGATTTGCGTTGCATGCGGTGCTGCAGAGTGACCGTGTGTTGTGTTGTCATTATGTCGGCGGGCAGACGCCGCCAACACCCAAACACAGTGCGGCAAAATAGACGTGTGGCGCTCATCAGCTGCGTGTGGCCCCTATCATCTTCATCTTTAATGAATGACTACGCAAGAAGAAGCATGAGTCACGAATGAAGTCTGCACAATGTCTTTCAAGGTAAATTACCATATTGCTTTTTCCCTGCAAACAACATCGCAGGGCTAAATAAAATCAGATCACCCTCTCTGTCTGTATAGGCTAAGTGTACACTATACTTTCCAAAAATATGTCTGTTGTTTTCATAACCTGGTGGATCTATATTTAAATCTCTCTGAGGATACGAGTATAAACTGGAATTAGATGGTTGCATGATGTGATCTTCACTTCATTGACTATCATCATAGTTATGCATGCAGACAGTAGCAAGTCCTTTGAGTAGTTGTGATGCGTCTGTGTCGTGTCACTCGTGTGTGTGTGTGTGTGTGTGTGTGTGTGTGTGTGTGTGTGTGTGTGTGTGTGTGTGTGTTTGTGCGCGCGTGTGCGTGCGTGTGTGTGTGTGTTTTACTAATATATTTGTATATTATATTATTTTTATGTTTAAGCCAACGAGTAGGCTATATAAGTCAATAAATCCAAGAAATTGAACGAAAAGTATTTTTTTTTCCCTGGTTAAGAGAGATTTTGTCAGGATTGGAAACATAACAGGCTGTGATGGTTTATGGAGCGTAGGGATTAGATTTATATGTTCAGGGTTGAGGTGAGAGGTTAGGGCTAATTTAGGGGTAGGGGGGCTGTGCCAGCAGATCATGTAAAAGATGTATGTTTTACATGAAAAAAAAACACCCCCACAACAATGATAAGACAAATATAAGACAAATATGTTTGTGCATACATGTGTGCGTACAGCCGTCCACTGCGTGCCATGCGCGCGTGCATTTGGGAGGATGTAGGCTATTGATGATTATTTGGCTACTGAAGTTTCCTGCAACCTCCGGTTATTTAGCTGACAATGTCATTTATGCCATAATTCCAAAATGACGTTGAGGTGAGGCCTTGCTGTTGTTTGCGCACACTGGTGTAAATGCTGCCTGTAATGCTTTATAATAGCGGTGCGCCGGTGCCCGTGGGCCCATGGCTGTTGTTGCTGTGTATTTATTTACCCCAACAGAAGGAAACGCCTCTGGCTAACGCTGTGTTCTGGGCCGCTGGGAAGGGGAACCTGGCTCTGCTTCAGCTGCTCCTCAACAGTGGCCGCGTGGACGCAGACTGCAGAGACAGTGTACGGACACTGCATGCCTCCCCCCGGCTCCTCCGCTGCACGCTCTAAGCACTAAGTCTTAAAAACACTCTATACTTAGTAAAACGGACCTGAGTTGCAACTGTACTTGGTACGCTCTTCTTTTTTGCACTCTACACCAAAGCTCTCGTCACCAACAATTGCTGATCTATAAGCACACAAAGCATCACATTCACAATGTGACACTTTGTGTGATTGTAGATCAGCAATGTTTCATTGGCTAATATTCCCCCCAGAATATGGATGCTGGGTTGCCGGGTTTCAAGTGTGTTTCATAAAACACCTGGTAGGCCTACTGGTAGGAGAGGATGACAGCTTGTCAGCTTCAACCCCTTTACTTGTCTTTGCATGTGTGTGTGACTGTGTGTGTGTGTGTGTGTGTGTGTGTGTGTGTGTGTGTGTGTGTGTGTGTGTGTGTGTGTGTGTGTGTGTGTGTGTGTGTGTGTGTGTGTGTGTGTGTTCAAGACGTTTCAACAACATAAAAAAGTATATTAGCAGCAGCAAGTTACAGTGTAAAGTACCGGTAATGTACAACATTAAAAGCACATATACAAAACATGCAATATGTTATGGAAGCAGTTGCAATTTCCAATAGTCGTGTGCACCCTCAAACCCACAATGGATGTGCTTTTTTGTTTCTCTCATAAAGTATGAGAGCATATTCATCTCTGTGTCATTTAAGTGTTGGTTGAACTGAAGTCATCATCATTTCATGAGAGATTTGCTAAATACTGAGGCGTCTCTTCATCGCGGTAATGTGCAGTAAAGCTGTCATTATCAAGGATCCGGCTGGACAAAGCATAGTTTGTCAGTGAGTCAACCTTCAAATGAAAAATGTGATTCAGTGCGTCTCATTTTTTAAAATTTGAAGATGTGTGTGTTTATTTTTGGTTGAGTGATAAGTATATATTAAGCTTTACTGTTTATGCTGTTTATTGTTTTTCTTTCCAGTCTGGAACCACGGCATTGATGGTGGCTTCGTACAATGGCCATAGCGACTGTGTTAAGGATCTGATCATGCAAGGAGCAGACATCAACTACCAGAGAGAGGTAGGAATGTTACCAAACAATTCACAGCAGCAATACAGGGCATTGCATATTTCTGTCTTTACTGGATAACAAACGGAAGGTTCACAGCAGACACTGCACTGTGTCTTTAAAAAGTGAACGAGATAGAGCCACTTTCTCTAAATAGATATTTGACACACCATGGCTTGTGGCCAGGTATAGGTATACGTTGACAAAGATCTTGAAAATGTGTGTGTGGAGGTGTGTGTATGTGTACCCTATATATAATATGCAGTATATTTGTTTTCTCAGACAGGCTCTACTGCCCTGTTCTTTGCCTCCCAGGCAGGTCATAGGGACATTGTGAAGCTCCTTTTCGAATTTGGTGCCTCGACTGAATTCCAGACAAAGGTACTAATGGGAAACAGGACAAGGAGCTCTAGTATTTAGACTGTGGATCTGAATAACAATATTTCTGTATGTTCTGCTGATATTAGTTCCCTATATTTCTTATCATATACCAGTGGTTCTCAAACCTTTTTATCATAACTTATTAATATACTCTAGAAGTCTGAGAGTGTCCAAATGTTTAAACAGAATCGTGAGCTCTTCCCTGTAATGCTACTATTAGTTACACTGTCACCTAAAACCTTAACGTGTTTTTGGCAGGACGGCGGCACGGCTCTCACCGTTGCTTGCCAGCACGGCCACTCCAAAGTGGTGGAAACTCTGTTGAAGAACGGGGCCAATGTACATGACCAGCTGCATGTGAGCCCCTTATGCATCTACACACCCTTCACACGTAACGTTATAGAGTCACATTTGTCTTTATGTGTATGTCTCTGCAAACCTGACAGTTGGGAATATGGCGGTCAGTTGTACATGCAGTCCCAATTGCTAGAATTCAACCACTCAGGTTTCTGTTTCTTTCACCTGCTGAATCAGACAATGATGACATTTTGACACAGACATGTCCCGAGTACACAGGACAGTGATAGGCAGTTTGTGTCAGAGACAAAAGTCTATCTTGTTTGTGTTCCCTTAGCTTTTACTTTTCTGTTAAGCATAGGGAGGCTATGATTGACTTAAATACAATCTGAAGCTGGGCTCCGCTGACAATTGTATTGAGCCATCTGCTCAACATTACCTGCGTCAAATGCCAGCACTGCTTTGCAGGAGTGAGATTCTCGTGTTCTGTTTCAGGATGGTGCCACCCCTCTTTTTCTTGCGGCCCAGGAGGGCCATGTGAATGTCATACGTCAATTGTTGTCATCTGGTGCCAAAGTGAATCAACAAAGGGAGGTGAGGTAACTTATAGTCTGTATAACGTATACGTTAATGTATACGTTTGTCATCATCCATAAATCCACACTGAATCATATGGGGCATCAGCTGTCTGAGTGCATTGGGGCTTCCGACCCAGGCAGGCATTGATGTACCAGCTGGGCAGAGTTTGCACTTTATTTAAAATGGGACCCTGCCTGCTCTGAATCCATGGCCTTCGCAATCAAAGACAAAAGCATCTATCAGATGGGTAGTCATGTGTGTGGACTGTGGAGGTGGGTTTGAATTTCCACGGCTAAAGACTGTTTATACACTTATTGCATTGCACTCGTGAAATTCCCCACCGGCATGAATACATGTTTATCTACGAGTGAGTGTGTCATAAAATACATAGATCGTACATAATTGTGTCATATGTCGTTGTACCTTATATTATGTAATACTAGGAAGATAAATGTTTTGGTATGAAAACACATTTTTTATTTAACACAATATATGGCTAGGGTCATAACTACATATTCGGCATTACCGCTTGAAAGTTCCGCAAATTATGAACAAATTTCATTGTGGAGAGACCTGCTTCAATAGAGCATGTCAGCTTGTCCTGACCAATGTGGTCGCTGTGTTGGCCATCACTCCAATGAACAGATATATTTCTCTTCTCCTTCTCTTTACTGTCCAGGATGGCACTGCCCCCCTGTGGATGGCAGCCCAGATGGGCCAGAGTGAGGTAGTCAAGGTCCTGCTTTTACGCGGTGCTGATCGGGATGCTGACAGACAAGTAATTTGTAATTACTTGGCCGTATACTTGCTACGAATAGTGAAAATTGTTGATCTACAAGCTCACAACACGCCAAAGCGTGACGCAATGTGAGATTGTACTGTAGATCTGTTATTTGCATTATTAAAAAAATTATAATAAAGAAATATACAACTTTCTCCTATTATGAGTAATGACATGCCCAAAATAGGGAAGCTGAAAGGGGTTAATGAAGCTTTGCAGTGTCAGAGTCAGTCAGTTGTGAAGAGCACTAATGACATCAAATCAGAGAGCCACCATCGTTGCTTATCTGGTCAATCCTTAGTCATAAATTACAATCTCTGTGTTCCCAGATTACATTAAGAGTAATGTCTGAGGAACAAGTTAGATTGGAAGCATATCGACAGGCAAAGCACATTAACAGCATTCTGGGCAGCTTCTTGTCTCCGGTTGTGCTCTTGTTATCAGGGATCAGGAACTTATGTGATAATTTGAAAGGTTTGTAAACTACAGTACCGGTATGTGTTAACAGTTTGACTGTTTTTTACGATTAACCCGCATTTTAATCAACCCCCCTTCACTGCCGAGATTGTTGTATTACCTTTAGAGCACACGCTGAATTATTTGGGCTTTTAATCCGCGAAAATCGAGCGAAAATAGCTCCCCCGTTTGTTATGAACGATCGAACCACCCGCCATCTTGCTACACCGAGAAGAGGCAGCACAGGACCCGCCTCCATGAGGCGTTGAACCCAATGCGTTTGCATTGGCCTCAATTTCCCAGAAGCCCTAGCAGCTCACAGCATGTGACGATTTCCGGTTCATTGTCAACACGAAATGCACCTCCTCTCTTCCTAAGCGGCGAAAAAGAATTTTCTTTTTTTTGTTTACATTACGGCGGATTAAACACATAAGCTGCTGTCTCTTCGTAGGATGGATCAACAGCATTATTCAAGGCAGCCTTCAAGGGCCATAATGACGTCATTGAGGAACTCCTAAAGTTTTCTCCCACATTGGGCCTTCTCAAGGTAGGAGATGCTACCATGTGTGTTGACTTTCTTCCTAATACAATTCCTTCAAATATTGTCTACTGTAAAGGTTCATATTGTTGCTTCGTATTTCAAAATGTTTAGCTTTTTCGTTAATGAATGCCCTACTCCATCATACAAGAGTGTCACACAAAACTAGTGAAAATAGCAGATATACAAGCTCCCAGCGCCTCGCAATGCAAGGTGTTGTGAGCTTGTAGATCAGCTATTTTCAGTATTACATTGTTTTAAAAATAATAATAACCAAATATTTTTGGGGGGTTTCTACCCGAAAGTGACAATATGGTTTTGTTTTTTATGGTCATTTTTGCTGTTTCCAGAATGGCTCTACTGTACTCCATGCTGCTGTTATGGGTGGAAATCTTAAAACTGTTTCATTGCTGCTTGGGGCCAATGCAGACCCCACACTTCCCAACAAGGTACTGTAGACTGCAGAGCAGTGGTTCTCAACTTTCTCAGGCCGTGACCTCCAAAAATAATAACTTTTCTGGGGACGCCCTCTAAGAGGGCGCCCTACTCTGACAAGTACCTGATGTAGGAGTTGAAGCAAATTGTACTTAAATACAGTACGCTACAATTTGGCGATTGGTTTTTATCAAATCTGAAGACTCTGAACAGCAAAACTCCACATGGAAATTCATTTTTGCTATCTAGATTTGAACCACATTCCTATGTGCTCTGAAAAGCGATTCAAATTTTCTATAGATCAATCTGGTCTGGACACTCACAAAATAGCCATTACATAAAACTACATTTTGATCATTCTTGTGGAAATTGTAAAAATAAAATGCAAAGTCTTGTTGTAAGCTTGTAGATTGACAATTTTCAAATTTCTTGTCTGACATAAATCCGACCTGGTCACTTGCAAATAACGTATTTCAGAAACAAATCAGATTTGACTGCAGTCTGAACAAAGCCTTAGATTTGAAGTAGGGCATGATACATAGCGCAGATATATTGCAACACTCAGGTGTGTGATGCCTTAAGTTAACTGGTGTTGTTGTATCTTTTTTACAGAGCAATGAACTGCCTGCCGATCTTACACAGAGTGGTCGCATCCTACAGGCTCTACATCCAAAACTCTGGAATGCAAATAGTTTATGACAACCCCAGACTTCCGCTGTTTGGCTGCACTTTTGCTGTGGAGAAACACACTGACAGCGCTGATTACAGACAGCAACTAAACATTACAAACCTGTTAAAAGATCTATATGTGGTGCCTGCTTTTGATTGCAGCTGAGATGCAGTTGGACATACACTGTAGATGTGAATGTGAACATGAGAGAAAGGCATTTGTTTGTTAGATTTCGATAGATGTAAATTTGCAAAGTACATCATTTTCTGTGTCCTTTGATATGCATTTATTTTTATTTTAATATTTTCCCCCTGGTGTTGTAACATTCTAAATATTTTGCAATGTTTTATTTGCTTTTTTAATGGGTGTAATAAAACTGTACATTTTGTTAATTCATGTGGAAATTGTAAAAAGAATTGTCTGGTCCCCTGAGAATTTATTTACTCTGAAATAGGTAAAACACTGACTAGTAGAGGTCACTAGAACCCCAAAACGGTCACCTTATGCATTGAAAAGAATTTTGCATACCTAAAATATAATGCATATTAATTTTTATTATGCCAATGTGCCCAATGTGAGCTTGTAGATCTTCTATTTTCAATAGCCTGTATATATAGAACTGAAGTGGTTAATGTATATTTTGTAATAAATCAAAATCTACAAAGTGACTGTGATTGTAGTGGAGTAGAAGTATAAAGTAGACCTAGTCTACTGGGAGCCTCCATAGGTCCCATGTTAGACCCAGAAATGTTGGTTAGTATACATTTTTATGATTCAAATGTCATCTATAGACTAAGCAGATGACATTAAGCTTTGTTGCTAAAAGCACGTTGAGCAATTTGAGTAATTAGCATATGTGACCATACCATTAACAATCTATATAAGGCAAAAAAAAACCTTCATTCTTTAAGTAGCATGTGACGACGTGTCAAGGGGGTTTTCATGATTCTGAATCCATTCCAAGCTTTAGTTTTGCACAAAGAATACCATCATCACAATTAAATGTGATGAGGTCAGCACATTTGAGCAAGTACGTGGCTATGTGGGCAAGTGGCACATGATGACATTTTGAATATTTTGCCTGGGAATATTGGGAATTAGCAAATATGTAAATAGTATGACTTTGTACTTCTGTTATAACATGCATGTTCTGGGTGGGTTTGTTGAAAACATAAATTACAGGACACATTTGTGACTTTGGGAACATAATTTAGTAGTTAAAATACATGTCATTTTTATGTCATTCATAATTGTATTATTACATATGAGCAGATACATATAATGGCTTTTAAATTCACTCAATATATTAATATTTACACTTAAGACATGGGAAATGTTTTTTTTAATGAAAACCTTGTGCAATAAGTGGAGCTGAAAACCTTAACATCTTGTCATTAATGGAAATTTGCTTAAAAAGCACACTTTGTCCTCTGTCTTTTCTACAGAGCAGAACATTACCAAATTGGTGAACATTTAAGCACAATAAATTCTAATATTTAATCTCAGAATGAGAAAATATAAATATTCAAGTGTAAATATAAGTGTTCAAGGGAGTGTGGAAGTCATCACTAGTGTTTGTGCATGCCCTTCTGTCAACCATAAACCCTTATCTATCCATGTGTAAGTGAAATGATTCAAGAGGAATGATTCAACAGCTGCCAGAAAATGAAAAGGGCAAAGAAATACAGTATGACATAAATATTATGGTTTACAAATTATGGCAAGTCCCTTTTTGATGTCCAGACGTTCTTAACTGTACATAGCGTTTCCCCATTCAGATTTAGTTGTTGTGACAATATGACACAAGGCCCAAAAGATGCTGACATAAAATGTAATATTAAATTGATCCTTGTGGTCCTTGTGCACAATTCCATTCACTGCACTGCATGTCTCTGGTCCCATCACCACCTCACATAAACCAGGAGCATGGGGAAACGTTATTTACTGGATGGTCACAGTAGAGCCACAAGCAATTTGGGACGTGTTGAGTTTATAATCTTGTTCAGAAATAGGCTTTCTATTAGCTCACAATATGTTTGCGGCACATTGTACGTTTGTAGATCATCGATTTTCATTGCGTGACCCAGACAAAGTATAAAATAGGGCATAAGTGGTTAAAAAGAACAAAAAGGCAGAACATGTGGTGAAAGAATTGTGCAAAACAAATGAGACAAACAAACAATGAAGGATGAATTTGCTGGAAACAACATACTCAGTCTTGACAAAGTAAATAATAAATAATCAATGGGACAGACCTGAAATGTGCTTAACCTGAAACAAATAACACTTTCCCCACTTCATAAGTACATTCATATTCATACAAAACAATGGGAGAGGAAAACTGCAGCAACCAGGAGGGGGCTATTACAAAGTGCTAACAGTTAATAGAAGCCTTTGGTAAAGACACAAGGATTAACTCACTGGTACAACACAGCCGTGATTCATATGTGACAATAGCCTGACCTACTGTATCTATCCTCGCACTCACATCTCCGTTGAGATAAAGCTACAATGCTGTGAACGTGAAATATGGTGTTCTGCTAGATATGCATTTTAAAGCAAGTTATGGCTCCTACAGAGACACTAGAAGACAGAAAAGAGAGAGCCCAGAGCCAATCCTGTCGCAGCTCCAGCGAGCATGCCCAGAGCCACGTCTCCGCCATCCTCACGCTGGCGCTCTCGGACGATGACATGGTTCACGCCCGGAGCAGGGTACGCTCCTGAAACTGATGTCACACAGTCAGTTTCAATTCCAGTTTGTTATATTGACACATAAACCTGAAATGAATCAAGTGAGACAACAGCTTTAACTTAAACTTGACTGCGTTTCAACGATGAGCTCTGGATAAGAGTGTCTGCTAAATCAGTGGTTCCCAAACTTTTTCATGTCAAGGACCCCCAAATTGACACAAATTAACCTGTGGAACCCCATAAGATTTTTACGGCTCTAGCAGTGATTCTCAACCCGTTTAATTTCAAGGACCCCCAGTTTGACATGCATAAAGTCTACTGGCCCCCATTTAATGGCATTTCTATCTCTGGGAGCCCAATTTATTTTGCAAATTTTTAGTTAAGTTAATTTAACTCTTCAGAGTTACAGTCCCATAAGGGTCCATTTGCTTCCAAACTATCATTTAGCTGGGGATCACCTGGAACTCCCTCAAGGACCCCTGGGGTCTCCGGACCCCACTTTGGGAACCACTCTGCTAAATGACTAAATTGCCATTGGCCCATCGTTTTCCCCCGTAGGAGACTCCGGTCAACAAAGTATATAGGGTGCAAGTGGTCAAATTATTTTACATACAGCCTATTGTCACAAACCATCTGGACTACTGCAATTCTCTTTTTTCTGGACTCCCAAAAAAAATCCATCAATCGCCTTCAACTAGTTCTAAACACAGCAGCCAGAGAGATATGACCATATTAGTCCTGTTCTCGCCTCATTGCATTGGTTACCAGTCATGTACAGAATTGATTAAAAAATTAACTTGTTTGTTTTTAAATCACTAAATGGACTAGCACCTACATACATTTCCGACCTCTTGTCCCCGCACATACCTTCCCGTAACCTCAGATCAGCAGACAAAGTTTTACTCAACCCCCCCAACACAAAGCTGGTGAGGCAAGGTGGCAGAGCCTTTGCTGCTAGGGCTCCACTGCTGTGGAACCAACTACCTCTGGAACTCAGACAGACCACTTCAGTGTCCACTTTTAAAAACCCACTATTATTTAAAGGCTTTTAATGAGTTTGAATGAACAGTTCCAGTTTCTGCTTTTTTTCTTGCTAGTCCATACCTTGGTACTGATATGGGTAAGCTACGGCATAGGGCTGCCCGTCAGCTGCATACACAATCTGGGTTCCATGTGGCTGTTGGGGAACATAGTTTCCATATTGGTCGTGTGCATAAACCTAATGAAAAATAAATCAAAGATCAAACAAAACAACAGGTAAAAACATGCAGTTGAAGTTCTGTTTCAGCAAGTAGCTGAAGTTACAGTACTACGCTTTAATCGAGATGTTTTGAATGTCTTCAGAACATAATGCCTTGCATGTATGAAAGTAAAAGTTGTATGTGTGCTTTACCTGAGGTTGGGGGGCATATTCATATTCTGTGTAGGGAGGAGGAGCGGATGCAATCACCTCCTGTGCAAATCCAATCTGATGAGTGACCATCTGCAAGAAGATAATTAAAAGAGGGTAACATTTTTATACAATATTAATATTTAGAATTTTGTAAGGATACATACATGTATTTGTACATACAGTATGTATGTTGTTCTGGCCATACAATACTTTCCTCAAGATATCGCAAAAACTATAATGTACAGTATAATAAACATTAATAAATGCGTGTCCTGGACCTGGTTCAAAGAAATCAATATCAGACTCATACAAATAGAGAAACACTTTAAGTGTAATAATTAATAATTAACAATACAATACAATTATCTTGCCCCACAGCATAAAACAACAACTCACTGTGTTAAGTCTAGCATCTTGAAGAGCCATGGTCCATGCCCTGAAATAAAGGGTGCAAAATAAGCTATTTTACTATGAATTGCATAGACGTCAAAGAAAATATACAAATGATGGTACCAGTATCCTTGATCAACCTAACTGACAATATGGGTGAATAAGAACATTAAAGACAACTGGTAAGGTCTCTTACAAAGAATCATCTGCACCGTCAGCACAGAGGCTGATGACCCGTCCGTCACGGCAAACGATCTGAAGCAAGGCATCACGACCCTTTCCCTCTGGTGGGTTCAGCTCTGGGGAGGAGCACAGCACAGGTGATAAAGCACTAGCACAGCACAGGACCCATTCCCAAGCCCACGGTGAGTAGAGCACAAAAGTAGTTTTGTTCACCGGGGTTCCCCAGGGGTCTATACTTAGCCCGTACGTTTTCCCCTCTAGTCTACACCATCTCCTTGCCACAAAATAGCAGCTCTACAATCTCACAACACGTCTCGTTGCTATGTGTTGTGAGCTTGTAGATCTCACTGGATGTTTGCCTATTGTTACACACCCAGAATAGGGACACCAGGGTTCACGTGGTTAACATATGAGAAGTAGAGGTCACCATGACAAAGTACCTTGACATGCAGCAGAACTGCGGATGTTAATGCAGTCCACCTTCATGTGGATGTCGTCCTCCATGTCTCGCCGCTGTTGGTCATCATAGAACACCAGTCGTCCATCAGCCGACAAGTCAAACCAGTTTTTCTTCCAACGACGTAATATTGTGCCTTAGACAGTCAAATTGAATTACACCAGAAGTTATTAAATGTATATTCCCCACATATACTATGCAGTAGTATGCCCAAAGATGATAATACACCATCATACATTGAACACATCATACATTGGAAACGGCTGGGGCCCAAATGTTGGAATTACTCACTCTGTCGGTGAAGCCAACCGCTTTTCACAATGGACATTCTGGAGGAAACACCTGCAAGAATTTTGACCACAACACTGTACTTTAAAACATTCAACAGTGTGAAGACCAGAATGAGATTAGTTTACTAGAATCATGAATGTTGAAACATTTTATACGAAGTAGCTTATAGTTAGCACTAGCACATGCCTTCGGCTCAATTTACTTTTGAGAATTTCAATAAAGGCGAAAACCTAAAATATCAAAAAAATTATATATGCATTGCTCACTCAAGCCTAGAAGGAGAAGGTTTACAAAACCTACCGATACATGGCATTGGTTATAAGAATGAACACATGAATACAGAGTTATAAAGCCCATTTAAAAGTAAAATTGTCTACTAGATGGCACATGTTCACTGTGCAGCTAGGACTTATAGGTTGGGAATTTCACCTCTGCTATTTTACTATCTGACTGACAATATTTACTATCTCATATTTGTAAGAGACACTATGACCACGTCAAACTATGTTTACCCACTATGTTGACACTGCAGGGTGTGTAGGCCTTTCTTTAGTTATGGCCATATGTCATCTTTTCATACAGATATTCTGTCTGGGTTTGAGTTAAACCTTTGATGAACATATGTTTCTAATAACGGATAATAATCAACAACCTTTGATGAATTGAACAGTGTGTTGACTGTTGAACTTTTGAATTATGTCAACCCAGTCCCAGATAGCTGCTGCCTGCTGGGCCTTTAGTTTACACACTTGTTCAACTCGAAAGATCAAAAATGTCAGCAGCTACAGTAAAGTAACTTAATGCCAAAACGTTACCACAAACCAACCTTTCTAATCTAAACAATAAGAACAACCTCGGTAGACATGATATTGACAAACGCCTTTACTTACTTTATTTAATGGAGTCGTTTTTATTATTTTTAAGAAGCGGTCCTCTGTGGTGTGGGATGATGGTGTAGGTCGCTGTAAACAAGAAGAGATGAGATGAGAGAGAGAGAAGCGAGATCAAGATGCCACTGGCCCACACTGGCCCCAAACAGAACAAATCAACAAGCTTGTGTAGATCTGTTCTTTTTTTGACAAGGTTGACGATCTTCGCGAACCTCAATATCTTTGGCGAGAGCGAGGAGTCGGCTGACTGACTGTCAATGACGTCACGAGGCATCAGCTGACTGTGGAAAGTGCTGTCAAGTCGATGTCACGTGGTCTGTGTTAATTAAATGTTTTACAAATACGAGGGAATGTAAATATATAACTAATCATCTCGAAAATAAAATACTTCAAAAATAAAATAAAAGTGTATGAAAACATGTATTTCAGTGTATGCATTACAAGTGCAACTAAAAAACGATGCTATTGGTTTCAAAAACACCAAGCTACCCTTAATATAGTCTACATGTATGTTTATTCTAACAGCAAATGAACATGTTAGTGTCGGTACATATTTTTCTTCTTGACTTCCAACTGTTTATATGATGTTTTGCATAGTATTGTATATATTTGTCTGTCGTAATTGTTTCAATGAATACAATTAATTTAGTAGCTTACAATGAAAACAAGCCATAGTGTTTTCTTGGGTTTAATTCCTCTTAACAGACCTATATTGATCCCTGTGTTTTTTTCCCTGCACAGCTGCTAATAAGTATTCATTCAATTGACACTTGACATACAGTGTGTGTGTGTGTGTGTGTGTGTGTGTGTGTGTGTGTGTGTGTGTGTGTTTGCGTTTGAAATTAAATTCATAACTGGACCGCCCCGGGTCATAAAACGAGCGCTCCCACTACACTACGGTATCCTGCCAGCCAACTTGTGGAAAATAACGCATTAGCAACACAGCTAACCTGAAATGGCGACGGCGATATACTTGGAACATTACCTTGACAGTAAGTCTGTGCTCAGACAGTAAATGTATTATTTAATCGTTTGAGTAACTTATACGCACACTATAGCCTTTATGAAGACGCCAATAACCCCAGCAAAGTAACAATTGTATGTGGTATTAAATAATGATTAATCGCCACAGCCTTTAACGCTAGCTGTGTTTAAAACCTTATAACGGGACTTGCATTGATTCGCTTATAAAGGTCATAATGGAGTGAGTTTTGTAACAGACACGCTTATCATTAAAACATGAGTGTAGTACGGTACTCCACTTGACTAAAGTACACAACACAACACACACAAACTGCAAACGTTGCTATAACGTTACATTACCCTATTAGTCTTAACAGATGAACTATAAACTACTGATGCGGGCGGCGATTTATTGCATTTGTATGGTTGTTGAGTCGCACTAGCTTTGTTGTTTTTTTAATGTGTTAAGTCGGCATAACATTATTAAAACATTTACAACTTGTTGGAGTGGCCATCATTTCCCGTCACTCGCTGCGCTGGGCGGGATGTTTTGATTGCTCAAAGTGCGTCATGTTTAGCACGATAAGAACTGACACAAATGTACGTTAGTTTAGATGAAGGGGGTGCCCCATTGGGCGGAGAATTTGACAATGCCGTTATTTCAACCAAATACTACTATTGTTTGTGTTGATTCTGATTATGGTGCTGTTGAACTTGTTAGTGTTGTAGTAAAACAGTTATTCTCTTACTCAGGTATTGAGAATCTACCATGTGAGCTGCAGAGGAACTTTACTTTAATGCGGGACCTGGACAATCGAACAGAAGGTGATACATCTATTTAGAGCTTTTGACTACAATATTGAAATTGTTTTAAACGGGTCTATGTGCACTGCACATTTAAAGTCACTGTTATGGAGAATACAAATGTCAAAAAATTTCTAGCATTGTGCATTTTCTTTTTACTTCCTGTAGAGAAAAAAAGTGAGATTGACAAACTGGCTCAGGAATACATAGCCAATGTGAAAAACCTGGCTTCAGAACAGAGGGTGGAACACCTACAGAAGATCCAGAATGCTTACAGCAAATGTAAAGAGTTCAGTGACGACAAAGTGCAGCTTGCCATGCAGACCTATGAAATGGTTAGTGCATTTGCACCCTATTTAATACTAGTCTGTGGCAGAAATAGCCTTAACATACTTGCAACATGTCTTCTTTGTCTATAAGTTCATACATAAATAGGGGATGCCTGTTTGAAAGTGGTTACAATTAAAAACAAGTTCACACATAATCTGTGTGCTGCAGGTGGACAAGCACATCCGTAGGCTGGATGCTGACCTAGCGCGGTTTGAGAATGAACTGAAAGAGAAGCTGGAGGTGAGCGGCTATGAAAGTCCAGATGGAAGATCGCTGAAAAGTAAGTCTGCGGTCACTGAAAGGCTAGCCTCGTTTTTTGTTCGCATTACCGAAAGGCTAATTCAGAGAGCACTTTCTCAAAATAATAACATTTGTGTGCTCATGCATATCCATGACTTGTTTTTGCTCAGAGGCTGAATCCAGAAGCCTGAGAGAGAAGCGTGGGTCTAAGGCAAGAGGAAGGAAAGGCTCTGATGAAGACTCTCCCAGGAAGAAGCTTAAAAGCAGGTACTCTTTCTGAGGGACCACTGGTTTTCTCTGTAGCTGGATGAATATTGAGATGTGGCGATGCCTTCTTTACAGGATAAATCTCAGTGTAAACCCAATGTCATATTGACTTGGACTCAGAAAAACAATTTTTATACAGATCAGGAGAGATCTCAGATCATTTATTAGCTTCCAATATAATTGTTCCAGATCCAATATGTCTAATTTGTTTTTGTTTCATCACTTCTAATTGCACTTGTTTACCCTCAATACTGAGGGTTATGTATGAACTCTTTCATGATGAGATCTAATTGGTACAGTATACTGTAATGAAAATGTACAGTATTTTCTGTTTACTAAAGAGCTATAGAGACCGCTCTTTCTGAACTAAACAAACACTAGCAATGATCGGAATATAGAGCTAACAAGGAAAAATGTTTTATGTGATGCTCCAGATGCTAACCCCCAAACATCATGCCACCTCTGCTAAAGCTTAATCTGTTTGTGTTCAGCTATGAAATCAAGTTATGCTGTGTTGTGTGCTGTGTACAGTATGTCTTGGATGTGACACACAGTTTCCTAACAGTTGAAAATAAATCAATATAATGGCATATGAATATCTGACTAATTGAATGCATTTCCCCTTCATTTCAACGCTTCAAATTTAAAGAAGCTGTTTTAACTGTTGCCCATTCATCTGCCTGACAGTGGCAGTGGCTGTATACTGTATAGTCTCATTTAATTCTGTCCATGTGTTCTGTTGTAACCCTAGTCCAGACCTGAGTGATACTCTCCTGCAAATGCAGCCGTCAGATGTTTTGGACATGCCAGTTGATCCCAATGAGCCCACATACTGCCTGTGCCATCAGGTGTCATATGGAGAGATGATTGGTTGTGATAACCCTGACGTAAGTTTTAACAACCGCAACCCTGGTGTCATTACCGTATTTTGCGCAAACTTTAAAAATGGCAAGAGTAACGGTAAAATGTTTTTTCATGACAATTTTCAGTGTCCAATTGAGTGGTTTCACTTCGCTTGTGTTGATCTCGCTACAAAGCCCAAGGGAAAATGGTAAGTTTTTAAACATACATTTTTAGTGGGCTGCATTTCTGCCTGTGCAGTGGACATCTTTGTATAGAGTATCTTATTTCTTGGTGTGTTCATTGCCTGCCATCTCATCTTTCAGGTTTTGCCCTAGATGTACCCAAGATAAGAAGAAGAAATGAGATTTCATATATTACTTTTCTAATGTATTTCGTTGATGTAGTTGAATTGTGTAATATATATATATTTCCTTTTTTATAACTTCTTTTCCATATAAATGGAGTGTCAGAAACAAAGCTTTTATTTAAAGGCCCAATCCAGATTTGGAGTATAGCTGCTCTGACACCATTCCCCATTTTTAGCCTAGCTGTTTGTTCTTGGATTTCTTTAATACACAAATTGGTTTGTAAAGATCTTGATTCAAGTTCAAAATTATAACAGCCGGTAGTAAACAAATGTAATTTGGGGAAATGGGCCTGTATTTGTTGGTGGACAAGATAGTTAAAGAGATTACTTTGTCATCAGCAAGTCCTGTCCTACTGTATTAGAGTCTGTGTATATACTCGTCATTGATATACTCAAAAATCCTGGATTGCGGCTTAAACATACTTGAAATTATAATTTTATAAAGAACTATTTTTTCAGATTAATAGCCTGCTGATATTTTTAATCTAAAACCCCTAAATCCTACTAAAATCGTGTTGATAAAAGGAATTCTATGTGAAATTCAGTTCACTTTCCTACCTCCTTGGAATGCACAAGCACTGCATACATGACTGCAACTGATACCTGTGTAAAATGTGTCATGATTAGCTTAAACCAAACAACAAACTCATTCTGTCCCGTTTTGATTTGCAGAAACAAAACAAAAAATGACATTTTGAATGTATTGTGGTACTAACGATCAGTGTCTGTCAGTTGAAAGAGGCATTGAAGCACTTTGAATGAAAATACCCCCTAAAGAGGTTTTAATACTGCAGGCTTGTTTTATGTAACTTAGCCATAGTACATCACATCATGAAAAATATATTTTATATACGATACAATATTTTATGGACACATTTATTTTCCAAAGATATATTTGTTGTATTGTACTCCTTATTGAGTTTTCATTTTAAATTGTTTATTCAATAGGATTCTCAGCATCCATTTGCCTATTCAGCTGTGAATATCAATCATGTTAGTCTAAGCTTGGTGTAAAGGAGCCAAAGTCTTTGTATTTTGTAAATTTCAGTATTTTATATTAAATAAATATTCAAAACAAACTCATGCATTCATTCATTGTACATTGAGCTAGCTAAAAGTATTTAACATGGGGACAAGGAATTTAGTCGGATAACGTATCTTGCAAATGTACTGACAAATGGCATGCATCCGTCTATTTCTGTCTGGTCCCAGTGACTAAGCACTAACCTTTGCATCTTTAAAAAAAAAATAGAACATTGATTTGATATGTACTTTTGGATTATATGAATGATATTCTGCTGAGCCTGCAGAAAGTAATAGTTGAAGTCGTACAATTTGTCTCACACGTTACTGCAGTGAAATGTGTTCTCCGCATTTGACCCATCTCTTGGAGCACTACTCAGTTCACACAGGTGTGATTTTAGTAATCTGGTTTGTGGTTCACTACTGAGTCCAACTGGAAGGTAACAGCCAACATCGGGGATGGTAATAGCTGAATGGTCAGAGGCTGTGTGGGAAACAGAAGGTCCCAGGCCCTGGCTATGTTTAAGTGTCAATGTGCAAGACACGTGACCCGCTTTCCCCCGCAGGACTAACACAGGTTTCCGTTTCACATCATGTTTTAAAATTCATTATCAGAGTCTTCATCCCAGCTGCACCTTTCTTTAGATGCTGGAGTAAATTCCACTTCCAAGTCGTACACAAATTCTGGGTCATCCTTGCGCCTGCGATTGCGCTCAAAGAGCTCATCCATTTTTCCCTTCTTGCGAGCCAGTTCCTCGTCATCTAGCTTGTTGAGGTCTTCATCAGGGTTCACGTGAAAAGAGTCGATACTCTGCTGTAGACTGTGGCCATGCATGTGATCTCGTAGCAGTATGTGAAGCCTTTCCAACTGGCTGTGTGACACTCCCTCCAAGTATGCCTTATGCCGAGAGTTGTTCTTCAGTCTTTCAGCAGCCATGCCACAATCTAGTAGGGGGTGGTAAAATGGACATTGTGGCATGATTTCTTTATAGGTACTTCAAACTAGTCAGTAGGAACATCTAAAACTAAACTTCCTCCACTGGCATTGTTGCATAAACGGATTAAACACACTTCCAACAAGAATACAGTAGAGATAAAGGTTTGAGATTTCAAATGGACAGTTCTAACCAGAGGGTGATCTTAGGTGTAAAGAAGGCAGTGTGAACACAATGCCTATTCATGTCTCATTGAATATAGCAATAAGTGGCCAATGATAAATGTGATTCATATTGAAGCATTTGAAGGTATAATAACTTATTTTTAATTAATAACTTATACATCCCTTTTTTATTTTATAAGGAAACGTATCAAACCACAATATTTTATATCCTTATTGGCTCTGGTCCATAGCTCTAATGTGCATCTAATGCAAAGGTATTAGAGCTGTGGACCAGAGCTAAAGTACAATAAAGTGACACTGAATGTTGAAACAAACCAGTTATTAGGTTAGCCCCATATGTGCCCTCTCCCTACGCTCATTCTGTAGCTCCGAGATGAGGTCACACACTGGGCCCCTCCCACCGCGTTTCAGAAACGGCGCAAGTTTCCACAATAAGTGTTTCTTATCCTTACCACACCATTAATCCAAAACGTGTAGGGCCCATGCAGGTTTACACTAATTCAAATTTAGGATCGGCCCAGAAAATCCAACTAGAGATTTGAACTGAGCCTTTACGTCCCGTATTTTGTCAGTCGCTTCCATGTTTATCAAGGAAGTGTGCGTGTGCGCGTGCATGTCGAGTGAACTGAAGTCAGTTGGACATTTTCGACCAGGGGAGGCGCTAAAGCTTTTCAACTTCCTTGATAAACATGGAAGCGACTGACAAAATACGGGACGTAAAGGCTCAGTTCAAATCTCTAGTTGGATTTTCTGGGCCGATCCTAAATTTGAATTAGTGTAAACCTGCATGGGCCCTACACGTTTTGGATTAATGGTGTGGTAAGGATAAGAAACACTTATTGTGGAAACTTGCGCCGTTTCTGAAACGCGGTGGGGAGTGTGACCTCATCTCGGAGCTACAGAATGAGCGTAGGGAGAGGGCACATATGGGGCTAAATTTATTAGGTATGTAATAAGCTGTAGTAGGGGTGACGTGTGTGTGTGTGTGTGTGAGATGCCCACCTGAACATTTGGAGAAGTTCCTCACAGGTATGATTCTTTTGCGTATGTTGTGAGTTTCTTTGTGTTCATAAATCACGATGATAGAAGGGGGGCTGAAATGCACTCCACACCGTTTGGCTTCAAAAGACATCTTTGTGTGATGGAGATTCTTCTCTTGGCGTTCTCTCAGCTATGTGATCATCAGCTAGCTAGCCTCGATACCCAGGCTTTCATTTCAGCGAGCTAACTTTTGATTCAAATAAAAACAGTTACATTAGCGAAAATAATACTAGTTTTCATAGTTCGAAACGTTGGCTAGACCAGACCTGTTTCCAAGGTTTCTAGTCTACTCTAATGCTTCTTGACTGACTCTTGTTAGGAGTGCGGACCTTAGCTGCGGACGCGATGACAAATCTCGGGCTGGCTAAAGTGAGGGCGACTGTATATTGTTTATATTATGCCTTGCCTATCGTTTAATATAAATAATTGTACAATATATTACAATCTTCAACACTGCGGATATTAGTTCTCATTTGCATGTGTTAGTAGTTACATTCCCATATATATTTGACTGCTAAAATGTGCCATTTTGATACTTTCAACCAGGCACCGTTGTAGACAGCTTCCGCCTTACTAGTAAAAAGGGTCCTTCTAATTTCACTTCCGTAAACAAATCGAAGGAAGACCACTGTCAGTTTGTTATTCATTTGTGAACTATTTAATATCTATTAAAAGGATCATATCAAGATCAAGGATGTATGTTGTTGTTCTCTTAACTACATTGACTTATTTAGTGACGTGTTCGGTTGGAAAGGGTAAGTTATATGCTAATTATTATGATATTATGATCATAACTAAAATCTTGTTTTTTATTACTCACGTCCGTTCTATGACATGTATACATTAAACACCTTTCAGATGACATCTGTGGTATTCTTAAGCCGTGGCTTTTGTCAACATCGATTTCAATGGAGTTGAATAAAAAGGGCTTTCACAGGTAATGTCAGTGATTTATTTTTCAATCAAACAAACAAAATAAAAACAATTAAGTCTGTTTGTACAGTACATCTATGATAATGTCATGTGTTTAGGGAGCTGGTAAACACTGTTAAATTTGGTCCCGATGTTCCAAATGGCCTCAAAGTTATGCTGATCCATAGATGGCCTAGAGGCGTTTATGTTGATCCATATGAACTGGCATCACTGAGGGATCGTAGTCACTTGGAGGTACATTTATCAATTTGAATTGACCCCAATGTTGTGCACATACATTTTCCATTTGTTGATCCAAATGTCAAAACTATAATAATTCTTCTTTATCCGACTCTAAAAGGTACTCCTAGATTCAACCATTGACCTGGAGGCACCTGCACACAAGTCTGTGGGGTTTGTTGCATTTGTGTATCCCTCCCTGGATGAACAGAATCCCACACTTGTTGAAGCAGTCATTCCAATCCATGGCCGCTATCATGAGCCCTCTTATGACGGTGAACAATTTGTTCTAGTCCATTTAGATCTCCCAGAGCTACTTCTGCGTACAGACACATGTGAGTTGTTTCTGGGTTATTTAACCATATTAACCCTGGTATCCCCACATTTTCAAATTCCGTCACATTATTTCCTTTTTTTAAACTATTAAAAAATATCAGATCTAAAACATGTTGCAATGTGAAATCTGAAAGTCCCCTCCATAACATTAAAAAAATAAGCATTTCAGTGCAGAATTTATCTATTCTCATTGATACTGTGTTGTTTATGAAATAGTTTGATTTATTATTTACTGTTTTATGTTGTTAAGCACTTTGTTTAAAAAGGTCCTATATAAATAAAGTGTATTATTATTATTACAGGTTCACAGCTTAGCCACTTCTCATCACCCCATGCTGTTGTGGAAGCCCCGTGCACTGCTGAAAACTCCAGCATATGTCAGTGGGTTAAAATCCAACATCAGGTGATTGTTTACCAATTCAGCTTTACAAATGATGATTTCTGTCAATGAAAACCATGGTATACTCTCCCATTTGTAATGTCTGCTTTAACTCCAAAATGTTTGTCGTGTAGGAGCAGGACCATGCAAGCTTCCAGATCCCGGTTGGTGATGGGTCTTTGATGACCGCTGTGTGTGCTGGAACCCTTGTAGTTACACTGATGTGCTGTGTGGCACTCTCAAAATCCATCTGGAAGCATGGCATTATTTAAACGAGAATATGTATGGTATGCATCTAACAGCTGTATGTTGGGTACTGTAAATGCATATATTGTATATTTTTGCAAGCTGTTGAATTCTTGAGATTTTGCACTGCACTTTATGAAGAATTTTCAAGCTGCCTGTCCTTCAAATCCAGTCTTATATTCCACTGATCAGATTCATCAGAACGGTTATGGCCATTTGAAATGGCGAGAGCTGGCGAGAACTTCTGTGAACTGAGCTGTAGTGCCCAATATGTGTAGAATTTAGGTTTAGGGAGAACAGTGTGCCTGTGATCGTTGGGGTCCTAATGTGGCCTCTGGTGTGACTATTGTCATGACAGACCCATGTACAGTGTGCCGTGTTTGATGCAGATTAAGGAATGGTGCACCTGTGGCACCCAGGGGCCCTTGATGTGGCCCTTGGGGGCACAGGTGGTCCTTGGTGTGGTGTGTCTATTCTGATGGTAGGCCCCTGGCCTAAACAGTGTTTGTGCTAGCTAAGTTTAGTGAGGACTGGAGCAATGGTGCATGGGGATGTGGCTCCTGGGGGCCACACATGGCCCCTGGTGTGGCTATTCTAATGGCAGACCCCTGCGGATCGAAGCAACTACAGATGCACCTTGCAAGTTTGCATGTTGCGTTCATGACGTCACTGTTGGTCCCCCCGTTAAGTGAAGTTCATTATGTCACTACATGGGATTTTACAATCATCATGGGGCCCCTACGATGACCCAGGATACTCTTACAGTCCACTCCTAAAGGGTCATTACTTTTTCATGACTGATTCTGTTCATAGACAAGTCATCCACAAGCAGCTCTGTCAAGCCAGCTGGTACACATGCTGTCTAATGTTTAGAATGATTCACAGATTGTGAATTATGAATTGCCCCTGCTGTCATCTTTTGGTACCACATATTTGAGAATAGCTGAAAGAGTGGCTTTTCACAAAAATACTTCCTAACAAGGTCATTGAGGAAACTGCCAAACTGAAGATAAAACGCTATTTAAAATCTGGGCTGACCTAGAGACACTAGAGAATCATCTCCTAAGTGGTGAAAACATGCATTGCCGGTGTGATGATTTTATATTACCTGATGTATCCACTATCCTGCTACTGTTTGTTTATTCTGCCTGTAGTTTGTTTTCTTGATATTGTATTGTCAAGCCACATTTAGTTATTTACTATTGTGCAAGAAAGCCTTTGACTGTGTTTGGCACAAAGGGCTGTGGCAGGTTCTCAGAAACTACAACTCTGACAATAACCTCATACAGGTCATTCAATCGTATGTTCGTACAAATACCTAGGAGTAGTAATAGACCATCTGTTGTCATGGAACGATCAGATTGATGTGTGTAAGAAAACAAAGCAAATAATCTACTTCCTTTGCCAAGTGTTTTTCACTTGTTTTTCCACTACTGAGTGTTCTTTAGTACTGTAGTACCACCTGGTATGGATGTTTGTCTGCAGCCCTGAAGTCACAACTGCTGCAACAACTGAACATACATTTTGTTCAAAGATTGTTGGACAACCACTTCAGAAACTTTATACATCCATGTATGATAACGGCATCCTAAGGTTAGCAAGGAATGTCACCTCTAATACTAAGCATGTGTTGTATGGAGAATATAGGTTGCTACCTTCAGGAAGGAGATATGGTGTACTGTACCAGCATACAATAAGGTCAGACTAAAGAGGTCCTTTGTCCACCAGTCGACCTTTAGGCTTAATCAGGAGTTGTAGTAGTAGTAGTAGTAGTCTTTATGTATGTAAATTGTCTTGTTCTTTGTTTTATGTCAAATGTGTGTATATGTGTTCTGCATACTTGGCTCGCAAGACAAATGTCAGTGTGAACTGACAATGAAGTACTATATATCTATATCAATCACTCTACAGTCTACACAAAGTCAATATGATGTAAATTCTCCATTCATTGTCAATGGGAATTTAATGTTTGTGTAAGACGAAAATCTACACTAATAGTGTAGATTCTCTTATAGCTGTAAGCAGCTATAAGTTAAAAAGTTAAAAAAGAAACATGGTAGGTAGACTGGAGATGACGTCAGTGTTTTTGGTTACGCTGATTGGCTGAAAAGGTTATTTGTCAACGCTGTAGTCCCGTAGCCAGAGTCGGACTCCATTCGCATGTAAAAAGGCTGAAAAGTATAACAATTTAACATTTACTCAGAGAGATCTAAAGGTCAAGGGTCTTTTGACGAATGAATGAGTGGGAGCTTCAATTCCTCATGGCCCTCTAAAACTGCTAAGATTTTCACATAAACAAAACTAACTAACTAGGCCATACCCGTTTAGGTACCCGTTCCTTTTTAGCGCCCCTCCTATGCCCAATTTGCCCATGTGTTTGTGTGTACCAAATTTTAGATATGATTGGCTAGCTTTGTGTGTACCAGATTTGAGATATATGATTGGCTAGCGTTGTGTGTACCAAATTTGAGATTACTTAATTGGCTGAGCACGGAATGTGATGTATGATGATGTATGACGATAAGAGCGCCCCTCACTTCAAACGAGTGATTTATTGTTTTTGTACAGATTCCACAATTCTTTGCCGTTTTGGCAGTTTTCCCCGAAATTGGTAGACTGTCGTGAGAATCGCATCGTTCACAGTCATTTGTCAAAGGACCTCTGACCTTTAGATCTAACAATGAATGAATTCTATGATCTGCTCTATCCATTTGTTTTTCTCAAAAAAGCGACGTCAAAGGTTTTCGCAGCCTTTCGTACCACTTAGCCCTTGAAATCGCATTTCCATTCATTTGTGTGGAGTCTCGACCCTGCTAATGCATGGTTGGTTGCGAGAGTACAGTATTGTCACTAGACAACCCTTTCAACCAACAAAAAAAGTGACATCATCTCTAGTCTCCAACCAGCTATTTAAAGAGGAGACACTGTGAAGAGAGGGGCTTTTATGGCTTGACCCAGTCTTATTTATGCTTGCAGCTATATTATATCCTTGTGTGTATTTGTGTGTCTGTCCGTTTGAGCACGGAATGTGCTCAGCTGATTGGCCGAGCACGGAATGTGATGATGTATCATGATAAGAGCACCCTCCACTTCACACAACTGTGATTTATAATATTATCTAATGACACAGATCTCAGGTTATTAGACTGTTTTTGCCCAGCTTTGTGTGTCAACCAAACCGACCAAACTTGAAATGATTCGATTGGCTGAGCACAGAATGTGATGTATGAAGTTGAACATGTATGACGACTTCCTAACAAACATTAAATGCCGTTGACAATGAATGGAGAATTTACGTCATATGTGTCTGAGCAAATGATGTACAACTAGAAAAAGTGCCCTTCCGGGCACAGGTCTCCACCAGGTTATCCACAGATCCGTGCAGTTAGAGGTAAAAACACTTTTCGGCCAGTTATAGCGCCACCTTGAGGCTGAGTTGAAATTGTTCATGTGGCATTTCGTCCTCGGCCTAGTGGGAATGTGGGTGCACAATTTCACGGAAATCACGCGATGTGTTCATGATTTGCAGCATTTTGTTTGAAACTGAGCACTCCTGTGAACTTTGGAAGCCAATCTTAACCAATCAGGATGGAGTCTGATAAATCTGAAAGACCCGTTTAGTTGAATGGCTCTAGAGAGACTGTGTACCAATTTGCGTGATGTTTGGACAAAATCTGTAGGTGTACTGTGCAAAAACTTGTTTTGCACAAAGCGGCCTCCTGGTGGCGCTATAACAGGCCGTTCTGGAAAGTTTGGGGCAGAGGTTCATGGTTGGCATCCAGGGAGTGTGTGTGCAAAATATGGCATGGAAAAACTTGTTTTGCACAAAGCGGCCTCCTGGTGGCGCTATAACAGGCCGTTCTGGAAAGTTTGGGGCAGAGGTTCATGGTTGGCATCCAGGGAGTGTGTGTGCAAAATATGGCATCGACCGGGTTAACGGTGGCCGAGATTAGCTGTTCACGGACACACGGACGGACGGAGTGCAAAACATACTCTCCCCACATGCCTTCGGCCTGGTGGAGACAATGATAAGAGCGCCCTAGGTAGTTAGGAGAACCTTACCGTGACCTTACGAGGTCGAAACGTTGGTTTCCTCTTTTTAAATATTTTGCATCGTGGCTATGAGTGTGGCCTTTTCTTTATCTTCTAATTATTTTCCAAGGCCAGTATAGCACCACCAACACTGGTGTGCGCCCACCTGCTTGTTAGGAGGCATACCTAGGAGAATAACATCAGTTGGAAATCAAGATGCTACCATGAAATCATTTAAACAACTCCAGGAACTTAGGAAGAGTTGCCTAAGAAACATTTTGAGGGGTGCTAGCCCCTCCTATGCCCAGCTTTGAGTGTTTGTGTGAACACAAACATTGGCTTGTGATTGGCTGATCACCCCATAGCGATGATTTGATTGGCTGAGCAAAGTGCATTATATTGAAGATAAAAATGAGGGCAGACAAGTGAAGATTGACGCCAAAAGTGATTTGCCAGAATTACTTTTGTGATGATTTGAATAGGCTGAGCACGTAATGTGATGTATGATAAGAGCGCCCCTCACTTCACACAAGTGTTTTTTTTTTCTCCAAAAAAGTTATCTATATCTATACCCCAAAATAAAGAAGGAAAAGAACCAGAGCAGATTGAGAAGCTAGGTTGTCAGGTCTGCCTGCTGAAGAAGGGTTCTATTAATACAGCTTCGCAAGGCTGCTCACTTTTTAGAACCTAGGTTACATACGTAACCCCTAGTTATGTTGGTACTTAGTCCCATCAGCAGCAGGCAGTCGGGGGAACGGGACCTTCTAATCTATACTATCAGTCCATCAATCAGACAATCACTGATCATCACATCAGTGGAATAAAATCATGTTAAATAGGAAAATAATATGTTGCAATTGAGAGAGAGAGAGAGAGAGAAACAAAAAAACATAGGCATCCATATAATGTGGCTTTGTCTGGAGTGGAAATAGCTGGGTTGAACTTGAAATGAATAATCATTAAACAAATGATCAATAGGCTATCTTAGGTTTGCAAAAACAATAAGTTTTCACGGTTGCCTTCCCAACCACAAAACACTGAATTAAATTAAATGTGGTGTACTGTGTACACTAGTAGAGCATGCCCCCCCCCCCCCCCCTCCCACACACACACACACACACACACACACACACACACACACAGGACAGTCTCCAAACTCTCCATCCATTGGATCCAGTTGTCGGTATTCTCACTCTAGGGCTGGGTCGGTAGTTCCGTTTCCCCTGCCTCTGCCTGCCTTATTGCTTCGCCATAGCGGAATATTATCCCAGCCAGTCAGCCTGGGCCGGACGGGACGGACAACACAGAAGAAAAGTTCCACTGTGTAAATAGTTCTGAGAACACTTTTCTTTCCCCCACTGAGATAATCCGGATCATCCTCCCCGCGGCCCCCCGTGAAATACACTTGGGCTTGGAGGAGTTTGACAAACGCCTGTGTTTTTCCGTCGAGAAGGAGTTGGAAGTCAAAGTTGTGATCAAGTTGCGCTGGTGTGGTGGAGTGTCTCTCCGGTGAGTTTTTAGACAAATAAAGCTCTGCTCCGGTGAATACAATTAGTTAGCAAGTTGGGTGTAAATGTCCGCCTCCCTCCTCCGCCTCCTCCCGCGGGGGTAAACTAAACCTGATATCAGTAGTGATTTTCGATCACACTGTTATCGGAACTCGATAACGGTGATCTTGATCTGATCGCATCCCATATAGATTTAACACGCTAACGGTATCGTAGGCTGCCATGCTAATGTTAGCATAGTAGCTAGTACACTTGTTGGCTAATATGGAGTAATGCTAACGTCAGCTTGCTAAAGAAAACTGACCCCCGATGGATGGGTTCTTCTGCCGTTCACCACCGCTAGTCACTGGAATGGCTTTCCGTATGATGTATAATATAGAAACAAACTAAACACGTGCCCTGTAATTATGGATTTGGTTATTGATTAACTGAAAGGGAATGTGGTGGCTGTCTCATCTGACTACTGCAGTGGTTCTCAAACTTTTTCAAGTCAAAGTCCCTCGATCAGTTTGATAATCACCCCCATTTGAAACTATTATGTCTCAGGGATCTGACATAATGGTTGATTTGATTCAGTACAGATTTCCATGAACTGCCTAGTATCTACTGTAGGTGGTGAAATAACAGTGGAAATTGTGAAGAATATGGCCAAAATCTTCATTCTTATATGGGAAAATGATATAATTATCTTATTGTGAATCAAATATCTCTCTATATATATATAATAAACCTAGCCTACTCTCCCTCAAGGACCCCACTTTGAGAATCCCTTTTGCAAGTTGAGTAGAAATGTTTGACATGGATTATAGGACACAGCAAAATAAACTGGTTTGCCCCTAAGATTTCCCTGTCTCTCTGTGACAATATGTATATTCCAGAATCTCCTTTTTAAGCTTTCAGCGTTTCATGCCTTTGATATTTTATTTGCAATTCACCACAAACTGCCATGGTTGTAAACTTGTGTATTCAGTGTTTGTATTTTTTGCTTCATAATGTTTTAAAAAAACACTTAACCTGATTTCCCAATCTGGGCATGTCACTAAAATAGCAGATCTACAAGCTGAAAAGCTCACTACCAAATGTGAGAATGTAGATCAGGTATTTGTCATACAATTATAACGGTTGCAACATTGCAACAATAACAATTGAAGAACCAATTATAGCCAAATGAGGAAGGTGTGTCAGTTTAGAATAAAAACCACTAAAATAATCAGTAATACGTTTTAACTGCAAAAGCTAAATAAAGTTTAATAACAATGTTCACTTAAATCAGATCAAAATAAAATAAAACTGCCTCAAAAGGGTTTACTGTAAATCCCAAGTGTCCTGGCACTGTCCAAAAACTAAACTCAAATGTTCCAAAATAAATCAAATCCAACAGTCAATGCTGTGAGTAGTGGTAGGCCTCCTCTTACCATCCTTTAAACTCACAACACAAAGTCCGTCCTATGGAAATCCAACACTCCAAGAAATAATCCACAAAAGGAAATAAAGGTCTCTATATCCAATGGTAGATATCCAATACGATTCAAATAAGAGTATGGCAAGACTTGGGAAATATTCCTCTTGCTTAGTCTCTCTGTTCACCTCCACTCTGGACTGACAGAATCACACTCTCCAGGTGGCCCAAACATTGTGATTGCCCATCACTCAATCAGCCAGGTGAGCTGTGGGCGGGGTTTCTCAATCAGTGCTTGTTGCCATAGCAACACATGCATCTCACTGGCTTCTTGTAGCATAATAATGCTACTTATAGTCCAGAGGATAAATACCAAAATCTCATAGACCAGAAGATTGGTAGAAAATAAAGTACATAATAATTTAAACAAAAATACATAGAAACAATGTGACTCTGGGCACAGAGGTTACACAATGAAGTATAAGGCTTATGTGGTTAATAGGTGAGTAACAGTGGTCATCTCATGTAAAAAATGTGATGTCTACTATTGGTGACATTTGGTCTTCTTCCAGATATCACTGGTGCTTCCTTTCTCATCATGTTTTCTGTCCTCGTCCTCTGCCACAGCCCCTCCCTCCCCCCCCATCCCCCCCGCCCTGTAAACTCGTATCTCTTGTAGATGTGAGTGCCAGCCCACTGCTCTGTTAACTATCCCAACCTTGCCCGCTGTGCGCCCCCTCCTGTTCCCGATCAAGCCCTCCTCGCATCATCCCGGAGCCATGTGTGACAACGGAGATGCCGAGGACAAACCCCCTGCTCCTCCGGTCCGCATGAGCAGCACCATTTTCAGCACGGGTTCTGGCAAAGACTCCTTGTCAGCCAATCATAGCTCTAAGCCCCTGCCCTCTGTCCCAGAGGAGAGGAAACCTCGCAACAAGATCATCTCAATCTTTTCTGGGGCTGAGAAAGGTGAGTGAGGGGCCCACGAGAAGACTTAATAATAATAATGCATCAAACTTTTAGAGCGGTTAATTCAAAGACACTTGGACCTTACTTCAAATCGAACACCAAAATGTATTTTCGGTTTCTTAAATGTTGCTTTATTACTTTCTTTGCTTTTCATCTTCCAGGCGGTCGTAAGAAAGATCGGGACAAAGAAAGGCCAGAGATCTCGCCACCTTCCGATTTTGAGCACACAATCCACGTTGGTTTCGATGCTGTCACTGGCGAGTTCACTGTGAGTTATCTTAATAATAAAACTGCTTATATTAAAGCATGATGGTGTTGTGCAAAAGTGTATAATACATATATACTTAGCACTCTGTATTATGCTTAAAATTTGTGTTACTGTCAGGAGAGATACTTTTTAGAAGAAAAGGAAGGCCGCAGCAAGTAATAGTTTCGCCCGGCTCGTATGCACCGTCCCAGCCAACCCGCCACTTTTGATGCATATGCACCGTCCCAGCAAATTGTGCCTGATTTGCTGGGACCAGATTACATGGTGTGTATATGTATAACTAGCTCTCAATGATGACGTAAGAAATATGTGGATTAAAGGACCCAATGCCAGAGTGTAATTGGTTTTCGATGGTGACGTAATGACGATATGTTTTAGTGTTGGGAGGATTAAAGGTACAGTAATGCTCCTGTGTATACATGTGTGTAATCTGGCACCACTGCCGTATCAGGCACAATTTGTTGGGACGGTGCATACGCATCAAAAGTGGCGGGTTGGCTGGGACGGAAAGTGGCGCAAAGTAACCACAGTATACCGCTAATCAACTTACAAATTACATATACATAGTATATGTTTAACTAGCTCACAATGATGACGTAAGAAATATGTGGATTAAAGGACCCAATGCCAGAGTGTAATTGGTTTTCGATGGTGACGTAATGACGATATGTTTTAGTGTTGGGAGGATTAAACAGTTTGACTGGTTTAAACTCGTACCCCGCATTTTAATCAACTACCCTACGCTGCCGAGATTGTTGTATTACCTTTAGAGCATACGCTGAAGTATTTGGGCTTTTAATCCGTGAAAATCCAGCGAAAAAAGGTTCCTCGGTTTGTTATGATCCGATCGCACCATCCACCATCTTGGTGCACCCGGAAGACGCACACAAGACCTGTCTCCATGAGGCGTTGTACCCTGTTCATTTGCATTGGCCTCAATTTCCCAGAAGCCCTAGCAGCCCACAGCATGTGACGATTTCCGGTTTCGTCATCAAAACGAAACCATCTAGTCTCTATCTCCGCGGCAAAGGCAGAGTTTCTTTTTATTTATTACAATAAGGCGGATTAAACACATAAAACAAAAGGCGGGAATGTCGTTTATAGCAACGACAGTAACCTGGATTAAACTATTCCTGGCAGCTAAACTTAAAGGTAATGCTCCTGTGTATACATGTATGTAATCTGGCACCACTGCCATATCAGGCACAATTTGCTGGGACGGTGCATACGCATCAAAAGTGGCGGGTTGGCTGGGACGGAAAGTGGCACAAAGTAACCACAGTATACCGCCAATCAATTTACAAATTACATATACATAGTATATGTATAACTAGCTCTCAATGATGACGTAAGAAATATGTGGATTAAAGGACCCAATGCCAGAGTGTAATTGGTTTTCGATGTTGACGTACATATACAGATCACCTAAAACAGACCTTTCGAAATTAAACACATTTCTCGAAAACATGGTAAAGTATCTATCATCTCCGACTTCTGCAATTATGATAATGATTTCAATGAAGACCAATATAGTGAGAAAGGTAGAAGTATTGTATAAATACCTTCATGTCGATTAGGCTTTAAACAATTAATCACAAATCCAACTACAGATTACGGTAGTATTTTAGATCATGTATATTTTAACAAATGTGAAAGTATTATTACAGAAATTGAAGTTAGAGACACCTATTACTCTGATCATGATTTAGTATTAATATCACTATAGTCCAAGATGAAATACATTTAAAACAATTGACAATTTACAATAAATAATAAAATAATTATACTGTATACGTGATAACATATTTTTATTCAGTTTATATACCTTTTTTTCATCACATATCAATGATTTATTTTTCTTTGAGAAACTAAAAAGGGATCCAGAATATTTCTAAATCGATAAAACTGTATTTCTTTTATAGATAGAAACTTGAACCATACTTAATAATACTAGTTTTTTACATGCATAAAGTAGGTAGGTAGCAAATAGTTACACCTAATAATTAGACATTTCAAACGTTCCTTCACAGAGATACTGAGATTTGACAGTTTATAGCGGTCGAAAGTACTAGTTGGCCATTCATGGCCTACTAGTGTGCAACAAGCAAGTATGCACTCGACAGAGTGCAGTTCTTGTTATTGTCATATATTTAGTTCATTGTCACTCACATCTGTAACAGAAGGCTTCATTTAATATCTATCTCCGCAGCCACTGCCTGTATCTATTTTATTTTGCACAACTCTTTTTGTGTATTTAAAGTGTATCGGAAAAATAAATGTGGATAAATATGTATGTACTGTTACAAAATAAAATAAATCAAAACAAATACCTCTTCTATGCACAGGGTATGCCAGAGCAGTGGGCCCGGCTCCTCCAAACCTCAAACATCACCAAGTCAGAGCAGAAGAAAAACCCACAGGCTGTTCTTGACGTTCTCAAGTTCTATGACTCTACGGGCAACGGCCGTCAAAAGTACCTCAGCTTCTCATCTTCTGGTGAGGTCCTACAATGTAAAAAAATACCACACTGGGCGCTTTTGCATGTCTACAACACGTTATGTGGCCTCATTGACCTGGTGTGTCAGTAATATTCCATTTTGAATAAAACTGACAAATAAATATTTACATCCTATTTCCTCTTTATTTGGAGAACCACATAAACCAATGAGAATGTAGATGCCATTGTTATTGTGTTGCTTGCTCCTTTTCATTAGTAAACTTACAAACCCATCAATTGCGCTGCCAATGAACATTAACCAGTTACTACCTTCAAACTAGAGGCCTATGTGTGAGTAGTAGTTTGTTAAAGTCAACCACCGGGGGGGGACTGCCAAGAGCTATGATGAATGATTTTGGTTTTGCTTCAAAGAAAAACCTGTTCTCTTTCATTTACTAGCCTTACTGTATAATGAGCACAGTGCACACAGGTCACTGTAGCTCTGAAGAGAGCATGTGTATATATTTATGTGCCTGTTATTACATATTATTCAAACATTTTCTTCTTTCTCTCTCCCTCCCTCCCCTTCCTTTAATTTATTAACAGAAAAAGATGCATTCACTCCAGGACCTCAGTCGGTAAGTATGACGAGGTATTTTAACCGTCATGTACAGTAAGTGTGCTGTGAGTTCAGCTGTATGGTTGGACAACTGAGATTTCCAATACGTGATCCTACTTTCGATGCCCAGCTTTGTGTGTGCATGTGTACCCCATAGCGATAATTTGATTGGCAGAGGGCTTAAAAAGTGATTGGCATGATCTATGTCATGATGATAAGAGTGCCCCTCACTTCACACAAGTGTGATTTTTGATAGTAGTGTGATTTTTGATAGTAGGACTAGACATGCGAATGAACCATACAGTTAATGTGCTAATGATTTTGTCTCAGAGACTCTTAATGCACAATGTCATCGTCATACAACCATGGCACAACTGTATTTGCCTACTATTATCTTCATTCTTCTCTCCCTTACTCTCTCTCTCTCTTCCATTCTGAATCAGCCTGTCAAAAAGGGCGCTGAACCTTCGTCACCCAATATCAAGGACATTGATGATGACGATGAAGATGAAGCCCCCCCTCCCATCGTGGCACCGCGACCGGAACACACAAAGAGTGTAAGTAACGTGTTGGCTCATTGTCATGTTTGCTATTTACACATTTTTAGGCATTTCATATTTATACTATAGTGAAAATAAGAGTCTCCTATTGACCCGGTCATCAAATTATTGGCTTAGAAAAGCGACAAAAACAAAATCTCCACAAATTCAAGGCTTCACAGGTTTGTAATTGATAGAAAATAAGTCATTTTGGGTGAACTACTCTTTGAAGGGATATTTACTCACAACCCATTAAAATGGGTCCACAACTCAATCAGTAGTTTATCATTATCCCCCCCCCCCCCCACGTCATTTACTTGAATTTTGTTACTCTAATTGGCATGCCACAATTCTATTATGACAATTATGTACAAACATTTTCCAAAGAATAGCAGTGCTACATCGTGATGTGACACATAGTGAGCTTGTAGATTGCGTGTTTCCGCAATTTTTTTAAACTTGAAAGTATAGTTATTAATTAATTGTCAATACTTTCTTTGTATATTCAAGTTATTTGTCATGTCTGCGCTGTGCAACGTTTTTATATGAAGCCTAAAAGCCAAACTGATTTTTATTTATTTATGTTCAGCGCAAATAATGCATAATAATAATATACAATTCAGAGTTGTGACAGTTAATCATGAAGTAAATTGTAATGACCATGACAGCCCTAATTGACTTTGACTTTGTTACTCTGTGTATCCTGTAGGTATATACTCGCTCTGTTATCGACCCCATACCTGCTCCAGCTACATTTCCAGACGGAGACACTGCCTCCAAGGGAGGTGTGGACCGGCAGAAGAAGAAGGGCAAGATGACTGATGAAGAGATCATGGACAAACTGAGTAAAGATCGTCCCATATCTGTTGGGGCATTTTTTATCATCTTGTCAGCATATGGGTCAACATTTCTCTGACACGTGCGATTGCATTTTGCCTTACAGGAACTATAGTCAGCATTGGAGACCCCAAAAAGAAGTACACAAGATATGAGAAAATTGGCCAGGGGTAAGTGCAGAGTAATCCATGGTTGACGTAAGGGTCGTGTGAGAATGTGTACATACCAACATGCTTGTTTTCTTTTCTGTAAATGTGCGTAAGAGACTAAGAGTAATTATTAACCTATAGCATGACTTCCTCACACAGGGCCTCAGGAACAGTATTTACAGCCATTGATGTTGCCACAGGATCAGAGGTAAAGGTTTATTAAATGTACATTTAGTCGCATGCCAGACTGCCAGTGTCCGGCTGCAACTAAAGTACAGGCGTAATGTGACAGCAGATGTACGGCCAACCATGGAGATAATGAGTGGTATAGAAATGATCGTTGTAATTAATTGTAGTCATACAGCATTTCCACTAGCCAGAAGCTTATAGTGTGAAGAGCTTTCACGCGCATGCATAGTACTCGTGCAGCGTGCGTGCACATGTTTGTGTTGGTTTTTTTTGTGCAGTCTTTTTGGCCTCTTCACAGCTGCCCACTAAAAATCATACTGTGGTGGCTGGTCATGGTATAATAATAATGCATATAGGGGAAATCGTATTAATAGTAGGTCGCATTTACTATGAAAACCTGCATCTCCCGTCCGTCCGCCACGCCTCCATATATGGCCAGTACAGAATTCATTCCATATGTTGATCTGACACCCCCCATGCCAAAGTGCCAGCGCTCGTCCAGCCGTCTACAGTCACCCAGACAGATATGTGCCTGGGTGAATGCTTCTCTTACTGGTATATTTAACATAATGTCCTAAATGAGGTGTAATAACTGATATGATTATTCTTATCGCAGGTGGCCATTAAACAGATCAACCTCCAGAAGCAGCCAAAAAAGGAACTGATCATTAATGAGATTCTAGTCATGAAGGAGCTGAAGAATCCTAACATTGTCAACTTTTTAGACAGGTAACAGTAATAACTTGTGTGGTCACACACACGTCTTAACCACGTACACCCTCTATTCTCAGTGAAACAGACCTGATTTGCAACTGTACTTGGACTGCTTTTTCCATCTACAAAAAAACTCTGCGCCCGAAATAGCATATCTACAATCTCAAAGCACAGGTGTCTGCATGTTGAGTTCATCCACAATGAAATGAACAGTTATTGTAAATTGTAACAGAAAACCTGTTGACAGAAAACTTGTTGGCAGAAAACCTGTTGAAAATGGTAAGCAGTAATGTCAGTGTTTTTCCTGCTTGCTTTTGCGGTATGGTAGCATTAATATGCACCAGTCACGTTATTCTACTGCCTCATTTGAACTCGGTGCAGTTTTTAAGCTTGTTTATTTTCTGACAGAAAGCCTTGAAGGGAGACTTAATTTGTATTGAAGGAAGAACAGACAAGAAAACACAACTGACAAGACTATACGGAAAGAAAAAGAAAAGAAAAAGACAAAAAGTAAAAGAAAAGAAGGCTGCATTTTTCATATTACAAAAAAACATTCAATGAAATCCTATTGCAATATCGCTAGGCTGAGAGAAGAGATTCCACTTTTCCCACTTTTTATAGAATTTATCCTCTTGTAGTCTTAAGTATGAATGTTAGTTTTACATACAGTTTTAGCATACAGTTCCTCAATAATGTCCATCCATTGATCTTTGAAGGGAGACTTTTGATCAACTGCACTTGTTGTTTGTCCCCAGCTTCCTGCTGGGGGAGGAGCTGTTTGTGGTGATGGAGTTCCTGGCTGGTGGCTCCCTAACAGACGTGGTGACAGAGACCTGTATGGACGAGGCCCAGATCGCTGCAGTCTGCAGAGAGGTGCAACAGCTCAAAACCTAATTAGTCACTGATCCAAATTTTGGCACGTCACAATTTAGATGTGTATATATATATATAAATAAATAAAACATTTTAAAAAATGGTAAATATCTGATCTACAAGATCACAACATGGTGAATTGATTTGTTGATATTTATATATATATATATATATATATATATATATATTTTTTTTTTTTTAAGAATCATGGATAAAAACATGCTTCTTGGCTAAGCTAATCATCAAAAGATTATTCGACAGAACAATCGCCAGAGAAAATAATCAATAGTTACAGCCCTACACTGCATGTTGAAGTGTGTACTGTATAGTACCTTCCCCATGTGTCTCATATAGTCTCTATTTACCCCTGTGTCTGCAGTGTTTACAAGCCCTGGAGTTCCTGCATGCAAACCAGGTCATCCATAGAGACATCAAAAGTGACAACGTCTTATTGGGGATGGATGGCTCTGTCAAGCTCAGTAAGTCATTGTTTTTGGCCTCAATGTGGATCATATTTAATTATGTCCTCGTTCTAACTGTGTAATTTCTTATTTATGCTCCATCGTATGACGTGCAGAACGTAGCATAAATCCAGGCTTAACCCTCAACACGTTTTTCTTCGTCCTGTAGCGGATTTTGGCTTCTGCGCCCAGATCACCCCGGAGCAGAGCAAGCGCAGCACCATGGTGGGCACTCCTTACTGGATGGCTCCTGAAGTTGTGACCAGGAAGGCCTATGGGCCTAAAGTGGATATCTGGTCCCTGGGTATCATGGCCATCGAGATGGTTGAAGGAGAGCCTCCATATCTGAATGAGAACCCTCTAAGAGTAAGTAAAGAGCTTCTACTAGTACTTCTGCATACACTACACTATATCTACCCACTGTTGCCGAGGTTTTAAGAACATAGTGTACTGTGGGAAGTTTGCAACTTCACTCATGTGAAGAAGACAGTGTTATATTAGGTGCAATGAGCAGTGGAGATCTGTGTATCAATGCTAGCCAAAAGGTTCAAGCTAGATACCATACCATCTTGATAACATGGTATTCAAAGAGCTGTGGTAAAACATGGAAAATATATAAATTGGTAAATCTCTGGTTACCTATTGGTAAATAAATTGTGACCGGTGGTACCTGTTCAGCAGGGAGTAGAACTGGGAGGGATAGCATGTTCCCCACAAGCAGTAGCTCAAATTGCGTTGCACTGCAACGTGTTGTGAGCTGTTGGTACATCACTTTGAAGTGTTTCAAAGTGAGGTACCACCAACATAGTTGTCTGAACAGATTTGTCCATCCTTTTGATTCCACTGTCCTCTTTCACCAGGCTCTCTACCTGATCGCTACCAACGGCACCCCTGAGCTTCAGAATCCAGAGAAGCTTTCTCCTATTTTCAGAGACTTCCTGAACCGTTGCCTTGAAATGGATGTGGAGAAGAGAGGTGGAGGCAAGGAGCTGCTGCAGGTGAGCATATTTCCATCTATTAATGGCTTTCTTTCTTATTTTCCTTTTTTTTAAACTTCTTTCAGCATGGCATCCCAAATTTAAAGAAAATCTCCCCGAATTTTGAACTTAAAAAAATTTGCAGAAAAAGCAGATCTACAAGCTCGCAACGCACGGCAGTACGACACATTGTGAGCTTATAGATCATTTACATTCACTTTGCATCGCACATTTCTGTCATGGTGTGGTATACGCTTCGATTACCAAAATTCTGGAGAATCAAAGGAATGTATAATTCATAGGTTATTGAATACTACATTTGTATGAAATGTACTGTAAATCCCCTTTTTTAGGGACATTTTGGGGGGGAGAAACATTATTGACAATGTACATTTGTCAATAATAGACTTAAATGCCTAATTCATGCACTATCGTATGAAAGCTGATCTATAAACTCACACGTGAGATAATGCATTGGCAATTTTCCGGCAACGTATGATGAAGTATAAATCTCACGGTTGTGGTTAAATTGTGATGACTCTGTTTGCCACGGTGTCAACTCTGTTAGGATATAGTATCTAACACCAGATTCCTGCCTCTTGTCCAGCATCCCTTCCTGAAGCTGGCCAAGCCTCTTTCCAGCCTCACACCACTCATCCTGGCGGCCAAGGAGGCCATGAAGGGCAATCGTTAGTCGAACCAGCAGCCTATACCCTGCCTTCCCCATGCTGTGCACACATATGTGCCAACTTGTTTAGGTTTTGTGCCAGACAATAGGCTGAGAGTGACCCTCCACTCTTCAAGCACCAGCCTTATAAGCCCCGACAAGCCTCACTGTGAACAAGACCAAAAAAACAAAAAAAACAAATCCTTGAGCACAACCACAACGCTGTCCACACGAACTGTTGTTCTCTCTCAGATGTCAGAAGACAAGTCAAACAAAAGAAAAGTGCTTAGTTTCAGAGTCAGGTGTAGTTATTTTGTACAACAAACCTTTTTTGTGTTAGGGCTAGGCTTGTATTTAACTTGGAATGAAGATGATGCCTAGTTCTATTTAGTTTATTTGTTGTTTTTTAATCGACTGCCTTAAACAAATGCAAATTGTTGCCTAATGTATTGTTGATTGTGTGTCAATGTTTCTTTTCCATGAATTTTGTGTATGGTAATGTATGGTGATCGTGTATAGTGTATGTTGTGGTATTCTACATGTACCACACCATACACATGTATGGTGATCGTGTATAGTGTATGTTGTGGTATTCTACATGTACCACACCATACACATGTATGGTGATCGTGATGTTCTTGACAAACCTACTGTACCAGTGTTGTTCCCTGTATCATTAGCCTCTTATTGGCAGAGGTGCACCTTACAGGCAAATTAAATGTTAGATTGACAGGGTTTATACATTCACCTTTATTGTTCTTATTAAAAATGACTGGTATGTTGAATACTGTCCTTTTGTGTTCTTCAGAATTGTAGCTAAACAAATGCGCTTTTCCCATGTGTATATTGTGTTCTTTAAAAGTAGTTGGCTTAAAATGATGGCTGTACCATTGATTAGCCATCAAAGGCTGTAGGTAAAGGCGATGTATATTGACTGTTTCTTTATGTTTTTGAATAACTAACAACTATGTCTGCAAACTCAAATAAATGCAGCTGTCTTTGACGTGTGACTTGATTATCAAAATGATTGTTTTGGGGACGTTCTGTAGTTGAATATTGCAGAGATATTCTAGTATGGTATCTACTATTCTACTTAACCTGGTCTAGCCACACTTCCAGTGGATGTAAATATCTACAACAGCAAACTACTCCCAACCAACGCCGCTTACAATTTAGCAGACACTCTTAAGAAACATAATCGCTGGTTTAATTGTGTGTGTGCATGCGTACTGTCATTATTAATGACAGTAAGAGCAGCTATCTGTACATAGCTTGTAGTAATGTCATTGCTGTACTTTGATATCTGGAATATGATGATATTGCTGCAGGTTGAACTAGTAGCATTATAGTATAATGGATGTCTTATAGACCCCCCACCCAAGTGGTGTGTGGTGTGTGTGTGAGACGCAACTTGGCCTGTTGTAGGGCCACCATGAGGCTGATTTGAAAACTGTCAAGTGGCATTTCTTCCTCAGCCTATAGTGGGAATAGGCATGCCGTGGATATACACGGCTTGGGAAGCTGTGGATATGCACGGCTTGCTTTGATTGTTCTTAATATTTCTCAAACGAGCCTTCACTTTCCTGCAGGTAATTCTCTGGGGGGTGTTTTGGAACCAAACACATACATATTCAACGTTTCTTTACCTATAACTGGCAGGTTAAGTGCTCTGGAAATATCCTCTTTAATGAAACTGCGGGTGCTACCCCCATCTAATAGGCACCTGGCTACTTGGCTTTGCGTTGGTGCAATATCCAAATGGTAGCTGTCTGCAGTAATACTGTACTATTCTATTGAGTTGCTTGCTACACTACTAACTGCATCTGCAACACTGTGGTCAGCCTGTCTGTCGTTGCCGTGGTCGACGCGTCTATCATGCGCTGTAATAGCATATAATATAATAATATCCACCCAAAATCACTGCCATCTTAGTTTTTACTTTTCTTCCCTCACCCAGAAAAAGGATTGTTCTTGGGGCTCCAGGTTGAAATGAAAAAGGTTGTCAAGTGATTCCATGAACGTCTAATACAGTGAGGGGTTGTTTCAAGTTTGCATGTCACCCAACACGTGAACAAGATCTCGTTCTATAGCCTTCGTTCAGAACAAGACCTGGTCACTGCTGGACAGTGCCGGTCTCTGTAATCTCAGGAGTTGAACATTTGTGATTATTCTCGATTCATGATTTCTATTGTGTGAATTGTACTACATAGGAGTACTATTCTGATTTTGTTACATATATTTACTCATTTGAGCTGACGGTACCCACATTTTCATGCTAAAACTAATTTTATCATAGCATAATTGTATTGGAGACAGAAACCATTCTTATTAGTGTGGTTGCCCGAATGGGCAACCAGACTCTTGTAACTGTGACACTTTATTAGTGTGGTTGCCTGAAGGCAACCATACTATTGTTTTTGTGACCTTTTATTAGTGTGGTTGCCCGAATGGGCAACCAGACTCTAGTAATTGTAACACTTTATACTTATTATTAGTGTGGTTGCCCGAATATTGATATGAATTTATTAGTGAATTAAATTTCCCCATTGACATGAATGGGAAAAGGCAAAAATTCACATTCAAGTATTTGTTCCTCGGAGACTGTAATCACTATAGTTACAAAACTTTTAGGGATAATTCCACATTATCCCTAAAATTATTTAACCTTAAAATTTTATCGGTCGGCCTCATGGTGGCGCTATAACAGCCCACTTTACCTTTTGGCTTATAACTCTTGAACCATAGGTCGTAAAATAAAAAATATTTTTTCCCTGGATTCCTTGGGTCATGACGCATCTCCCCATATAGGCCACGCCCATTTCCGCCATGATAGATTTTCCGCCATTTTGAATTTTGTCCAAAACACACTTTTTGCTTTTCCTCCTACAGATTTTGTCCAAATCTCACAGAAATCGGCACACGTGATCTCTGGACCCATCCAATTAAAACTGAACTGCAGAATTTTGAAAGTGCGTATTGTTCGGCCGTAATCGTCTTCCGAAGTTAGTAGGAGGGGCCTATATCACAAAAAATGCCATAAATCACGAACGGAATGTCCAATCCATCCCACATTTCAATCACATGTCAAAGCAATTCCATTTTCATCCATAGGGGGCGCCGCAAATGCGAGAAATGTAACCGTTTGTCGCAAAAACATGAATTTCGGGGGTTAAATCCCCTCCGAATTACTTACGCATGATCTAAGGCGTGACTTGAAATTGTAATTGGCTGGCAATACTAGTGGGAGGGGCATATGTAAGCCACTGCGGCAACCACACTCTGCAATTTTTTTAAATTTGTGATGCCTTTGACAGATGTTTGTAGAAGTCGTTCAGTTATTGTTACATCATTTTGTAATTAACCTCTTAAGTCCTACATAATATATACACTTAGTCGCACAACAATGTTCAATTGTAAAAATGGCTGATCTACAAACTCACAACACAGCATTGTGAGGCTGTTTTTGAACATTTGTAAAGGATAATTTCACATGTTTCAAGTGATTAAAGGATGGATGGCTTTGCTGGCATTTAATGTGAATCACCACCAGCCCAGGTGAAATGTATGCATAGTTCTTGTGAGGCTGGAATCTATTTTACAGTATGGCTCTAGATGCGGAACATAGAAATGTTATGTCAGATTTTCACATTCAGAACCGTGTTAATCAGACCAGTGTGTGTCCATGTGGAAACCTCGTATGAATCTGATCTCAGGTCAGAATGGGTTAAATACTACTGAAGTTTCACTTGTAAGTTTGGGTAAGAAACTGTTTTTTTTTTTGCAGAGACTTTTTGTCTAATCACGTGGTCTGGTTCTTTATTTTCTTTACTTTATACGATAAAGCGTCCAGTACAGGAGTTATGTACAATTTGTCAATTTGCAGGTATTTAGAACAAAATTATAGACTCAAAATCTATACATGCTGCAAGTGCTCCGTCTTCCAATAAATAAGGTTTATCAAGTAGAAATACATGTTTGGTTATGGTGACATACATTTTGTGCGTTGTACATTTACATGACATTGGCAGTTATAAATAAAATTGATATAAATTAACATGTTTTGAGTACTGAGTTATTTCACCGAGCTGGTCAGTTCAGGTGAAGAAGTTTAAATGGTTTAATGTTTGAAATTATGTTAATTAATTTATTATTAGCCAAATTTGTTTGATACATATCAAGTAGTGTCTAATGGGGGTCTAATGGGGGCTCAACAAATGTGGATTTGGGAACAACTGCAGACTGCAGTACAGTATTACGTTATTAACAGATCCCTGATTGATCTAAAACGAATCCACAAATCACCAACAACACAGCAATAAGGCATTAAAACGTTTCCTTTGGAAAGTCAGAAAGTGACGTGCAAAATAAAAAATAAAATCTGCCAATTTATACACACTATGTTACACGTATACCGACGGTAGGATACCGTGTCTTTTAGGGGCGTTTCTGTGGTCAAGATAGGGCTTTTTTTTGGTACTGTAGCCTACCTGTCAGTTCTGCTGCTGGAGTCGGGTCTTCATGTAGGCTATAGCCTATGTGGTCTTCAATGTATAGCCTATGTGGCGTGAACACTAAATCCAGGCTAAAATCGCGAGATAGTCAGCAAGTCATTAATTACAGAAGTATTTCACACACCTTTGATTCGCTGTAATAAAGGAACTAAAAGGTGATCATGAAGCAGAGGGAAACACAAAAGTCAGTTGGCAGCGCCACAGCCCAGCGACACCCACGTTGTGGCCAGAAATGTCACTCCGTTTGTAAGCTAAAGGATCCCACATAATGTAGGCTAGGTTTGTAATAATGTTGTTTTTTGATGAATTGAACAATGTGGACTTTTGATGAATTGAACAATGTGGACCCTCTAAAACAAGTGTAATGCTTAATTGGGTCGTCCACTCACAGTTAACAGTCTTTGTATTGAGTTTGTGCTTGAAATGTACTGTAATTCTACAAACTATTAATAAAATATTTAAATCAATCAATCAAACCAGAGCTAGCTCTACACCATGATATATTATTAGGAGTACAATAACTTTGCATTGTGAATAAAAAGGTATAGCCACAGTGGGGTTGCAGTGTAATGTAATGCTGAAGGTTTAATCACAGGGCTGTCTGCTTTATGTACTATGATTAAACGTGCATTCTGGTATTGTGAATCAATGATTGAGAAAAACATCAGAGGGGTTTGAACCCGTGAAGTTATATAAAGTTTAATTCAAAGTCGGGTGTCTAAACCGCTAGACCACTGAGGACGCTGCCAGGAAGGGGACTCATGTCTGTATTGACTATTTATAAGCCGTGACGTAACCCGCTTCCGGGTCTTACTCAAGAAAGCTCCACGTCCTCGCGGGCGTGGCCTCACGTCATACCCGGAAGGAAGTGCCGCCCCCCCTCAAATCAAGAAAGCTCCACGTCCTCGCGGGCGTGGCCTCACGTCATACCCGGAAGGAAGTGCCGCCCCCCCTCAAATCAAGAAAGCTCCACGTCCTCGCGGGCGTGGCCTCACGTCATACCCGGAAGGAAGTGCCGCCCCCCTTCAAATCAAGAAAGCTCCACGTCCTCGCGGGCGTGGCCTCACGTCATACCCGGAAGGAAGTGCCGCCCCCCCTCAAATACGGAAGAGACGCGTGGAGGGGGTTTTGCTCAGTGTTGTTTTGCCACGTCACCATGTCGGTCGTCGTCGTGTCCGCAGCAAGCAGGTACGTTCAATGTTATTTAATACTTAACGTTGTTGTTGTTCAAACATCTGTGATCACTTTATATGTTAACTTGTTGTGATGTTTATATATTATGTTCGTGCCACTCTGTAAAACCGTGTTCCAGTAGCCCAATGGTTACTCTCGGCGCCTAGTAGACAACAGGGCCCGGGTTCGAGTCCCCATCGAGGACTGAGAGTTAGCTTCATTCTTACCAAACTAGCACAATTGTTTTAGCTTTTCTCGTCGAGGTCCATTATTCATTCAGTATTTGAGCCTAAAAATGGTGGTCCCGTGGCTCAGATACGGAATGAATAAAGGACCTCGACTTGATGCAAACAGTGTTGTGTTTGTTAAGAAGAAAATAAACTCGGTCATCGACTGGGAAGTGAACCCGGGCCCGGATGTTCACATACCATCGGCTTAACCATTCGGCTACTGGATCATGGTTTTATAAAGTAGTAGTAGTAACATATATGAACATAACACAGTAGGAACAAAGCATTCTGGGATGCACGCTAGTTCGTTAGCTAGCTAGCGTGCTGCCGTCGTGAACGTGCACAATGATAGTCAACGGACCAGCGCGTTCATGTGTTTGGGGCCAGGCTGCAATACCTTCATTCGGCCACTATGTCCATTTCGCCTCAGGGTTTCCTCTGGGTGCCTTCTCTATTCATAATATACTCTATGCTCACAATGGTGGTCCGTGGCTGAATAAATAATCGACTAGAGGTGAACAGAGTAGTGTTTAGATGGTTCTGTTATGACTGCATGCTGTAGTGTTTAGATGGTTCTGTTATGACTGAATGTTGTAGTATTTAGATGGTTCTGTTATGACTTCCCCTCTGCATGTTGTAGTGTTTAGATGGTTCTGTTATGACTTCTCCTCTGCATGCTGTAGTGTTTAGATGGTTCTGTTATGACTGCATGTCGTAGTATTACTATTTAGATGGTTCTGTTATGACTTCTCCTCTGCATGCTGTAGTATTTAGATGGTTCTGTTATGACTTCTCCTCTGCATGCTGTAGTATTTAGATGGTTCTGTTATGACTGCATGCTGTAGTATTTAGATGGTTCTGTTATGACTTCCCCTCTGCATGTTGTAGTGTTTAGATGGTTCTGTTATGACTTCTCCTCTGCATGCTGTAGTGTTTAGATGGTTCTGTTATGACTGCATGTCGTAGTATTTAGATGGTTCTGTTATGACTTCCCCTCTGCATGTTGTAGTGTTTAGATGGTTCTGTTATGACTTCTCCTCTGCATGCTGTAGTATTTAGATGGTTCTGTTATGACTTCTCCTCTGCATGCTGTAGTATTTAGATGGTTCTGTTATGACTTCCCCTCTGCATGCTGTAGTGTTTAGATGGTTCTGTTATGACTTCTCCTCTGCATGCTGTAGTATTTAGATGGTTCTGTTATGACTTCTCTGCATGTTGTAGTATTTAGATGGTTCTGTTATGACTTCTCCTCTGCATGCTGTAGTGTTTAGATGGTTCTGTTATGACTTCTCCTCTGCATGCTGTAGTGTTTAGATGGTTCTGCTATGACTTCTCCTCTGCATGTTGTAGTGTTTAGATGGTTCTGTTATGACTTCTCCTCTGCATGCTGTAGTGTTTAGATGGTTCTGTTATGACTTCTCCTCTGCATGCTGTAGTGTTTAGATGGTTCTGTTATGACTTCTCCTCTGCATGTTGTAGTGTTTAGATGGTTCTGTTATGACTTCTCCTCTGCATGTTGTAGTGTTTAGATGGTTCTGTTATGACTTCTCCTCTGCATGCTGTAGTGTTTAGATGGTTCTGTTATGACTTCTCCTCTGCATGTTGTAGTGTTTAGAATGGGGGTGGGCAACTTTGACGATAGAGACTATATTTCCACAGTCCACTATATTTCCACTCTCACTCCAGAGGGCCACGTTGCATATTACTGTTGTAGCAAAAATAGCCGATGTACAAGCTCAAAACGCGTCGCAGTGCAACGCGTTTGGGGCTTATTGATCAGCTATTTTTTCCCCAAGACGGTGGATTGTGGCCCATGCCTTCCTGCTGTTATTTGTCATGTTGGTGTTCTCTATATCTTTTCGTCCTGGGCATGACGTTAAACTGTTCCGTTCGAGAGGACCGGCGACCCTCGAATGTAAACAGCCACGAAAGGAAACTATGTGTGTGTGAGGTGTTCTCTATCATTTCATTCCAGTACTACTACTTTGGGTAGTGGCTGGACGTTTGTGTAGATATTGAAAAGGAGGGGGCGAGCAGGCTACCTTGTGGTAGGCCGTTCTTTTGGGCTTTCCATTTACTCCTCTGGTCATTTAACTGGACATAGAAGCGCCTGTTGTTGAGGAGGCTTTTCCTGACCATTGTGCGGTGTTGGACAGTGTCGTAGGCAGCAGAGAGATCTCTGAATGCTGCTCCAGTTATTTGTTTTCCCTCAAACCCATCCTCAATGTGTTGGTTGAGGTTGAGCTCTGTCCAGCACAGGAGCGGCCAGGACGGAAACCACCTTGGTCTTTAGTCAGCTTGGTGTCTATGAGTGGCAAGAGGCGTTGGAGTAGCAGCCTCTCTTCTAGGTGATGCAGAGGAGGGAAATGGGTCGGTAGCTCTTTGTGGATAATGGGTCTTTGCCAGGTTTAAGGATTGCAACCACTTCGGCCTTTTCCCAGACAGAAGGGATGGTTTTCTGTGCTATGCATGTGTTCAGCATCCCCACAAGCCAGGTCTTTGCGTTGGGTCCCAGGTGCTGTAACATTTCTGCCAGTAGGTCATCAATCCCTGCTGCTTTTCCGGGTTTCAACTTTCCCATTGCAGTTTCAAGTTCTTCTAGGTCGAAGGGTTTGGTTTGAGGGCTGGCTGATTGTGCTTGGTCTGATACCACTGCGCAATGGTATTCTCCTGTGGGTCGGTGGCGGTCTTGGTCACAACTGGTGGCCAACAGTTGTAACCAACACCGCCACCGACTCACATAGAATACCATCGCACAGTGGTATCAGACCAACCACAATCAGCCAGCCCTCAAACCAAACCCTTCGACTTAGAAGAACGTGAAACTGCAATGGGAAAGTTGAAACCCGGAAAAGCAGCAGGGATTGATGGCATACTGGCAGAAATGATACAGCACCTGGGACCTAACGCAAGGACCTGGCTTGTGGGGATGCTGAACACATGCATAGCACAGACAACCATCCCTTCTGTTTGGAAAAAGGCCGAAGTGGTTGCAATCCCTAAACCTGGCAAAGACCCATTATCCCCGAAGAGCTACCGACCCATTTCCCTCCTGCATCACCTACAAGCTCTATGAGAGGCACTAACATTTCTGAACAGACTATATTTACATCAATATGTCTGGGTCCCCACCTACTCACTCAGGGTTGACGTGTCACACCTGCAGTGATGGGAGGGGTACCAAAATGTGGTGTTTTGATTGGTTGATGGGGGCACTCCCTTAGTATAAAAGTGTATGTTTTGTGTACACATGACCTGATGAAGATCAAATAGATCGAAACGTTGTCAGTATTTCAATACAGAACGTTTTTTTTATACCTGTGAAGTGCGGGCTCCATCCAATACCTACACCAGTTGTGATGCAACAGAGTTTGCTGTGACCGTTGTGAATTATGGGTGGTGTGGTTTTTGCCAAGACGGTGGATTGTGGCTCATGCCTTCCTGCTGTTATTTGTCATGTTGGTGTTCTCTATATCTTTTCGTCCTGGGCATGACGTTAAACTGTTCCGTTCGAGAGTACCAGCGACCCTCGAATGTAAACGGCCACGAAAGGAAATTATGTGTGTGTGAGGTGTTCTCTATGGGTTGGGTTTCAGGTGGTTGTATTGTAGTAGCTTGACATTTCTTGGAGGGCACTTTCAAGGACAGACTCAATCTTCTGGAAGTCTGCTTGTTGGGTCGTAATGCAGAGGTTGTCGGCGTAGATGAAATGCTGGCATTAGGCATTGGGTAGTGGCTGGTCGTTTGTGTAGATATTGAAAAGGAGGGGGGCGAGCACACTACCTTGTGGGAGGCCGTTCTTTTGGGCTTTCCATTTACTCCTCTGGTCATTTAACTGGACATAGAAGCGCCTGTTGTTGAGGAGGCTTTTCCTGACCATTGTGCGGTGTTGGACAGTGTCGTAGGCAGCAGAGAGATCTCTGAATGCTGCTCCAGTTATTTGTTTCCCCTCAAACCCATCCTCAATGTGTTGGGTGAGGTTGAGCTCTGTCCAGCACAGGAGCGGCTGGGACGGAAACCAGCTTGGTCTTTAGTCAGCTTGGTATCTATGAGTGGCAACGAGGCGTTGGAGTAGCAGCTTCTCATATAGCCTTGTAGGTGATGCAGAGGGAAATGGGTCGGTAGCTCTTTGTGGATAATGGGTCTTTGCCAGGTTTAAGGATTGCAACCACTTTGGCCTTTTCCCAGACAGAAGGGATGGTTTTCTGTGCTATGCATGTGTTCAGCATCCCCACAAGCCAGGTCTTTGTGTTGGGTCCCAGGTGCTGTAACATTTCTGCCAGTAGGTCATCAATCTCTGCTGCTTTTCCGGGTTTCAACTTTCCCATTGCAGTTTCAAGTTCTTCTAGGTCGAAGGGTTTGGTTTGAGGGCTGGCTGATTGTGCTTGGTCTGATACCACTGTGCAATGGTATTCTCCTGTGGGTCGGTGGCGGTCTTGGTCACAACTGGTGGCCAACAGTTGTAACCAACACCGCCACCGACTCACATAGAATACCATCGCACAGTGGTATCAGACCAACCACAATCGGCCAGCCCTCAAACCAAACCCTTCGACTTAGAAGAACGTGAAACTGCAATGGGAAAGTTGAAACCCGGAAAAGCAGCAGGGATTGATGGCATACTGGCAGAAATGATACAGCACCTGGGACCTAACGCAAGGACCTGGCTTGTGGGGATGCTGAACACATGCATAGCACAGAAAACCATCCCTTCTGTTTGGAAAAAGGCCGAAGTGGTTGCAATCCCTAAACCTGGCAAAGACCCATTATCCCCGAAGAGCTACCGACCCATTTCCCTCCTGCATCACCTACAAGCTCTATGAGAGGCACTAACATTTCTGAACAGACTATATTTACATCAATATGTCTGGGTCCCCACCTACTCACTCAGGGTTGACGTGTCACACCTGCAGTGATGGGAGGGGCACCAAAATGTGGTGTTTTGATTGGTTGATGGGGGCACTCCCTTAGTATAAAAGTGTATGTTTTGTGTACACATGACCTGATGAAGATCAAATAGATCGAAACGTTGTCAGTATTTCAATACAGAACGTTTTTTTTTATACCTGTGATGTGCGGGCTCCATCCAATACCTACACCAGTTGTGATGCAACAGAGTTTGCTGTGACCGTTGTGAATTATGGGTGGTGTGGTCTTTGCCAAGACGGTGGATTGTGGCTCATGCCTTCCTGCTGTTATTTGTCATGTTGGTGTTCTCTATATCTTTTCGTCCTGGACATGACGTTAAACTGTTCCGTTCGAGAGGACCGGCGACCCTCGAATGTAAACAGGAGTAGCAGCCTCTCTTGTAGGTGATGCAGAGGAGGGAAATGGGTCGGTAGCTCTTTGAGGATGATGGGTCTTTGCCAGGTTTGGGGATTGCAACCACTTTGGCCTTTCTCCAGACAGAAGGGATGGTTTTCTGTGCCATGCATGTATTCAGCATCCTCACGAGCCAGGTCTTTGCGTTAGGTTCCAGGTGCTGTATAATTTCTGCCAGTATGTCATCAATCTCTGCTGCTTTTCCGGGTTTCAACTTTCCCATTGCAGTTTCGAGTTATTCTAGGTCGAAGGGTTTGGTTTGAGGGCTGGCTGATTGTGGTTGGTCTGATACCACTGTGCGATGGTATTCTCCTGTGGGTTGGCGGCGGTGTTGGTTACGACTGTTGGCCACCAGTTGTGATGCAACAGAGTTCGCTGTGACCGTTGTGAATTATGGGTGGCTCCCTGAGGTCCTTGATCGCCATTGGGTCCAACAGTGGTCATTGAAGCGTGCGCACACATGCACCTACACACGCACAGGCGCACATGCGTATGCACACCTGGACCTTTAAATGAACAACAACACAAAAACTAAGGCACTGGTGTCGGACTTCTGGTTTACCGGAACGGGGTTCAACTCCCTGCAGTGCCCTGCTCAATGTGTTGTATTTCATTCATTGGTCCATGGTCTCAGAGGTCATTGAGCGGCGCGCTATAGTGCGCGATTCTTCATCATTGTTGAGGATTTAAAAAAAAGGTGAAAATCAAGGAAAAGCAAAAGGCTATAGTCCATGGTCACAGACCACATACTGGTCAAGGTCATTTATACTGGTGAAGATCATTTACTAGTCTTATGAAGGTCATTTATACTGGTCAAGGTCATTTACTAGTCTCATGAAGGTAATTTATAATGCCTTCCTGCTGTTATTTGTCATGTTGGTGTTCTCTATATCTTTTCGTCCTGGGCATGACGTTAAACTGTTCCGTTCGAGAGGACCGGCGACCCTCGAATGTAAACAGCCACGAAAGGAAACTATGTGTGTGTGAGGTGTTCTCTATCATTTCATTCCAGTACTACTACTTTGGGTAGTGGCTGGACGTTTGTGTAGATATTGAAAAGGAGGGGGCGAGCAGGCTACCTTGTGGTAGGCCGTTCTTTTGGGCTTTCCATTTACTCCTCTGGTCATTTAACTGGACATAGAAGCGCCTGTTGTTGAGGAGGCTTTTCCTGACCATTGTGCGGTGTTGGACAGTGTCGTAGGCAGCAGAGAGATCTCTGAATGCTGCTCCAGTTATTTGTTTTCCCTCAAACCCATCCTCAATGTGTTGGGTGAGGTTGAGCTCTGTCCAGCACAGGAGCGGCCAGGACGGAAACCAGCTTGGTCTTTAGTCAGCTTGGTGTCTATGAGTGGCAACGAGGCGTTGGAGTAGCAGCTTCTCATATAGCCTTGTAGGTGATGCAGAGGGAAATGGGTTGGTAGCTCTTTGTGGATAATGGGTCTTTGCCAGGTTTAAGGATTGCAACCACTTTGGCCTTTTCCCAGACAGAAGGGATGGTTTTCTGTGCTATGCATGTGTTCAGCATCCCCACAAGCCAGGTCTTTGCGTTGGGTCCCAGGTGCTGTAACATTTCTGCCAGTAGGTCATCAATCCCTGCTGCTTTTCCGGGTTTCAACTTTCCCATTGCAGTTTCAAGTTCTTCTAGGTCGAAGGGTTTGGTTTGAGGGCTGGCTGATTGTGGTTGGTCTGATACCACTGTGCGATGGTATTCTCCTGTGGGTCGGTGGCGGTCTTGGTCACAACTGGTGGCCAACAGTTGTAACCAACACCGCCACCGACTCACATAGAATACCATCGCACAGTGGTATCAGACCAACCACAATCAGCCAGCCCTCAAACCAAACCCTTCGACTTAGAAGAACGTGAAACTGCAATGGGAAAGTTGAAACCCGGAAAAGCAGCAGGGATTGATGGCATACTGGCAGAAATGATACAGCACCTGGGACCTAACGCAAGGACCTGGCTTGTGGGGATGCTGAACACATGCATAGCACAGAAAACCATCCCTTCTGTTTGGAAAAAGGCCGAAGTGGTTGCAATCCCTAAACCTGGCAAAGACCCATTATCCCTGAAGAGCTACCGACCCATTTCCCTCCTGCATCACCTACAAGCTCTATGAGAGGCACTAACATTTCTGAACAGACTATATTTACATCAATATGTCTGGGTCCCCACCTACTCACTCAGGGTTGACGTGTCACACCTGCAGTGATGGGAGGGGCACCAAAATGTGGTGTTTTGATTGGTTGATGGGGGCACTCCCTTAGTATAAAAGTGTATGTTTTGTGTACACATGACATGATGAAGATCAAATAGATCGAAACGTTGTCAGTATTTCAATACAGAACGTTTTTTTTTTATACCTGTGATGTGCGGGCTCCATCCAATACCTACACCAGTTGTGATGCAACAGAGTTTGCTGTGACTGTTGTGAATTATGGGTGGTGTGGTCTTTGCCAAGACGGTGGATTGTGGCTCATGCCTTCCTGCTGTTATTTGTCATGTTGGTGTTCTCTATATCTTTTCGTCCTGGGCATGACGTTAAACTGTTCCGTTCGAGAGGACCGGCGACCCTCGAATGTAAACAGCCACGAAAGGAAACTATGTGTGTGTGTGAGGTGTTCTCTATCATTTCATTCCAGTACTACTACTTTGGGTAGTGGCTGGACATTTGTGTAGATATTGAAAAGGAGGGGGCGAGCAGGCTACCTTGTGGTAGGCCGTTCTTTTGGGCTTTCCATTTACTCCTCTGGTCATTTAACTGGACATAGAAGCGCCTGTTGTTGAGGAGGCTTTTCCTGACCATTGTGCGGTGTTGGACAGTGTCGTAGGCAGCAGAGAGATCTCTGAATGCTGCTCCAGTTATTTGTTTTCCCTCAAACCCATCCTCAATGTGTTGGGTGAGGTTGAGCTCTGTCCAGCACAGGAGCGGCCTGGACGGAAACCAGCTTGGTCTTTAGTCAGCTTGGTGTCTATGAGTGGTATGAGGCGTTGGAGTAGCAGCCTCTCTTGTAGGTGATGCAGAGGAGGGAAATGTGTCGGTAGCTCTTTGAGGATGATGGGTCTTTGCCAGGTTTGGGGATTGCAACCACTTTGGCCTTTCTCCAGACAGAAGGGATGGTTTTCTGTGCCATGCATTTATTCAGTATCCCCACGAGCCAGGTCTTTGTGCTAGGTCCCAGGTGCTGTATCATTTCTGCCAGTATGTCATCAATCCCTGCTGCTTTTCCGGGTTTCAACTTTCCCATTGCAGTTTCGAGTTCTTCTAGGTCAAAGGGTTTGGTTTGAGGGCTGGCTGATTGAGGTTGGTCTGATACCACTGTGTGATGGTATTCTCCTGTTGATCGTTGGCGGTCTTGGTCACAACTGGTGGCCAACAGTCGTAACCAACACCGCCACCGACCCACATAGAATACCATCGCACAGTGGTATCAGACCAACCACAATCAGCCAGTCCTCAAACCAAACCCTTCGACCTAGAAGAACTTGAAACTGCAATGGGAAAGTTGAAACCCGGAAAAGCAGCAGGGATTGATGACATGCTGGAAGAAATGATACAGCACCTGGGACCTAGCGCAAAGACCTGGCTTGTGTGGATGCTGAACACGTGCATGGCACAGAAAACCATCCCTTCTGTCTGGAGAAAGGCCAAAGTGGTTGCAATCCCTAAACCTGGCAAAGACCCATTATCCCCGAAGAGCTACCGACCCATTTCCTTCCTCTGCATCACCTACAAGCTCTATGAGAGGCACTAACATTTCTGAACAGACTATATTTACATCAATATGTCTGGGTCCCCACATACTCACTCAGGGTTGACGTGTCACACCTGCAGTGATGGGAGGGGCACCAAAATGTGGTGTTTTGATTGGTTGATGGGGGCACTCCCTTAGTATAAAAGTGTATGTTTTGTGTACACATGACCTGATGAAGATCAAATAGATCGAAACGTTGTCAGTATTTCAATACAGAACGTTTTTTTTACACCTGTGATGTGCGGGCTCCATCCAATACCTACACCAGTTGTGATGCAACAGAGTTTGCTGTGACCGTTGTGAATTATGGGTGGTGTGGTCTTTGCCAAGACGGTGGATTGTGGCTCATGCCTTCCTGCTGTTATTTGTCATGTTGGTGTTCTCTATATCTTTTCGTCCTGGGCATGACGTTAAACTGTTCCGTTCGAGAGGACCGGCAACCCTCGAATGTAAACAGGAGTAGCAGCCTCTCTTGTAGGTGATGCAGAGGAGGGAAATGGGTCGGTAGCTCTTTGGGGATGATGGGTCTTTGCCAGGTTTGGGGATTGCAACCACTTTGGCCTTTCTCCAGACAGAAGGGATGGTTTTCTGTGCCATGCATGTATTCAGTATCCCCACGAGCCAGGTCTTTGCGTTAGGTCCCAGGTGCTGTATCATTTCTGCCAGTATGTCATCAATCCCTGCTGCTTTTCCGGGTTTCAACTTTCCCATTGCAGTTTCGAGTTCTTCTAGGTCGAAGGGTTTGGTTTGAGGGCTGGCTGATTGAGGTTGGTCTGATACCACTGTGCGATGGTATTCTCCTGTGGGTCGGTGGCGGTTTTTCGCGTCTCGGTTCCTCAGGTGCAAGCTGCATAGTTGGGTTTGTGTGTGTCTTTCTTTTTCTGTCTTTCTTTCTTAGGACGGAGATCAAGGTAGACGCCGTTGGAAGGCTCAACACAAGCCGATGCCCCTAGAGATCCATCCCAAAGCTTCCCTCAGGGAGTTCAGCAAGCCAGCTAGCCAGCAAGCCTGCCCAGTCAGCGAACGCAGCCAGTCGGCTCCGCCAGTCAGCCAGTGTAGAAAGTCAGGCTGCCAAGCCAGAGCATATCAGCCGTTGCAGTCAGCCACTGCAGCCATACCAGCCTTGCTCAGTCAGCTCAGCCAGGCCTCTCTCGAGGCCTGGCTCTCTGTCTGCCTGGCCCGGTCTGCCCTGCCCTGCCTTGCAGCAACAGAACCAGCCTTTCTGGCAAGCCAGCCAGCTCAGAATGCGAGCTGAGCAAGCCAGTGCAGCAGCAAGCCCAGACTAGGTTACCGCAGCCTTACTGTGCAGCCACAGCCACTCAGCCAAGACCAGCAGGAGCTGGCCAGGCTCCAACCCTTGCAGCGCAGCCTTAGGCCGGATAGTCCCCCTGCCTGCACTTTGTTGCCTTCCTGGCCTGTCTGCCTGCCTAGGCGCCTCGGTCTTCCTGTCTGTCTGCCTTGGCCTGCCTGTCTGAAACTGGTTTAGACTAACTGCGTGCTTGCCAGCTGCGTTGGCTTGCTGAGCTCGTATTCTGAGCTGGCTGGCTTGCTAGCAAGGCTGGTTCTGTTGCTGCAAGGCAGGGCAGGGCAGACCGGGCCAGGCAGACAGAGAGCCAGGCCTCGAGAGAGGCCTGGCTGAGCTGACTGAGCAAGGCTGGTATGGCTGCAATGGCGGACTGCAAGGGCTGATATGCTCTGGCTTGTCAGCCTGACTTTCTACACTGGCTGACTGGCGGAGCTGGCTGGCTGCGTTGGCTGACTGGACGGGCTTGCTGGCTAGCTGGCTTGCTGGGCTCCCTGAGGGAAGCTTTGGGATGGATCTCTAGGGGCATCGGCTTGTGTTGAGCCTTCCAACGGCGTCTACCTTGATCTTCATCCTAAGAAAGACAGACAGAAAAAGAAAGACACACACAAAGTCAACTATGCAGTTTCCACATGAGGAAGGCAGGCAGGCACGCAGGCAGGCACAAGCTGCCTGCGTGCTTGCTTCGCCCTCCAGTTGCTGCTCCAGTTATTTGTTTTCCCTCAAACCCATCCTCAATGTGTTGGGTGAGGTTGAGCTCTGTCCAGCACAGGACGGGACGGAAACCAGCTTGGTCTTTAGTCAGCTTGGTGTCTGAGTGGTATGAGGCGTTGGAGTAGCAGCCTCTCTTGTAGGTGATGCCGAGGAGGGAAATGGGTCGGTAGCTCTTTGAGGATGATGGGTCTTTGCCAGGTTTGGGGATTGCAACCACTTTGGCCTTTCTCCAGACAGAAGGGATGGTTTTCTGTGCCATGCATGTGTTCAGCATCCCCACGAGCCAGGTCTTTGCGTTAGGTTCCAGGTGCTGTATAATTTCTGCCAGTATGTCATCAATCCCTGCTGCTTTTCCGGGTTTCGAGTTCTTCTAGGTCGAATGGTTTGGTTTGAGGGCTGGCTGATTGTGGTTGGTCTGATACCACTGTGCGATGGTATTCTCCTGTGGGTCGGCGGCGGTGTTGGTTACGACTGTTGGCCACCAGTTGTGATGCAACAGAGTTTGCTGTGACCGTTGTGAATTATGGGTGGCTCCCTGAGGTCCTTGATCGCCATTGGGTCCAACAGTGGTCATTGAAGCGTGCACACACACATGCACACATGCACCTACACACGCACAGGCGCACATGCGTATGCACACCTGGACCTTTAAATGAACAACAACACAAAAACTAAGGCACTGGTGTCGGACTTCTGGTTTACCGGAACGGGGTTCAACTCCCTACAGTGCCCTGCTCAATGTGTTGTATTTCATTCATTGGTCCATGGTCTCAGGTCATTGAGCGGCGCGCTATAGTGCGCGATTCTTCATCATTGTTGAGGATTTTTTAAAGGTGAAAATCAAGGAAAAGCAAAAGGCTATAGTCCATGGTCACGGACCGCATACTGGTCAAGGTCATTTATACTGGTGAAGATCATTTACTAGTCTTATAAAGGTCATTTATACTGGTCAAGGTCATTTACTAGTCTCATGAAGGTCATGTATACTGGTCACAGTCATATACTGGTCACGGTCATTTCTACTGGTGAAGGTCATTTATACTGGTCAAGGTCATTTGTACTTGTCAAGGTCATTTATACTGGTCAAGGTCATTTACTAGTCTTATTGAAGGTAATTTATACTGCTCAAGGTCATTGATATTGGTCAAGGTCATTAAGTGGCACGCTATAGTGCACGATTCTTCATCATTGTTGAGGATTTGAAAAAAGGTTAAATCGCAGAAAAGCGAAAGGCTAAAGTCCATTGTCACGGAGGGCATACTATAGTATGTTGTTTTTCTATTTTTGGTGGTGTGCGGGCTCCATCCAATAACTACACCAGTTGTGATGCAATAGAGTTTGCTGTGACCGTTGTGAATTATGGGTGGTGTGGTCTTTGCCAAGACGGTGGATTGTGGCCCATGCCTTCCTGCTGTTATTTGTCATGTTGGTGTTCTCTATATCTTTTCGTCCTGGGCATGACGTTAAACTGTTCCGTTCGAGAGGACCGGCGACCCTCGAATGTAAACAGCCACGAAAGGAAACTATGTGTGTGTGAGGTGTTCTATCATTTCATTCCAGTACTACTACTTTGGGTAGTGGCTGGACGTTTGTGTAGATATTGAAAAGGATGGGGCGAGCAGGCTACCTTGTGGTAGGCCGTTCTTTTGGGCTTTCCATTTACTCCTCTGGTCATTTAACTGGACATAGAAGCGCCTGTTGTTGAGGAGGCTTTTCCTGACCATTGTGCGGTGTTGGACAGTGTCGTAGGCAGCAGAGAGATCTCTGAATGCTGCTCCAGTTATTTGTTTTCCCTCAAACCCATCCTCAATGTGTTGGGTGAGGTTGAGCTCTGTCCAGCACAGGACGGGACGGAAACCAGCTTGGTCTTTAGTCAGCTTGGTGTCTATGAGTGGTATGAGGCGTTGGAGTAGCAGCCTCTCTTGTAGGTGATGCAGAGGAGGGAAATGGGTCGGTAGCTCTTTGGGGGTGATGGGTCTTTGCCAGGTTTGGGGATTGCAACCACTTTGGCCTTTCTCCAGACAGAAGGGATGGTTTTCTGTGCCATGCATTTATTCAGTATCCCCACGAGCCAGGTCTTTGCGTTAGGTCCCAGGTGCTGTATCATTTCTGCCAGTATGTCATCAATCCCTGCTGCTTTTCCGGGTTTCAAATTTCCCATTGCAGTTTCGAGTTCTTCTAGGTCGAAGGGTTTGGTTTGAGGGCTGGCTGATTGAGGTTGGTCTGATACCACTGTGTGATGGTATTCTCCTGTGGGTCGGTGGCAGTGTTGGTCACAACTGGTGGCCAACAGTCGTAACCAACACCGCCACCGACCCACATAGAATACCATCGCACAGTGGTATCAGACCAACCACAATCAGCCAGTCCTCAAACCAAACCCTTCGACCTAGAAGAACTTGAAACTGCAATGGGAAAGTTGAAACCCGGAAAAGCAGCAGGGATTGATGACATGCTGGAAGAAATGATACAGCACCTGGGACCTAGCGCAAAGACCTGGCTTGTGTGGATGCTGAACACGTGCATGGCACAGAAAACCATCCCTTCTGTCTGGAGAAAGGCCAAAGTGGTTGCAATCCCTAAACCTGGCAAAGACCCATTATCCCCGAAGAGCTACCGACCCATTTCCTTCCTCTGCATCACCTACAAGCTCTATGAGAGGCACTAACATTTCTGAACAGACTATATTTACATCAATATGTCTGGGTCCCCACATACTCACTCAGGGTTGACGTGTCACACCTGCAGTGATGGGAGGGGCACCAAAATGTGGTGTTTTGATTGGTTGATGGGGGCACTCCCTTAGTATAAAAGTGTATGTTTTGTGTACACATGACCTGATGAAGATCAAATAGATCGAAACGTTGTCAGTATTTCAATACAGAACGTTTTTTTTACACCTGTGATGTGCGGGCTCCATCCAATACCTACACCAGTTGTGATGCAACAGAGTTTGCTGTGACCGTTGTGAATTATGGGTGGTGTGGTCTTTGCCAAGACGGTGGATTGTGGCTCATGCCTTCCTGCTGTTATTTGTCATGTTGGTGTTCTCTATATCTTTTCGTCCTGGGCATGACGTTAAACTGTTCCGTTCGAGAGGACCGGCAACCCTCGAATGTAAACAGGAGTAGCAGCCTCTCTTGTAGGTGATGCAGAGGAGGGAAATGGGTCGGTAGCTCTTTGGGGATGATGGGTCTTTGCCAGGTTTGGGGATTGCAACCACTTTGGCCTTTCTCCAGACAGAAGGGATGGTTTTCTGTGCCATGCATGTATTCAGTATCCCCACGAGCCAGGTCTTTGCGTTAGGTCCCAGGTGCTGTATCATTTCTGCCAGTATGTCATCAATCCCTGCTGCTTTTCCGGGTTTCAACTTTCCCATTGCAGTTTCGAGTTCTTCTAGGTCGAAGGGTTTGGTTTGAGGGCTGGCTGATTGAGGTTGGTCTGATACCACTGTGCGATGGTATTCTCCTGTGGGTCGGTGGCGGTTTTTCGCGTCTCGGTTCCTCAGGTGCAAGCTGCATAGTTGGGTTTGTGTGTGTCTTTCTTTTTCTGTCTTTCTTTCTTAGGACGGAGATCAAGGTAGACGCCGTTGGAAGGCTCAACACAAGCCGATGCCCCTAGAGATCCATCCCAAAGCTTCCCTCAGGGAGTTCAGCAAGCCAGCTAGCCAGCAAGCCTGCCCAGTCAGCGAACGCAGCCAGTCGGCTCCGCCAGTCAGCCAGTGTAGAAAGTCAGGCTGCCAAGCCAGAGCATATCAGCCGTTGCAGTCAGCCACTGCAGCCATACCAGCCTTGCTCAGTCAGCTCAGCCAGGCCTCTCTCGAGGCCTGGCTCTCTGTCTGCCTGGCCCGGTCTGCCCTGCCCTGCCTTGCAGCAACAGAACCAGCCTTTCTGGCAAGCCAGCCAGCTCAGAATGCGAGCTGAGCAAGCCAGTGCAGCAGCAAGCCCAGACTAGGTTACCGCAGCCTTACTGTGCAGCCACAGCCACTCAGCCAAGACCAGCAGGAGCTGGCCAGGCTCCAACCCTTGCAGCGCAGCCTTAGGCCGGATAGTCCCCCTGCCTGCACTTTGTTGCCTTCCTGGCCTGTCTGCCTGCCTAGGCGCCTCGGTCTTCCTGTCTGTCTGCCTTGGCCTGCCTGTCTGAAACTGGTTTAGACTAACTGCGTGCTTGCCAGCTGCGTTGGCTTGCTGAGCTCGTATTCTGAGCTGGCTGGCTTGCTAGCAAGGCTGGTTCTGTTGCTGCAAGGCAGGGCAGGGCAGACCGGGCCAGGCAGACAGAGAGCCAGGCCTCGAGAGAGGCCTGGCTGAGCTGACTGAGCAAGGCTGGTATGGCTGCAATGGCGGACTGCAAGGGCTGATATGCTCTGGCTTGTCAGCCTGACTTTCTACACTGGCTGACTGGCGGAGCTGGCTGGCTGCGTTGGCTGACTGGACGGGCTTGCTGGCTAGCTGGCTTGCTGGGCTCCCTGAGGGAAGCTTTGGGATGGATCTCTAGGGGCATCGGCTTGTGTTGAGCCTTCCAACGGCGTCTACCTTGATCTTCATCCTAAGAAAGACAGACAGAAAAAGAAAGACACACACAAAGTCAACTATGCAGTTTCCACATGAGGAAGGCAGGCAGGAAGGCAGGCAGGCACGCAGGCAGGCACAAGCTGCCTGCGTGCTTGCTTCGCCCTCCAGTTGCTGCTCCAGTTATTTGTTTTCCCTCAAACCCATCCTCAATGTGTTGGGTGAGGTTGAGCTCTGTCCAGCACAGGACGGGACGGAAACCAGCTTGGTCTTTAGTCAGCTTGGTGTCTATGAGTGGTATGAGGCGTTGGAGTAGCAGCCTCTCTTGTAGGTGATGCAGAGGAGGGAAATGGGTCGGTAGCTCTTTGGGGGTGATGGGTCTTTGCCAGGTTTGGGGATTGCAACCACTTTGGCCTTTCTCCAGACAGAAGGGATGGTTTTCTGTGCCATGCATGTATTCAGTATCCCCACGAGCCAGGTCTTTGCGTTAGGTCCCAGGTGCTGTATCATTTCTGCCAGTATGTCATCAATCCCTGCTGCTTTTCCGGGTTTCAACTTTCCCATTGCAGTTTCGAGTTCTTCTAGGTCGAAGGGTTTGGTTTGAGGGCTGGCTGATTGAGGTTGGTCTGATACCACTGTGCGATGGTATTCTCCTGTGGGTCGGTGGCGGTTTTTCGCGTCTCGGTTCCTCAGGTGCAAGCTGCATAGTTGGGTTTGTGTGTGTCTTTCTTTTTCTGTCTTTCTTTCTTAGGATGGAGATCAAGGTAGACGCCGTTGGAAGGCTCAACACAAGCCGATGCCCCTAGAGATCCATCCCAAAGCTTCCCTCAGGGAGTTCAGCAAGCCAGCTAGCCAGCAAGCCTGCCCAGTCAGCGAACGCAGCCAGTCGGCTCCGCCAGTCAGCCAGTGTAGAAAGTCAGGCTGCCAAGCCAGAGCATATCAGCCGTTGCAGTCAGCCACTGCAGCCATACCAGCCTTGCTCAGTCAGCTCAGCCAGGCCTCTCTCGAGGCCTGGCTCTCTGTCTGCCTGGCCCGGTCTGCCCTGCCCTGCCTTGCAGCAACAGAACCAGCCTTTCTGGCAAGCCAGCCAGCTCAGAATGCGAGCTGAGCAAGCCAGTGCAGCAGCAAGCCCAGACTAGGTTACCGCAGCCTTACTGTGCAGCCACAGCCACTCAGCCAAGACCAGCAGGAGCTGGCCAGGCTCCAACCCTTGCAGCGCAGCCTTAGGCCGGATAGTCCCCCTGCCTGCACTTTGTTGCCTTCCTGGCCTGTCTGCCTGCCTAGGCGCCTCGGTCTTCCTGTCTGTCTGCCTTGGCCTGCCTGTCTGAAACTGGTTTAGACTAACTGCGTGCTTGCCAGCTGCGTTGGCTTGCTGAGCTCGTATTCTGAGCTGGCTGGCTTGCTAGCAAGGCTGGTTCTGTTGCTGCAAGGCAGGGCAGGGCAGACCGGGCCAGGCAGACAGAGAGCCAGGCCTCGAGAGAGGCCTGGCTGAGCTGACTGAGCAAGGCTGGTATGGCTGCAATGGCGGACTGCAAGGGCTGATATGCTCTGGCTTGTCAGCCTGACTTTCTACACTGGCTGACTGGCGGAGCTGGCTGGCTGCGTTGGCTGACTGGGCGGGCTTGCTGGCTAGCTGGCTTGCTGGGCTCCCTGAGGGAAGCTTTGGGATGGATCTCTAGGGGCATCGGCTTGTGTTGAGCCTTCCAACGGCGTCTACCTTGATCTTCATCCTAAGAAAGACAGACAGAAAAAGAAAGACACACACAAAGTCAACTATGCAGTTTCCACATGAAGAAGGCAGGCAGGAAGGCAGGCAGGCAGGCAGGCAGGCAGGCACGCAGGCAGGCACAAGCTGCCTGCGTGCTTGCTTCGCCCTCCAGTTGCTGCTCCAGTTATTTGTTTTCCCTCAAACCCATCCTCAATGTGTTGGGTGAGGTTGAGCTCTGTCCAGCACAGGACGGGACGGAAACCAGCTTGGTCTTTAGTCAGCTTGGTGTCTGAGTGGTATGAGGCGTTGGAATAGCAGCCTCTCTTGTAGGTGATGCAGAGGAGGGAAATGGGTCGGTAGCTCTTTGAGGATGATGGGTCTTTGCCAGGTTTGGGGATTGCAACCACTTTGACCTTTCTCCAGACAGAAGGGATGGTTTTCTGTGCCATGCATGTGTTCAGCATCCCCACGAGCCAGGTCTTTGCGTTAGGTTCCAGGTGCTGTATAATTTCTGCCAGTATGTCATCAATCCCTGCTGCTTTTCCGGGTTTCGAGTTCTTCTAGGTCGAATGGTTTGGTTTGAGGGCTGGCTGATTGTGGTTGGTCTGATACCACTGTGCAATGGTATTCTCCTGTGGGTCGGCGGCGGTGTTGGTTACGACTGTTGGCCACCAGTTGTGATGCAACAGAGTTTGCTGTGACCGTTGTGAATTATGGGTGGCTCCCTGAGGTCCTTGATCGCCATTGGGTCCAACAGTGGTCATTGAAGCGTGCACACACACATGCACACATGCACCTACACACGCACAGGCGCACATGCGTATGCACACCTGGACCTTTAAATGAACAACAACACAAAAACTAAGGCACTGGTGTCGGACTTCTGGTTTACCGGAACGGGGTTCAACTCCCTGCAGTGCCCTGCTCAATGTGTTGTATTTCATTCATTGGTCCATGGTCTCAGGTCATTGAGCGGCGCGCTATAGTGCGCGATTCTTCATCATTGTTGAGGATTTTTTAAAGGTGAAAATCAAGGAAAAGCAAAAGGCTATAGTCCATGGTCACGGACCGCATACTGGTCAAGGTCATTTATACTGGTGAAGATACTAGTCTTATAAAGGTCATTTATACTGGTCAAGGTCATTTACTAGTCTCATGAAGGTCATGTATACTGGTCACAGTCATATACTGGTCACGGTCATTTCTACTGGTGAAGGTAATTTATACTGGTCAAGGTCATTTGTACTTGTCAAGGTCATTTATACTGGTCAAGGTCATTTACTAGTCTTATTGAAGGTAATTTATACTGCTCAAGGTCATTGATATTGGTCAAGGTCATTAAGTGGCACGCTATAGTGCACGATTCTTCATCATTGTTGAGGATTTGAAAAAAGGTTAAATCGCAGAAAAGCGAAAGGCTAAAGTCCATTGTCACGGAGGGCATACTATAGTATGTTGTTTTTCTATTTTTGGTGGTGTGCGGGCTCCATCCAATAACTACACCAGTTGTGATGCAATAGAGTTTGCTGTGACCGTTGTGAATTATGGGTGGTGTGGTCTTTGCCAAGACGGTGGATTGTGGCCCATGCCTTCCTGCTGTTATTTGTCATGTTGGTGTTCTCTATATCTTTTCGTCCTGGGCATGACGTTAAACTGTTCCGTTCGAGAGGACCGGCAACCCTCGAATGTAAACAGCCACGAAAGGAAACTATGTGTGTGTGAGGTGTTCTCTATCATTTAATTCCAGACTTTCCTTCGTTCATTCCCAACTTCACTGTCTATCTCCTGTGTTCTCCATTCATCTTGAGCGATACACAGTTGTCTGATGTGCGGGGGGAGGTGCCGGCTAGTGCATAAAGGCACGGGACAGGTGTTGTCTTGACGCATCCCGTGTTGATGCTGCGACAGGTGTCATTTAGGGCTGTGTCGACCAATTTGGTGTGACGTGATCGGCTCCAGCTTGAGCAGGCATACTCTGCTGTAGAGAAAGACAGGGCCATGGCAGTTGCACGGATTGTTTGTGGGTCTGCGCCCCTCTTGGAGTTCACTAGTTTTCACAGGATGTTATTGTGGGTGTTGACCGTGGCTTTTGTGTTCTCCAGGTGTTTTTTGAAGAAGAGGGTCCTGTCCAGTGTAACTCCAAGATACATGGGGTGGGTATGGTTGGAGAGTTTGTGACCATCCCAAGTGACACTCAGTTCTTTTTTTGCGTCTCGGTTCCTCAGGTGGAAGCTGCATAGTTGGGTTTGTGTCTTTCTTTTTCTGTCTTTCTTTCTTAGGACGGAGATCAAGGTAGACGCCGTTGGAAGGCTCAACACAAGCCGATGCCCCTAGAGATCCATCCCAAAGCTTCCCTCAGGGAGCTCAGCAAGCCAGCTAGCCAGCAAGCCTGCCCAGTCAGCGAACGCAGCCAGTCAGCCAGTGTAGAAAGTCAGGCTGCCAAGCCAGAGCATATCAGCCCTTGCAGTCAGCCACTGCAGCCATACTAGCCTTGCTCAGTCAGCTCAGCCAGGCCTCTCTCGAGGCCTGGCTCTCTGTCTGCCTGGCCCAGTCTGCTCCGCCCTGCCTTGCAGCAACAGAACCAGCCTTTCTGGCAAGCCAGCCAGCTCAGAATGCGAGCTGAGCAAGCCAGAGGTTGGGTGAGGTTGAGCTCTGTCCAGCACAGGAGCGGCCGGGACGGAAACCAGCTTGGTCTTTAGTCAGCTTGGTGTCTATGAGTGGCATGAGGCGTTGGAGTAGAAGCCTCTCTTGTAGGTGATGCAGAGGAGGGAAATGGGTCGGTAGCTCTTTGGGGATGATGGGTCTTTGCCAGGTTTGGGGATTGCAACCACTTTGGCCTTTCTCCAGACAGAAGGGATGGTTTTCTGTGCCATGCATTTATTCAGTATCCCCACGAGCCAGGTCTTTGCGTTAGGTCCCAGGTGCTCAACTTTCCCATTGCAGTTTCGAGTTCTTCTAGGTCGAAGGGTTTGGTTTGAGGGCTGGCTGATTGTGGTTGGTCTGATACCACTGTGCGATGGTATTCTCCTGTGGGTCGGCGGCGGTGTTGGTTATGACTGTTGGCCACCCGTTGTGACGCAACAGAGTTCGCTGTGATCGTTGTGAATTATGGGTGGCTCCCTGAGGTCCTTGATCCCCATGGGGTCCAACAGTGGTCATTGAAGCGTGCACACACGCACGCACACACACATGCACCTACACACGCACGGGCGCACATGTGCATGCACACGCTAACCAAATGTAACTCTGAGAGTGTAACACATGTAACCAAATGGACCCTTACAGCTCTAACTCTGCGAGTATATATGGTGGCCGACGGGCACGTACAGGTCTAGTGTAACCAAATGGACCATTTGGTCCATGTCTGTAAGTCTGAGAGTGTAACACATGTAACCAAATGGACCCTTACAGGTCTGTCATTCTGAGAGTGTAACACATGTAACCAAATAGACCCTTACAGGTCTTTAACTCTGAGAGTGTAACACATGTAACCAAATTGACCCTTACAGGTCCAACACTGGTTATCGAAGCATGTACACACGCACGCACGTGTAACCAAATGGATCCTTACAGATCCAACACTGTTTTTTGTTAATCATCGAATGAAATGTGGGAGGTCGGCAAAAGAGAAAGTTTAAAAAATCAAAGCAAAGGTAATTCGAAAATGTTATTTTTGTGCTTTTGTGTTTCTCTTCTTTATACATTACTTTACTGTTTGAAATGTAAAATTTACATTTCAACGAAAGGACCTGTAAAGGACAACACAAAACCTAAGGCACTGGTGTCGTACTTCTGGTTTACCGGAACGGGGTTCAACTCCCTGCAGTGCCCTGCTCAATGTGTTGTATTTACATGGTTCATTGAACGGGGTTCAACTCCCTGCAGTGCCCTGCTCAATGTGTTGTATTTACATGGTTCATTGAACGGGGTTCAACTCCCTGCAGTGCCCTGCTCAATGTGTTGTATTTACATGGTTCATTGAACGGGGTTCAACTCCCTGCAGTGCCCTGCTCAATGTGTTGTATTTACATGGTTCATTGGTCCATGGTCTCAGAGGTCATTGAGCGGCGCGCTATAGTGCGCGATTCTTCATCATTGTTGAGGATTTAAAAAAAGGTGAAAATCGCGGAAAAGTGAAGGGCTATAGTCTATGGTGTCGGACTGCATACTGGTCAAGGTAATTTATACTGGTCAAGGTAATTTACACTGATCAAGGTCATTTATACTGGTCAAGGTCATTTATACTGATCAAGGTCATTTATACTGGTGAAGGTCATTTATACTGATCAAGGTCATTTATACTGGTGAAGGTCATTTATACATGTCAAGGTCATTAATCCATGGTCTCGGAGGTCATACAATAGTATGTAGTTTTTTTTCGATTTCGGAGGATTTGAAAAAAAAAAGGTGAAAATCACGGAAAAGAGAAAGGCTATAGTCCATGGTCACGGACCGCATACTGGTCAAGGTCATTTATACTGGTCAAGGTCATTTATACTGGTCAAGGTCATATATACTGGTGAAGGTCATTTACTAATCTGGTGAAGGTCATTTATACTGCTCAAGGTCAGTGATTGATTGATTGATTGTCGAATTACAGTACATTTCAAGCACAAACTCAATACTAAAAAGTTCCAGCATGTGTCTCCACAGTAAGCTGAATAACAAAGTGTGAATGTAGTTTCTAGGTGAAAGTGATTTTTAAATTTCCCCATTGACATGAATGGGAAAAGGCAAAAATTCACATTCAAGTATTTGTTCCTCGGAGACTGTAATCACTATAGTTACAAAACCTTTAGGGATAATTCAACATTATACCTAAAATTATTTAACCCTAAAATGTTATCGGTCGGCCTCATGGTGGCGCTATAACAGCCCACTTTACCTTTTGGCTTATAACTCTTGAACCGTAGGTCGTAAAACAAAAAAAAAAATTTCCCTGGATTCCTTGGGTCATGACGCATCTCCCCATATAGGCCACGCCCATTTCCGCCATGATAGATTTTCCGCCATTTAGAATTTTGTCCAAAACACACTTTTTGCTTTTCCTCCTACAGATTTTGTCCAAATCTCACAGAATTCGGCACACGTGATCTCTGGACCCATCCAATTAAAACTGAACTGCAGAATTTTGAAAGTGCGTATCGTTCGGCCGTAATCGTCTTCCGAAGTTAGGAGGGGCCTATATCACAAAAAATGCCATAAATCACGAACGGAATGTCCAATCCATCCCAAATTTGAATCACATGTCCGGGGTGGTTCAATCAACCAAGTTCTAAATTCCATTTTCATCCATAGGGGGCGCCGCAAATGCGAGAAATGTAACCGTTTGTCGCAAAAACATGAATTTCGGGGGTTAAATCCCCTCCGAATTACTTACGCATGATCTAAGGCGTGACTTGAAATTGTAATTGGCTGGCAATACTAGTGGGAGGGGCATATGTAAGCCACTGCGGCAACCACACTCTGCAATTTTTTTAAATTGCGAATTTTCTAGTTCTATCTATCTCTCAAAACATTCTCAAAATGTGTAAATGGGATTGAAATGTTGGTGCTAGACTAGTGTGGAAATACTGCCATCTACTGGACCTTGGCATTAGATTTCTTAATAGCTAAATGTCAGGAATACTATCAGAATAAATTCCCAGAACCAGTAACTTTTGTACAGCAATCCATTTACTTTGGTAGGTTGAGGTTCAAGTTAAGACGACAAGCAATACAGCATTTTAAATTTATTTTAAAATGCACTTTCCAGAAAAACATAACATGTGAAAATACATAGGTTCTTGAACTGTTTTATTGTAAAATATGAGTTCCTAAAAAGGTGCTGCTCTAAAAGTATACACCTTTCTGCCTTTTATAATCCACATACGTACAGTGTTTGTCATTGGCTGCTGGCAGAATCGCACAACAAAAAAAAACAAATAAAAACAGTTCTGTTTTGGAGATTGAGATTCTTGGTACAAAAATGGACAGCATCAACTTTATGCTGCACAGAGAACCAGTGCAACCAACAGGCCATGGCAAACAGAACATACACAACCAGGAGAGACTGAGGAATAGTGTTAAACGATTAATCCTAATCAGCAATCCAGAATTCAAGATCTACTCCACTACAGTGGTTCTCTCAGGGCTCCCGCAATTCTGAGAGTTACAGAACGTTAAGGTTCAGTTTGGAACCCCTCAAGGAACCACGAGGGTCCCTGGACCCCACTTTGAGAACCACTGGTCCACTATAATGTTATAGTAGCATTTGTGTTAAAATGATTCACTGCTCTCTGGTCAGGTCATTTCACTTTGGCATGAGTGTGATTCTTCTCTTTTTTTACAGCATGTATGCTTTAGTGTTCTGAGTCAGAAACCAATGACCGCTACAGCAGATGATAGCCAAACGTTTGTATCAAGTTTAGCATCAAACAAAACTAGAAATTAAGCGACAGCTCGCATATCTTCCCACTCGGTCATATTTCACGTCTGCGATTAGGATTTGCACAGTATAATCTTCTGTATTCATTCATCGATTTTTAACGCATGGTGTGTACAGAATGTAACCAAATGGATTTGGTTAGTGGTTACATTTGTAAATTAGCTCAGAATTTAAAAACAATTGGGGGTCAGGGATTAAAAATGTGAAGTGGCAGTAGACTTCCAGCCTCAGAGGCTGCCTGCTGTGAAAGTGGCCGTTGTGTGCGCTAGTGAATGTAAAGTGAAACCTCACTTCATCTAGAGGAACCGACGTTGGTCGACAGAGTACTCAGTAGACAGTACTAGACACTCCACCAGCTGTCACCACACCTCAAGAACTGACTCAAAATAGAGCAAAGTTGTCGTGAATGAAGATAAAATGAACGTTATACCAGTTTTTTTAAGTAGTGTCTGCAACTAACAGCAAATGTACGTACAATATATCTTAAATATGTCCACGGGAGCAGTTTACAGCTCCATACAATAGTTTAGTTTCACTATGGGATGGTGCCATTTCTGTCTACGTGCTGTGTCTCAAAGGTGGAGTATGGTTTGAAAATGTGTCGTCATTTCAAACAATATTTCAAAGGTTTTTTTTTTTAAAACTGATACAAGAACGATGTCTTCTATTAAGCATGCTAACTTTCCAGTAAGAGAAAGGCTGTAGTTTGTATTAGCTTATCTCATTGGTCGGCAGGTTTCTGAACTGCCCACAACCCTTAGCTCTGACCGAGACATACCTGTATAATAGAGTGAGTAGACTGAAATGGTGCCATCTAATAATGAGCATTTGTAAGGGACAATTATATGAAGATCAGGTTGAAAATGGGTGTTCTTTTAATTTAAAACAAAATGCCCATAGAATCAAAGTCTGTGTGCATAATGAAGATCTATCCCTGACTGACTTGAGAACAGTTTCTCTAAAGTCATATTGACTTCTACATAACGTCAGGACTGGCTCAGATATTCTAGATCAGTACTTAATCTGTCTGTACACATCCAGTCAGTCAGTCAGTCAGTCAGTCAATGGCTAAAATCACACCACAGTTATCCGTTCTTATAACAAGTCACTTCCAGGTGCAACACCTTGAATGCATTCAACATTTCTGGAAAGAACAGTAGGAATAATGTAAACTTGGATTCTCTACATATAAAACATTTGGTTAAAAACAAAAAATGAATCCTGTACTTTGACAAATGGCAGAACAGTAAAAGAACATGTGACAGAAAATGTCAGCCTCACCCAAATCTAGGGAACGCATGCTAGTTGTAACATGGAAATAAGAGGCTCAGAAGACGCTAAAGGTGGTTGCACACCGGCTGCGTTTTTCGGAAAACCGATGGAGAAGCGCCGCTAAAAAGCCAAATTCGCATCCGATTCGCGCCCGGTGTGTGGAGACCTTAAGGCCTGATTTATGCTTAGCTGCACGCCAGTGTTGTTCACCGAAAATAACTGAAGTTCAAAAGAATGAGCTTGCTATTTTCAGTGCGCGACCAAGTATAGATCAGGCATAACCTTGACTACAAGGGTTTTCTATTTGACGTGGCAGTTTGATTTACAGACATGCACCCAGTCAAGCTGTACGAGCGTGACAGTGTTTTGAGTGCTATTTTTCTTTCTCCTGAAATACCAATTGAATTTAGCCTCTGCAATTAAGCTACACAAATGATTTACATCCCAATTTGTACATCTAAGATATAAGATCATATGAACAACTATACTCATCCAAAGTATGTTTAATTCAGGTGTAGAACTGAGGATTGTTTGATACAAATTAAAGATTTGCAGAGTACAAAAGAACTGCTAGTCAAACTTGTGAATGTCAGAAGCCTGTATAAGAGGTGGCTGCTCTGGACCCGAGCGAAAGCTTGGACAATGGCATCTCCGTGTCTCCCTGTGGGTGACGATCCGGTCTACGGCGCCCCACCGCATATTTGCTGCTGTGACTTATACCCCTGGATAGAAGACCATCAGTCTTTGGGCTTGGCTCCAGTCCCTGGAATCGTGGACCCACGACGGGACGGGCCACCCCCCAACAGAGAGAGCTGTGTTCAGAGGTACGGCCTGGCACTTAGGGGAACCGCTGTAGTGCCACGGCAGCAGCTTTAAGTGCAGAAGCGGCCGTCACCTCTGGACCGGGTTCCTGGAGCCCAGGGACTGCTTTCCACGACTCGCCCCCTTTCGGTAGCCTCCCACTGGGCCGTCCGACTGCGATGCCCTCACCTGTCTATAGGGCCTCCCCTTGGCCTCTGGTTCCGAGTCACTAAGTTCCAGGTCGGGGCAGTAGCCATCGCTCTCCTGGTAAGACTGAGGGCCGGCCTGCTGGTGCTCAGACACTGGCTTGGTCCAGAACCTGTCTTTGCCCAAGCCTTTCCGGGACAACTTGTCGGAGACACGCATGTCCTCCGTGGTCCGTATCAGGCTCACAGTGGCCTCTTTGAAGGACCTGCTGAAGTGCTCCATTGTGGACTTGCGGAATCCGCTCGCCGCGTTTCCCTTTCCCAGTCCCTCGTGAGGGGAGTCCTGTTCACTGGGGGTCTGGCAAGATCTGTCTTTCTGACACACAAAGCTCTCCACGAGGCCATTGGATTTGGCCGACCGCACCCGCTCTTGGTCCACTTTGCCGTTACCATTGGACGAGTGACCGTGGAGGGCGGCGTGTAGAGCTAAGGGTTTCCCCGTCGGCTTGACGGGAAACGCGGGGCTGCTCACCACGCCTCCATCTCTGTGGGAGTGGCTTGAAGACAACAAGAGTCCGTTGGAACGCTCGTCTCGCCGGCCACGGCCATGGCCGTGTAGCTGAGGCTTCCCCAGGCCCAGGCCCCCCGCACTGTGCTCATGAACATTCACACTGTTGTCCGGACATAGGGGCCCGTTTCCAGACTTGGAGCTGGTCTTTCCATTTCCTAGACTCAAGGCTTTGGGCATCTTCAGCTTGAGGGTTATCCTGGGAGGAGGTCGGAACAGCATACTCTCCACGGGAAACGACACAGGAAGACCTGGAAGAAACACGGATACTTCAACTAGGGGCTAAGGGTTAATCAAACTAATTGATTTAATTGATTTAGCAAAAGAATCGATGATGTAATAAAATAATCGATTAATAATTGATCACCATTTTGGGCATGTTATGATCACATTTCTAAACGTTCAAAACTAGTAAAATAAATAGATCTGTTGCTCCGATCTGCACAAAACTTGGTGCAAACACCGTTCAGGCCAGTGGTCTGCCAAGCAAATCGCCACACCAGGGTGGGGTCCACGTGGGGCCTCAGGTGCACAGATGCTCCAATCTGCACCCCAAAGCTTGGCATAAACACTGTTCAGGGTTCTGCCATGAGAATAGTCACACCAAAAAAACTGAATTGCACACATATGGGGTAGGGATGCCGCCGATTAATCGATTCTTTTATTTTTTATAGTTAAAATATAGGCTAATAAGTAAGGCTGCATGATATATCGAACATGTACCTTCATCAAAGTGGAGAGAATATAAGTATAAATCAAGTTGAGCAAAGCCATTCTTCTCTGCCCCTCTCTCTAACAGACACAGTTAACGATCACTTGTTAAAGGTTTACTCATCAAAACTGATTATAAAACTGTAACCATCAAAGCATGCACTCAACATATAATGGTTATGTGACCATGGCATGTGCATAATATAAAATGTTTTTTTTTTTCCTTTTTTGGGGGGTGGGTTCGATTAATCGATTATTAATCGCCAGAGCTGTCGACTATTCGATTTGGCTGATGGTCACTTTGTGGCATCCCTAATATGGGGCACAGTATTATTGAAAAAAGTACAAAGACATGCACATCCAACCCAAACTTGGGCAGGTGCTGTGCGGGGAGTAGTAGTCTGAGGAAGAGCATTGCGCTCGAAACGTCAGTCAACTTTTTTGTGCAAATAAAGGCACTTCACGAACAGAGCCCACAGTGTGAGAGTACCTTCTTTTCATTATCTGCACAGTATTATTGGCCAGAACTCTGGGACGATTGCTCTGATAAGCGCAATAAAACAAAACACACTTCTCGATTACTGGTATTCGATTAATCAAAGTAGTAATGGATAGAATAATCACTAAGAAGATAATGGATAGATGCAACGGACAAACAAAATGAGAGCAACAGATGACTCACCAGCAGACAGCTCCTGGTTGAGTAGCTTGACTTGCAGGTTGAACATCTGCTCATGGGCTTTACTCTGCGAAAGCTTCAACTTCTCTCTGCGACTCACCATGTAGCACAAGTTCCTCACCTGCAAAAACAAAACAGTTAACCCCTGTACTAGACTCGCAGATGCATGCGTGCAGATGCGATGCGTTGTTTATTGACGATAGCCTACAACAATTTATTTCTATTGTTAAATGTTGCTTTTTTGTTTGTCTTTAAAAAAAGGAGCATACATAAATGTATACCAGTCATCTACCAACGTTAATTATGTAACCTATACATACATATTGCATTTGGGGTAGCCTAAAAAAAAAAAATAATAATAATAATAATCAACAACTGTTAATTAACCGGATAATGCCATCGGCTACCCGGCTGGAGGAATTAACCGTTACCGACATCCCTATTTGGGGCGATCTGGGGCAACAGGCTGGGATTGACAGCATGCCAGTCCAGTGTCCTCGACAGAGAAAAGTGACATTTGAACAAAGGGGAGCAGCAGGGCAGGCCTACCCTCTCCAGGTCTTGTCTCAGATGCATAAACATGCGCATGCGCGTGTGGATGCTGTCCTCCTGCGGCTCCAGCAGCAGGTTGTCCTCCCCCTCTTTGATGGGCAGCAGGGCCTTGTTGAAGTTGCTGCGGCGCTTCAGCTTCCAGTACTGGTAGATGAAGTCCAGCAGGCTGTGGGACAGGCCCAGGCTGTGGGCCAGCTCCTCAGGCTGGATCAGCGTGTAGAAGTCCTCCTCCAACTCCTTCAGCCTCTGGGCCCGTTGGCCCACCTGCAGAGGGTGCTGCCAACAGTTCAGCAAACTTAGTACCATGGAATGGTGATTTCTTGATACTCTGTTGTTGACCTGAGGCTGATTCTACAAATGCCTTCAAAATCAGGAGTTCTCACACTTCAAGATAAAAAATAAAATAAAAGAACAAAAAAGCAGATCACAGCATGTCGCTTTGTGTCGCACTGCAAGCTTTGTACATCTGCTATTTTTTAATAGCCAACATTCTGAAATGACACAGATGCTTTCCCGGTTTTGATGGGTTAAATAGACTACCGATAATCAATTTAGTTGATTATAAAAAAATAAAACAATCCTATTTTTTTCATGTTGATTCGTTGATAGATGAAAAATTTAAAATTATAGCAAAATAGAAACGCTTCTAGATTAATTTACTAATCAAAGAAGTACGGTAATCAATAGAACGATCGCCAAGAAGATAATGGATAGTTGCAGCTCTACCAACCTTCTCGGTCTCAATGGGAGGCGGCTTGGGCCGTGCCGGGCTCAGGCCCGCCTCGCCGTCCTTGGACTTGCTGTGTTTCAGGCAATAGGACTTGAACTTGACCTCGTCGCCCTCGTCCAGGATGGTCTTCATCTCCAGGGTGTGCTCGAAGGCGCACGTCACGTGGAACGGGATGGTACAGTTCTTTACGGAGCACTGTGACAGAGGGGGAGTTTAATTTGCTTTGCTTATTCATTTAAAGGTGCCGTGGATTAGAGTTAATTCTGTATAGGGTTGCCCTGAGCCCAAAAGGTTTGAGAACTGCTGCTACACATGCATACACCCCCACACTAACACACTCTCACCTGGATGCAGGCACCCGTTTTCAGCTTGCACAGACTGCAAATGAGCGACCAGCGGCTGGGTGGAATGTGGGATACTTTGGTGATGGGCTCCATCCTCTCTGGACACGCGATGCTCACCTACAGCATGTTTAGTTTAGTTATATTAATATATTATAATACATTTCATACAAAGAAAACTCAATGTGCTTCAGAAAAAAGAGAGACACCAAACGTATGGTAATCTCACGATTATGTTTTTGTCAAAGCGCTTTTGAATACTTTTCATTGGTTCAATATTTTTTTAACCAACACACAGATGTAAAGGGTGTTAGTACTGATTTATTAAACAAAATCAAAAACCTCAAAAAAATGTAGTTGGGTGGTTTCTTTTCCGGACAGCAACGGTATACTACACCCAATGGCCTAATGAGTCAAGTCTACAAAAGGGATGAATGGCTATTGAAAAGATGAACAAAAGAAAATATATAGAGATCAACAACAATGCAGATATTTACCTCGGGTATCCACAGAGCACAGCTCACATGTGCCCACTTGGTGCCCGCTCGTGTTGCTTTCATGGCACCCCCCTTCTTGGGACATAGAAGGCACTGTGGATCTATGCCCAGAACACAGGTCCTGCACAGCCAGTTTCCAACGGGCACTTTGACGATGCCATAGCAGGCCTAGAGGAGAAGGGCAGCATGTTCTGGTGATATACTGGGACAACAGGCCACAGATTTAAAACCACTTTCAAACTGTCCCCATTTTGGGCATGTCATTTTATTTAGGCAAACCTCTAAAATAAATACTACATCTTCAATATCATAGCATGGATAATAGTTAACTTTGATATTTGCCAATACAAAGGGTGGAAAAAAAAGACAAAACGTTTAAGGAATAAGGAATCTCCTTAGACAGAGACTAAGGATATAACTTCTTTGTGCTCAAGTGTCAGTGTCATCACCATTCACTGGTGCCATAGGTTGATGCACTTTACACTTGCACACTTTATTGAGCTTTGTCCCAGTTTAGCAACATGAGAAACATGAGACCCATGACCATTGGTTCTCAAAGCGGGGTCTGATTTTGAATAATTAACACAAATCTCTTCTGGGGGTCTCTGACACAAAACATCTTCAGAAGGGGGTCTGTGGCCAAATATATATAAATGTGGGGGTTCTTGGCACGAAGAATGTTGAGAACTACAGCCCTAGATTTTGTTGATGTTTGCCGACAAGGTCAAAGGAGTTACCTGGTGTACACATATGTTGCACTTGTCACAGAACACCATGTCATTGCCCTCCTCGCTGTCGGGGGAGCGGCACACGTCACAGATGACGTCCTCATCATACTCGATGCCCAGCCCCTCCACAGTCTCGATGGCATGGTTCATGTTGTCATGGCACTGCCTCTCCAGGGCCTCCATGGCTCGCTCCATCATTAGCTCGTCAACTGGCTCCTCTCCTGAGAGGGGAAGCCCAATTAAATAACAATTTACAAAAACCATGACAAAGGCATGTCGGGAACGCCAGTGGAAACTGTGCGACGACTTCTACTTTTCAAGGTTCAAGGTCTTAGAATATGGGCCGAAGTGGAATTTGCAGTTGAATGTCTGTAAACATAAATATAAATACTGAATCAGGCAACTTAAAAGCTGTCATGGCCAAGTAGACGTGATAATGACCCTTGAAGTGTGTTTAAGTAAAATAACCTAAGACAGTGGTTCTCACATGATTTTTGCGGGTCCCCAGAAGACAGTTAAATGACAATTTAACTGTTCATTTAAAGGAATTTTAATACCTTTTTAAACGTGGAAAAAAAGACCATTACTCAAAAGCAATCAACAAACTATACTATAGAAACTGGTGAAACATTGGCCAAATTGACAAATACAGTATAAGAAAATAGACGATCTTCTCGAGTTCTGTAGATCAGAATATTTGTACACTATCTGTGTTATGAGGGTCTTTGAAAGTAAATTAAAGAGTTTGAGAGCCACTGCTTCAAGTGGTTATGGTCCCGGGTCTTACCCATGTGGTCCAGCTCTGTGTTCAGAACGTGCAGCCAGTAGAGGTCCATGTCGTCCAGGTCATAGCGACACATGCCCTCGGCCAGCTCCTTGATGTTGACGTAGCCCGTCTCCGTGGTGTCCTGGCTCCAGCACTGGATGTACTTCCTCTGCCTGCTGTACAGAACCTCCTTGGGCCTCTCTGCAATCACTCTGGAGTAGGGATATACAAAGATTACATGTTACGATTATACATTTTCAAATGGTAAATTTATATAGCGCCCATTAACACACACCGATAGCGGAGGAAACCATGCCAGACACTAACTCACACTGGGGGAGCCTGGGATCCTGAGCTCTACCTCCTGAGCCACTGCCGCCCCATTATTGTGGCAAAGATTATTGTGATTAATTATGGCGACATATAGTGGTACCCTTCAAAACAAACCAGAAGAGGCTATGCATTTAATAATTGAATACCTTCAAAATGTTTCAACAATAGCGAAAGTAGCCTATGTACAAGCTTTTGCAATTTTCCCAACATACTTACAACATAATTGCGATTGGGTGATTATGTAACAATTGTGACAGGGCTAAAAATGTGGGCAACTGTCGTCTGAACAACCGGGCTGTGTGCAATAAGCGTTTTAATTATTAGAGTCTATAGGGTCTATAAATATAAGAGAGTCCCCTGGTGTGTACAGTACGTCTGCAGGGAACGAGCAGCTTTACCTGACTGAGGGTTGTGGGATGGTGTCTGGGCTGGCTGTCACCTGAACCCCCTTCTCCCACTCCTGCCTCCATGTGTCTGCCAGCAGGTAGTAGTCCTCTGGAGAGACATGGTGTGAGTCAGGCAGCTTCATAACACTGATCAGGTCTTTTCTGAACACCTACAGGAGGGAGGGGGGGGGGGGGGGGGGAGGAGAGGGAGAGATCAGAAGCATGCCATGTATTTACCCATTAAGACCTGAGGCCGATTCTACAAATGCCTTCCAAAATCAGTACTCACTTCAAGTTTCAATAATAGCAGATGTGCATGCTGCAAGCTTGTATTTCTGCTGTTTTTGAATAGCCAACACAAAAATCTAAAATGACACAGATGCTTTCCCAGTTTGAATGGGTTCAAATTGTGTTTCATTTCTTTTCTGAGATAGTGTGACCAGGTTTGGCCATGACTGTCCCGGTCTCAAGCTGTGTCCCTCGAGTCCCGACCAATATCTCTAAAACACTAATATGTCTCGGTTTTCAACATTCACAACACATTTGTGCCGGTTTCCGACAGTAATAAAAATAATAATAGTTGTTTTCAGCGGTTGCATAGATATTTATCACGCTCACCTAACCAATCAGAAAACATGAACAAATGCATTGCTTATCTGAATTAACTGTTGAGGAGGCTGATCATTGTCAATCATTGCATGTATCCATTCCAACACCGTATACTGTACGTGTGCATGTGCAATCGTGCGTGAATGGGTGCGTGTGTGCCATAGATTTAAGGGTCTGAGCTTGTGGGGCTTAAATATATGGTCACCCTAGGCTGAGAAGACCCACATTACCTCTGCCGGTTTCTTCTGGTTGGAGGCGGGGGTTCCAGGTTTACTTCCATACTTGTTGGAGCAGAAGGAGGTTGAGGGACCTGAATAAAAGATGGGGTGTCAGTTAAAAAAAAGTAAACTACAACATGTTTAAATGCCATAGAATCCTAGGGTATCTTTTGTTTTTCCAGGGAGGTCTCTTACTCTCATTGTCAGAACTGTCACTGCTGCTGGAAGACCGATGGCGTTTCATCCTGTAGCATCCTGCGAGACAGGAGAACACACAGATCAGGGAGAGAAAGGTGTATATTATAAGATTGCATACAAATATGGTATATTCACCGTCTGCCTTTTAAGAAGAAAAAGCCCTGCCTAGTTTTTTACTTTTCCTGCTGAAAATGTAAGATCGTCCACCCCCACGACAACGGTAAGATGAAGCTCATCTAAAAGCGTACTGCGCAGCTCGAGCCAGTCGAGGACTTCAAATACCTCGGGCCTAGACTGCCTCAACTGAACAGGACTTTAAGGTTCGGAGAGCACTTGCCTAGAAAGCCTTGCATGGGATGAGGAGTTTGTGGAAATCAGACATAGGAGAAGACCTTAAGAGGCGGCTGTTCATAGCTACTGTAGAGTCAGTACTGCTGTATGGGGCAGAGACATGGACCCTCACAGTATAACGGGAAAGAGCCCTGGATGGAGTCTACACAAGAATGCTACGAATGGCACTAGGTGTCACATGGACAGACCGCATCAGAAATGTGGACCTCTATGGGGACCTGCCATGGGTCACAAAGTCAGAGAGAGAAGGATGAGGCTGGCAGGGCACTGTGTCAGGCAGTGGCACCCATAACTCGAGGCAAGTAAATAACCCAGGGCAAAGCCAGGAGGGGAAAGAAGCCTACCAGATACCACCTACGTTACTACGTAGACGTACTGTCTGCGGCACGACAGCTTAGCTAACTGAAGAGCTCAAGAACCTGATGTTGGATAAGAAATTGTAATGTGGAGGACAGCGATCCAGAAATTTCGAGTTGGTGTTGGCTAGACCTCACTCTCGCAGTAACTAATTAAAGCTTACTTTAGGCTAAAGCAAGGGGCCATTTGAAGACCTAGCTGAGCCAGAAATCATAAGACAGACAATTTATTTTGATTGAATACTTTTTATCGTCAGAAATGTAATCAGTACAGGGTACAGTCAAACACACAATAACAAAAATATGTACAGGTTGGGGAACAAAGAAGGGGGGTTATAAGGAGGTGGGGGTAGTCACTAGACTTAAGGCTCATTCATAATGAATTTTCGGTGGTGAGGTGACCACCGGAGCTGAAATAACGTTGAGCGGTGGTGATTAAAAACAGAGAGAAGGGCTGGGGCGGTTCACCGCGGCTTGTGACGTCATGTTGTAGTTTGGTGGTCACCTCACCACCGAAAATCTAGACTATGAATAACGCTTAAGGGGGGAGAGTAATCATTTCCTCTCCCTTTGACATGCTGAAAGGTGGGATTTCAGGCCTGTTTTAAAGGACGCCAGGGATTTGTATTTTTTGACGGAGGGAGTCAGGGCATTCCATACTTGGGTGGCAGTGCTGTAGAAGGAGTATTTGCCCATGTTAGTTTTGAAAGTGGGTGGGTTGTTCTCGCTTCCTCTTGTATTGTGGCTGTGGGAGTCGCTCACATTTTTTAGGTAGTTTGTCAGGTATGAGGGTAGAGGGCAATGCTGCATTTACAAAATGCAATTTTAAATGTCAGTCCCAATTTAAATTGCTTAACTCTGTTTATTTCTACCCGGAGCCACCTTAGACTATCAAAATGGGTTGCAAAAAGATGGGTCATGGGCCAGTTTTTAGTGACAGAGATGTTTGAGAACCAAGAGGTGCAAGCATAGTCAGAGTAGGGCTGAATTAGGGCTCCAGCTAGAGTCATGAGAGCACTTTTGTTGACAAACGAGGAAATTCTGCCCAGAAATATTATTTATTTTACTTTTTTGATTACCCTTGTTGCCATGCTTTCACCTGTCAGTTTGTTGTCAAGAATGCAGCCAAGATATGTAATCTCTTCTTTGCTAGATGACGGTCGTCAATTCTGACCTTGAAATCATTTACTTTACTGAGTGCATGTTGGATTGGATTCTGTTTTTTCGAGATGTAGTGAGAGTTTGTTATCGGTAAGCCAAGTTTGGATTTTGGCGAGTTCCGAACTGAGAGCCTCCTAAACCTGCATTTTGTCCTCCCCCGAAATCAGGAGTGCTGAGTCGTCAGCAAACAGGAACAATTTGCAGTTACAGGCAGCATTCATGTTAAGTAGTGTAAAGTAGAGTAAAGTAGTAACGGCCCTAGAATGCTTCCTTGAGGAACCCCACAGTTCACTGGGAGGGTGATGTCAACCAACTCTTCCCTCCAGGTAGGATTTCATCCAGTTTAATGATGCACTATCAAAACCGATCGCCTTCAGCTTGTCCAGTAGAATTAAGTGATTTACAGCGTTGGACATTTGACCTCATTTCTCCTTTCATTGTCAATGGCAAATATTGAGATGTGTGGGGAAAAAAGCTGTATATAGGAGTGGCTAGTGCCCCTCAAAAATAAGCACTGCCTAGTTTTTTGTAGGACAGTGTAAACATGTCCTTAGAAATTGTAAACAGTTACCCTTTTTTAATATCCAATGAATTCAAATTCCAGGTCAAAAGGTATGTACAAATGTTGATGTAGGGGTTGGCTCTGCCCTGGCCAAAGTTACTGTTAGGGTAAGGAGACAGACCAAAGCAAAGCATGCTCAGTCAGAACATTAGCCACTCACCATATATTTCAAATCCATAAGCATGCTATTGGATTCCTCTGATAAACCCCAAACAACCTCTTCTCATCTCTGCAAATAAAAAATAAATGGCCGTCAGTCCATGAGGCGGATCAATACCCAACAGGTAAGTCCAGATAACAGTTAAAAGGCTGCATACAGTACACTGTCCATGTATCTGGGAATGTGTCCATTGTGTCACAGTGATTTGTTATGCCTTGGTGGCTGGTCAGACCTCTCTTTGATGAAAGCTGGTTTGTTTTATGCCGTTTAGGGGTCCAAGCTTAAAGTATTAACAATACACAACTAGTGAGGGTGACTCACTGACCCCAAGAGAGATCAGAGTGGTTGTTGGGATCAACTTTAAGGCCCCTTATAATTCTCTTTCACACACAGAGGGACTCAGACCCCAGAAGCCCCGGATACAGTACGCTGTTTCAACAGACAGGACGTGCCATACATTCCCCATGAGGGCAGGAGGGGTCGGTGGGGAAAACAAGCATGGAGCCCATTTCATGCTACTGCATACTCCCATATGAGCGGAACATAAACCCAGAGGCTAAAGATAGTTGAATCAGCATTAAATTAGTTAACCAACTAGTACTGATCACTGATCAGATTAGCCTTACAGACATATTCTCATCCATCTATTCTAGATCACCACTTAAGCCACACTAATCACTGTCTGTCTCTGTGTGTGTCTCTGTGTGTGTGTGTGTGTGTGTGTGTGTGTGTGTGTGTGTGTGTGTGAGAGAGAGCACTAAAACACACCAGATGCAGACAGTCCTTTCCCTGCAATCTGTAATATTCACAAGTTACAACTGCTGCATCTTGCCGTCAGTCAGCCCCCTCACTCCCTTACAGAGCTGCTTCTGTATGCTCAAAATACAAAATGTTCAGAAAGAGTCAGTACTTGAATCTAATGGGACTTGCGTACAAAACCAAAAACGAAGTTCCTGCTTTGGCTTCATCCAATTCAGTTCTTTGCATTTAGGTAACAATGAGTGTTTAAAAGAATAGCACTGCATCCAGCCATACACACAGAAACACCACTTGCCAATTTGCCACTACTGTGTGGCCTTATGTGGCCTTAGAATCAACTGTAATAAATTCCAAAGAAGCAGGAAAAGAATCGAACACAGCAAATTGCAAAACAGAATGACACGCGCACGCACAGTATTGAACAATGGGGCAATCTTCAGAGCATGTGTGACAGGAAAAGGGCGTGTTAGTTCAGGACTCACTCACACAGAGGCTGCATCCATCTGGAATGGACGCAAAAATGTTTGCATTCTCTAATACACATTACATTAGCTGGTGCGTTCCGCAGACTTACATCCAATCAATGTCTGAATTAAACAGACACAATGCATTATGAGGTACACCCACAGACCAGAGCTGCAAATCCCAGCCCATTATATTCATAGACATTCATTCATTAAAATCGGGAGTAGATGATCCATATAGTTCTTTCTTTGGTCTCTCCCCATTCCATCTGCATCTTTTGCAGAAATCAAAATGTGTAGAAAATAAATACAACTTGTATGCCCCTGGGTTCCTAGTTTTGGCTCTGTTGATCCAAGTTGCCAGGGGGATAATCATGTTTAACCCCAAATACCCTTTGTGACTATCTAGACTAGAGTCTTGATGCACCACAATGAGCTTATGCATATTAACCGAACATGCATCACTTCCCTAAATTCCCTAGATCAGTGGTTCTCAAAGTTATAGACTGGGGACCTCCATGTGTCTTTGAGGGGGTTTCAGGGGGTCCCCCAGGTAAATGACTCATTATGCCTTTATGGACCCGTGGTCCCTTACATCTCTATTTAGTACACTCACTACGAGTCATGGGGGACCATCAAATGTATCCCAAACTGGGGATCAAAAGTTTGACAATCACTGGCATTGCCCTTGGTCAGTGGTTCTCAAAGTGGGGTACGGGGAGTCGGGGACCCCCTAGCCATGGTTCATATGACGCTCGTACTTCACGAGATTGTTGACATGTCATGTTTCAGGGCTACCCCATGTGTCTTTGAGGGGGTACCCAGGTAAATTATTCCTAGTTTTGGAACCAAATGGACCCTACATGCCTATAAACTCATAATCGTGTGCAAATGGGTCCATTTGTACACTATATTATGAGTCATATGATGAGGGTCCTCCCATGCGTACCAAACTGGGGGTCCTTGAAATTAAAAAGTTTGACAATCACTGCCCTTGATGATAATGACACAATAATAATAACTCGACACTTAAAAGCCACACATTTCGCGCGGTGCCTTGGCGCCAAAGCAGCGCGCTGCTGCGGGAGGACAAGGCTGTGCGTGCGGGGGAAGAATCAAACATGGGCGCCTCCGACATACAAAGATGTCACTTCCTCGATCGGGCCTTCTTTCTATATGCGCTCAGACCCATTCACAGAGAAAGCTCCCCGTTTGATAAACCACCCAGCGCACGATCCCGTTGAATTGACCGTCTCATTCACCCACCGTTACTATTAACCGTGATATGAAGTAAGTATGAGTGTAAGAAGTCATAAAGGAAACAAGGCCCTGTGTGGCCTCTTTGCACACACCGAGTGCCACTGAAACAAACACACACACACACGTTCACATTCTTTGGACCTTTTCTTACCTTGAATTCGCGTCCGTTATCGTGCGGGTTGGTGGCCGCCGAGGTGTCGTCGCGAGCCGGTATCGAGTATATAACATATAAAATAGAGATCCTGGTGATCTGTGTTCATGAAATGGTTGTTTTGTTTAAATATTTCCACCACAGCAGGAATTTCAAGGGGTTGCAATGCAATCTCTCTTCCACCACCGTCCACCACGGCACAACAGCTCTATTGTACCGCGCATCCCGCAGGGTCCTAAACTCCACCCCGTTCATCGTTTTGTTGGAGTTTAGGTAGGTTCGATTTTGTTTACAACTAGTTTACTATCCATGATAGGCGACGCTACATGACATGAATGAATGATAATACAAAAGTAAAATTACTTAACTCCAGTTCCTGGAATTAGTACTTTGTAATATTTAGTTTTTATTTATTTATATATAGCCTATATATATATATATATATATATATATATAATTATTAGGGCCGGGACTAATTTACTTTTGCGATTAATTTAGATTAATTAACTACAGATAAATTAATCGCACCTTTTTTTTCACCGCGGAACGTTTCTCACTGGGCGCTTTTCTATAGTACTGAAAACTGGAAATAATAAAAAGTCACCCCATTTTGTGTTGCCTAGAACTGGAGGTCTGACAAAAAACAGTAACAATATGAAGTAAGTACAGCTTTGTGATGACACTGAGATGTACTTGTTACTGTTACTAATTTTTTTTCAGACCTCCAGTTCCAGGCAACACAGAATGGGGTGACTTTTTATTATTATTTCCACAACAGGTATATTAATGACAGTAAAATGTTGAAAATGAGTGGTATCCTGTAGTCACTATTCATTGATTCACTGGGATACCAAAAAACATTTAAAAAAAAAGGTTTCTCGCTGTTCTCGGGTTGAATATTGATATGCGATTAAAATGCGATTAATCTAGATTAATTAATCGCAAAGCCTTTGATTAATTAGATTAATTTTTTTAATCGAGTCCCAGCTCTAATAATTATATATATATATATATATATATATATATAGCCTATATACATACATACACACACACACTTTTGTTTTTCATGTGTCATTGTTAAATAACTTTGTATAAACAATTCATATTAATATAAACAATTTAATTATTTTTATACACCAAATTTTGACTGGGTGTCACGGTCACCACATTCTGACTGGGTGGGTTGTCATCATAGCACTGGCTTTCAAGTTGAACTGAATGTGATAAATCCATCTGTTTGATACACAGTGCATACATAGTACGTGGTTCTAAAAGTGGGGTCCATGAAGAGTCCCTAGCTAAATGCCTGGTAACTGAGAATGTACAAATGGTAGTCACCTTAAAACTGGAGTAGGTATGATGCAAACCCCAGTGATTGGTTATGTGGACACAAAATTCAAGGTTGGAAAGGAATGCATGTACTAGAGTAGATTCTACATCAGGTGTCACATCAGCCTACATGAATGACATTGATTTACCAGTATGACAATTAGCCCATCTAGTAGAAGTAGATACTTGCTGGTAACAAGAGATTGACTTTGTTTGTTATGCATGCTACAAGTGATAAACTTGAACTTGCCATGGCATTTTAGATGTTTCGGTGTTAAAGGCTTGTTGATGCACTAAATCATCATGGCACCCATAATCATAGTATAGACTAGAGCAGGGGTGCCCACACTTTCTTGAGCCGAGATGCATTTTCAAAATGACCACCTCAACAAGATCTACCCACCAAAAACGTAATAAATTATCCCATTGCTGAAAATGGTTTAAAATTGTACCTGGTACCAAAAATGTTCCTTCCACTCGCTACGTCCGGCCGGGGAAACTCTCCCCTGTCAGGTGAAAAGAAGCAGCTTGGACACCACATGCGTAGAAGGAAGCCTAAGGTCAGTCTGCTGCCCCCCCCCCCCAGTTTGGTAGAGGAAGTGTAGCGCCCAGGATTATATTAGATCAATGACACTGGGTGAAGAAATGGGTTGCAAAATCGTGGGATAAAAAAAAAAGAGAATACATATACAGATAGGCAATAAATGGAGTAGACAAGAACAGAAAGAAGTCACATTGACACTTTTACTACAAATACAAAAACACTTTCCTATACAAAATAGTATAAGTATAAAACAAAGCATATTACAAAATAAAACTCTGATTACCCTAAATTATAATCCCAGCCATATTCATATTTAATAATAAGTACAATACTAGGTAAACATGAACAAACAAAAAGGTACCGTGAAGCATATCAACCTTTTACAATCAAATGTTTGTCCAATTGTTCAAACAGCTACTGTATTAACAATTATGTAATGAATAACGACCAACTGCAGAATAATTGAGAACAGACATAAATTCACAGAATTACAATGATCTAAACCACACATACAATAAATCCTGGGAAGAAGAAATAAAGATGTGTATATTAAATATTCTTGTGCTTTCACGTTTTCAATACAGGAAAAAAAATCAAACAGCAAAGAAAGAAAACAAAGCATTTGATTTATCACTTATCAGTAACTACATTTACAGCAAATGTCTACATTCATGTGATAGAAGCAATCGAATTATCAAATCCATTCATGGCAAATATAAATATTCACACTTCACAGCACTTCATATACAGTAACTACCAATGTGCACAGTGGTTTACAGCAAAATATTTCATTTTATTCTTTGTGTTAAAAGGTCTATACTTAGTTGTCACTCACTGTGTCATTATCTACAATATATACAATTTTGGACCCATATTTTAAATAAATCGATCCATCGCACATTTAAAATTCACTGAATTGGCTCAAATTCACCGTTAAGTTAGGATCCCTCTCCAAATACATTTTGTTAGAAATGCAGCACTTGAAAGAATACATTTTTCCAAAATCTCTAGTCAACATGAATGGCAGTGAATGGCATTTCATGAGGAGCAAATGTAAAACATAACGAGATCTTAAAAAAAAGAAGGAAAAAACAGCAATTGAGTGTAATATAATCTAGAGTTACATATATCTAGATGTTGTAAATGTACAATGAGACATAGTGACACTGTGGCCCTTTAAGAGGAAAGAGGAACTTATTTCTACACTAATCTTTGTAAACGGACAGCTGAGCTAACGACAGAATTTCAATTGTTATCAAAACCCATTTCAAAAGGCATTGTTTAAGAAGGTCTTTATGGTTTTTCCTTCCAACAGATTTCAAGACGGAGGAGAAAGGAGGAAAGTATTCACATCTGATATTCAATCGAAACCGAGTAGCTGGGGCCGGGGGTTTCCAAAATCTGATCCATAATCTAATGTGCAATTTAATTTTGATGCTCTTGGCTCATTGGCTTGTGAATTACAAGCCCATCTGCATGTCAGCAAAGTTGAAGAAGTTGTCCACATCTCGAGAAGATGTATTTTTGTTCTCGGAAACAAAAACCTGCCAAGAAATACAGAACATTTGCTCAGTCCAACAGAGCAACTATATCAAGAGCAAAGTTATACGAGAGATGAAAAAACGTATTACCTTGGTTCCACTGAACACTTCATTGGCAATGTTCTTGCAGGCATCTACTACTCCATCTCCACTCAACTCTAGGGCAATGACTGGGCCTTTGACAATGAGACATTTATTTACAATAACAAAGATTACACATACACGTTATCCTGCATTCACACTCACATGGAGAAGGACAGAACAACAAAACGGACAATCAATTACCTTTAGAGGTGCAGTCCACAAGATCTTCTGCGTTACGCTGGAACACTCTCTTCACATCTTCGGGTCGCATGGAGACCTCCTTTGTCTGGATCAACACCAAACCCTTTTGGATAATCTGTATAAAATAAGTCATATAAACCAGAAATGCAAATCAACAACACACATACATACGCACATGTGTCACAGAGTGATAATGCACATCTTGTGAATGTTTTCATGACAGCACAGCCAAGTATTGGAATGTTTGAACACGAACACCAGCTTGCTTGGCATCGATGCAGCCTCCTTCCACTTTTCAGGGTGAGCCAAAGAAAATTAAACTGTAGGAATTCCTGGCTTACTCAAATTTGGCTATTTGAAACTAAGCACATGATCAGCAGAAACTAAAGAACAACCAATTACTAGTTCACACCAAAGTATTTCCCTAGTTTCCTATTCACTGGTATGTTTAGGTAGACAGGATTTGTATTTGTATGTGATCAAGTTAACTTGGACTAAACTACTGACATTATATTGTGTGATTATTTAGCTACTGCCATCAACCATACATGTGAACAGAGCTTTTTCTAGAGATTGTTAATCCTCATTGAACAAAACTGATGTTACATCTAATAGGCTACTATTTGTCATTTCACTTTAGAGCCAAACATACTCGTTTTCAAAGCACTAATATTGCATGAGTTTTAAACACATTTTTGAAATAGTTCTGTAATTTTAACATTAGATTATTAAGTGATTCAATACAGTTCATCAATAACGTTTTAGCCCTGCTACCAAAAGTGCGGGCTGTAAAGTCAGGTTTGAGCCAATCCGTGTACAGGAGAAGGGACAGGGACTGAGCTGCAGCATTCTCCTCACAGAAAACTGTTCATCTGGTTGATGTTGTGCAAATGAGGAGATGACCATCGCAGTGACAGCGCTTCATTTGTCTATTTTGGTTGGCAATATCAGTCCGGCAGCTGGGTTCAGTCTGCTTTGATCTGGTTGGGTGACGGAGCAGCCTGCTTCTCTGTACACCCTACCAACTTGTTTGTTCTACAAGCTCACAAAGCTGAGATGTAGATCAGTCCAAAATAACACGTTTCTTTATTGTAATTTATTTCACCCTGTGGCACAAATAGGGGAAGAGGGACATAATATTTATTTGCTGAATTGCTGCCATGAGTGGATTAATCAAACTTGCACACAGTCAGAGGAATACTGCTGACACCCACACCAGGAACATCACACCCATGGTGGCGGTCACAAATTGGCAATGTTCCTGCTGATGGGATATTTTGTTGGCCCTTGTGTGGAATTCTGAGAAAACACTGCACTGCGTAGTTATTGGCCAAGTGCAGTAGTTTATCGCCTCAAACTTAAACCCTGATTTATACTTGGTTGCACAGTGTTGCGCACCAAAAATAGCCAAGTAAGGCGTTACACTGCGATACATTGAGCTGTACATTTTGAGCAGTAATTACTATTTTCAGTGTGCAACACCCACGTGCAACCAAGTACAAATCAAGCCTTAGTCTTCTTAGATTAATCCTGAAAAAATATAGCATTCAACTTATGTAAGCTTTGTATTTTAGTCATTGGACAGTAATACAATAGAATTGACCAACTTATAGTAAAGTATAAGTCATTATAAATAAGTTACTTATGACACTTCTGTTTCCATGTATGAACTACAATTTCTACATTCCCACTTTGTGATGCTTTCCTTGTTATTCTTTTGTTCCATTACACCTCCTTCTCTGATGTTTTCTTGCTTGATTTTAGCAAGCATACAGTATTATGCTGACCGCAAAGGAAAGACATCACAGAGCACACAGGAAGGTGACTCACCCACTCAGGCCCAAGGGAGTTACGTGTAGGCAGCATTTCCTCATACAAACACCGAGGGTGTCAGTGTTGCTCATGCTGATCTGATGATTGTGTGTCACCTAGTTCAGTGACTCTCAAACATTTTAGTTAAAAATGTCTGAATTATTCCACTTAAAAAATACAGTTAAAGTGGTTAAAATAATTTTGATGCTCATTTAGCTGGGGACACCCTGGAAATCTGTTTTTAGACTCCAAAAAGATATTATAAGCACAACAGCCGTAGTTGAATGAAATTAAGAATACCGTTAATAATAAATCCCTGTCTGCTATACTTCTATAATTCAACCAAAGGTCAAAAGCAGCAACCCTGCATCGATTAAGGTCTCATTGTCTCACGGCTAGTCTCACCTCATCAATCAGTTTGCGAGCGTTTGCAGTTGTGTAGTCGCCAGAAAAAAACACAAACAAACAGGACTCTTCACTGTCTTTGCGCCTCCCTCCCTTTGTCAAAGGCACGATACTGCGTGCAGCGTCGGCTGCAATCCGCACAGACTTGAATTCTGACTCTGGGTCTGGGGCCGGCACGTGTTCCAGAACCACGGTCGACTCTGGCAGCAGACTCCAGTTAGTCTCCCCAGAGACGGGGGTGAAGTCGTGAATGTTGCTCCAGTTATTGTTGAATATACTGAGCCCGGCATCCTTGAAGTGGAACGCCAGCTCAGGGTAGTAGTACTGAAAGCAGCCAAACTTCATGCCAGTAGACGACTCAATGATCGGCTGAGTGGCACAGCACAGGAACACCTCCATCTTTTTACAGTCTCGCGTGCGAAACTGCTGACAGGCCACCACGCACTTGATGTCCTTGCAGTCCCTGAAAAACACGCTGCCCTTAACGGGTCCCAAAACGATGCGGCAGTTGACACAGTCGTCGATCGTAATGGTGGCGGAGTGGTCGAGCACAAAGATGTTACAGTTCTCACAGTCTTGGATGACAAACTGTTGCCCGTTGAGTTTGCCAGGCAAACGACCCGCAGTAGCATCTTTGAGACCTGACAGCATGTAGTCCTTCGGATCCACCTGAACAGAAACAGAAAATGTATTCATTTATTTGAATTTTATTTATAGCAATGTAGACATTATGGCCTAGTATGAATAGGAAACAGAAATGTTTAGCTGGCTAGCTGAGACAGAGCAGATCAGAGGCAGGAACGTAGGGACGCGCAGCTAGCCAGTCCCAGTGCTGGAGGCGGTACAATGGGAAGTCAATAAGGAAGTGAAGGAAGGAAGGAAGAGAGAATTTCAGAGCAGCCAAAACAGTCAAACAAATACTTAACGGCTTCTGCGCCAAATGAAAATTCTCTGACGTTTCCGTTGTCTCCTATAGTCGATAACGATATATGCTTCTTTTGAAACATCTCACCACCACCAAAAGGCAGCAGCACGGCCTTTCCCGAGGGTATGTACGTCTGTATACCATATCGCATGGGATAAATGCATAGGTACCCTCCGTAAAGTAATCTGAACTTTACGGAAGGTTCTGAGAGGGGCTAAGCCATAGAGTAAGACAGAGTTACGCAAACTCTGTTCACTTCATGGGGCCAGTCCAATGGCGGTTCTTCTACCTTGACAACTGGAGGTTTACGGAATGCATTGGAGTCTTTAGGCTCGCGCGAGTACATGAACCACATGACCGGGCTGTTTTCTGCCCCCTCAATATCGCAACTCTTCTATTAGATTGCTCTGGTACAGTTGTTGCAAAGTGTTTAAGTGAGCTTGAAAGAATTCAGGTCTGTCTGCCTTTCTGGTTGCAACGACAAATTAGGAATTCCTAGAATGTGTTCAGCACTCGAACGAGCCAAAAAGAGCATGCAGGGTTGTCATGTAGGGGCGTTAATCCTATAATGAGCTCTATCCATGGACATAGAAAAGGGAGCAACGCTGCCCACTGTGACAAAGGATGAAGTGAACCTTAAGTATACATGCATGGGTCATTCCATTCAAACGTTTGATGTATGTATGCATGTCCCAAGCTAAATTATTAATAACTAGATTGGCGTTCCAGATATCAAATGGGGGTCCATGGTCTAATCATTAGACTCTTGTTTGTTATGCATTAGACTCTAATGCATAACAAACAAGAGGAATCCTTGAAAATAAAAGGGTTGAGAATGGTTATATGCCATTACTGTCCACACTAGCCATGATTCATGGCAGTCATGTTCCAGGGCTATGTCCACACCTACTTTATTAGATTACCAGATCACAGTAAACCTCAAAGCGGAAGCACTGGATGCCATTAGACTGATGTAATGTTAAACCCTCTGGACTTGACAAGTTGCTCTTGTTCCTTCTACACCAAATCATCTCTTCACCACACAAATATAGTAGATCTACAAGACAAGCTCACATTAGTAGTTCTGCTATTTCTGGGGAATGCTCCTCTGGCTCAGTCAGAACATGAATGTTCTGGTTCTGGCAGTGATTCCTTTCATGTCGATGATTGATCACCTCATCACCTTTAGCTTAAATATCCCTCCATCGCCTCAAGCGCCACTGTTCCTAGTACTATACACTGTATACACTATACAGGCTCTAAATTAGACGTTTATTTATTTACCTTCTCTCGCTTATCCCAGCTGTACTGTTTGGGTGGCTCCTCCGTGGTGTTATTGCCCAGGGGAACAGTGTTTGGAGTATCACCGGCAACAGTCGTTGTTGTGGGAGTAGTGTTGCTGGGATCCTCCTTTTCGTCCAATTTCCTCCTGGATTTCTTTGAGTAGAAGCAGCCCATTGTCACCTCTTATTTATTTCAGATGTGGCGGGGGAAAAAACTACTATGTCAGATTTCAATGTGGAGATCAATCGAGTGTCTTCCTCGGACGATTTCAGTGTTTGCTATTTTAATTTACAAGGCTGGTAGGTTCCTCAGAATCCTCACTCGGCTCTCCCTGCCCTGCCCCTCAAGCTTAGTTGTCGTTTATACGCGCACGCACAGCACGCACGTAGCAGAGCAGAGTTGTGCATTGGGGCTTCCCGTTTCCTAGCCAATCGATACTTTGTAGCTGAGTGCGATTGGCCAATCAGAGCAGCTCGACGCCGATCAAGAGGCGTGGGGCTGTGGTGCATTCAGGGTGACCCTCGGAATTTGTACGAAGCCATTGACAAGCCCAGTAGCCCACCACAACGCATTGTGGTTTTCGTCTAGGGAAGCCACTTTATATCCATTTTTCAAAAAATGATTTAAGTATTTTTTCAGATCTAGAATAATTTGTACAAGTAGCAAAACCAATGTTGATAGGATGATAACAGGAAGAGTGGGCACTAAGCCTGGCCACCTCGATGTAAACATACACAGCATATAAGTATTATTAATTGTATCTATGACTATGTCTCATTAAAGTATAAAGTGTGATTCCATAATATTAGGCTGCTTCTACTTTCCAAACAATCTACTGTTGGGATGTTGTACAGAAAATAAAGGCAGTAGCTCAGTCACACTATTGATTGATTGATGCATTTATTAACAGATTGGAGAATTACAGTACATTTCAAGCACAACTCAAGACAAAACTGTCAACTGTGGACAACACCATAAACTATAAAGCATTACACTTGTTTACAATAGGGCCCACCATGTTCAATTCATCATAACAATTAGACGTACAAATATACTCTATATAGCAAAACAAAAAATCATCATTTTTTGTTTTGCTATATAGAGTATATTTGTACGTCTAATCATAGAGGTAAAAAAGGAAAGAAACAAACATACATACAGTGAGGATAAAAAGGGGCCGTCCGTAGGTGCCCTTTGAGAGCGGTTTTGAAGGAGTCAAGGGATTTGCATGTCTTAATGACTGTTGGTAGGGCGTTCCACATTTTGGTGGCATAGGAGCGAAAATAATTTAGTCCCTTCAATTGTTTGTGCCGAATCTGGGTAGTAGCCTGACCAGTTTGTTTTGGGAAGCCTGGAGCCTTGTCTTAAGTAGCCTGGTTAATAAACCAGACTGATTCGGTCTGGTTTATTAACCAGGCTATGTCTTAAGGGCCTTAGAGGTGGAAACTGCCCATAGATCCGAAGTCCCGTTAGTCCGAACATGCACTGCTCCCGTGCTTGCGGTTAGGTTTAGGTTAGGGTTAGAGATAGGGATAGTAATTTCGGAACAATGAACCTTCTGACTAATGACACGGCACCGAGGCGCTGTGGTACCAAGAAGTGCATGCATAGTCGTAGAAACCTTGTACTAGGGCTCCTGTTAGGGTCTTCAAGGTGTTTTTGTTGACCAGTGAGGAGATCCTAGGAATCTTGTTCTTTGGTTGACCTTTTTTATTACGTTGGTGGCCATTTTATCACTGGAAAGATTTGCCTCCAGGATGGTAATTTCATCTTTTCGTGTGATAATATTGTCACCCACTCTAATCAAGAAGACATCAGCCTTGCTGAGATTACTATTTGAACCAAAAATAATGGATTACGTTTTTCCCAGATGTAAAGAGAGTTTGTTATCAGCGAGCTAGGTGCAGATTCTACCGAGTTCAGAGCTGAGGGTCTTTTCATCCTGCAGCTTAATTGTTCCTGTCCGAGACCAGCAGTGCTCATCTGCGAACAGGAACAAGTTGCAGTCACAACCAGGTAACCAGAATTACCATATAACTATGGTAAACAAGACATCAGATTAGCTGACAACTTACTTGAGACACTGGGCCATGCTAAAAATAGGTAGGCAGCGTAGGTTAATCCCCAGTTGTCCATTTATGCCCTGTGAGAATTGTCTGGCCTCACCATTCACATATTGTTTCTAAATGGGAAGCACCTAACAATCAGATTGAAAAATCACCTATAATGGGTTGGGGTGCTATAGACTCCCAGGGGAGTCGGGACTCGGGAGAGTTCAAAATCATAAATTTTCCATCAAAAAGGAAATGGTCAACCTATACCCATTTTAATATTAATTTTGTATTCACCCCCCCCCCCCTCCCCACTGACAGGTAGTACCCCCCCCCCCCCCAGAGAGGACGTATAGGGCCTTAGTCCTTCTCCTCCCAGCCAATACTCCCCACTGGCCACTGACAGGTAGTTATCCCCCCCCCCCCCCCCCCCAGCGAGGATGAAACAGGGCCTTAGTCCTACTCCTCCCAGCCAACACTCCCCACTGACAGGTAGTTACACCCCCCCCCCCCCCCCCCCCAGGAAGGATGATATAGGGCCTTAGTCCTACTCCTCCTCCCAGCCAACACTCCCCCACTGACAGGTAGTTACCCCCCAAAAGGGCATGTTTGTGAGCTCAAACCCACAATTCAACATTTTGGTTTTAAGATGTTAATATTCATTTTGTATTCATCCATAGGACCCCAAATCACACCTTAGAAAGCATGAGTGTCTATTTCAAACAAAGTGTTTTTTGACTGGGGGGTCATATTTTGACAGGAGGAATTGCCTGTCATAATTTGACCCCCCTGTATTAGGACGTATTAGGATGTTGATATTCATTCATCAGTCAGGTACTACCAAGTGCAAACTCTGTTTGGCCGGAATGAGATGCGATGATGTACAATGATAAGAGCGCCCCTCACACACGGGTGTGATTTTTTATTTTCTATTTTGACCATGCACCTTCTGTATATTTGACATAGTGTCGTCCTGACTGTGCTTCTCTGATCTCTATTCCATGACTACTTGAAACTGCAAAAATGTTGGGAGAAGTTATTTCATTCACATTATTATTTTCACCCACTCTTTTACACCAATGCATAAACGTGTGAAACTGAAGTTGACAAATTTGAACTTGTATGGCCTATATTCCCTATAATAATACTAAGTAATAATAATGATAATAATAAAAATGCAGTTTTTGCATTGAGTTGTGCTTGAAATGTAGGCCTACTGTAATTCTGCAAAATGTTAATAAATACTTCAATCAATCAATCAAATTGAGGCGTAAAGAGTGATTTCCTGCATGCATATCTCACACCACTAACAGGAAAATGAATTGAGAGATTATCCCTCACCCCTTCTGGTTTAAAAACTTTGACCTGAATGTCAAAATAACTTTCTCCCCAGAGCAAGCAGGCAAGCAGCATCCCCTCAGTTGTAAAGATTTCATCACTTGGGCAAGAGATTCAAATCCAGGGTAGAACAGGAAAGTTAGACTACTCAACCTTACCCCAGTGAGTCAAGTCCTACTGGTGGTAAAAAAAAAAGAATTATCCGTAGGCAAACTGACCTCAGGCAAATTGGCTTTCTAAAAATAAAAAAAGTGAGATTGTAGTCGATCTCTTTCTTCTTTGGCTATCTTGTTCCCTAAAAGTAGCAGAGTCAAAAGTAGGCCTACAATATTTGAAAAATGTAATGAAATCATAATTAAGTAGCCTATCATACTCAAAAATGCAAGTAGCTAAGTAAATTTACTTATAGGCCTAGTTACTGTCCACCAACCACCATGGATGGACACCATCATGTCTGGAGGCTTTGGCTGCATTCTCATTCAAAAGACTGCTCCTATCAAAACAAGTCAGAGTCCCTTGATGCAAAGTCATCATTGTTGCAGGAAATCTTCAAGAAAAAGCTACACTATCTATGCAGGATTCTTCTTTCTTCACCTCTCTGGCTTTGATGGTGTCATGCGGTTCCTTCCAGGGGGGCAGTGCAAGCTCACAGTGACGCGCGTCCTCATGCATTTATTGCGCACTGTGCCTTTAAAAGGTTGAACTATACAGTCTACGATTTTTTTTTGGCGAATTGTTTTGCACTCATCTCTGTCTACCTTGCGCAGTGAGTGACATGGCATAGAGAGGACCAGTAGTATCAGCATCCTGCACCATGGACGCTTTCAATCGGCGGGGGGTCCCTGGACTCCGTGCTGCTTTGGACAAGAACAAGATGTTGCCTTTTCTGATTGTGCTGCTGAATGCGGTCTCCACAATGAACGCAGAGGACGACGGAATGGGGGAACTTACAACCGAGAAAGAAGCGGAGGAAAGTCACCGCCAGGACAGCGTTAATTTACTGACATTCATTTTATTGCTGACCTTAACGATTCTCACGATATGGCTCTTCAAGCACAGACGGGTCCGTTTTCTACACGAGACCGGATTGGCAATGATATATGGTGAGACTAGGCTTATGATTATCCCCACTATCAGACGTAGCACACTGCTACAGCACGGTGTTATGCATGCGTGATTCATTCTTTCAAGTGGCTCTAATACTGTAGAGACGCGACGGGAACGGGTAGCCTAAACCTATAATATCATGCACTGCAATTAATTTTTGTTAAATATGGATTGACACACCAACAACAATGTTTTATCACATTTAATCCATTTATATAGCTGACAATTTAAATAGCTGACAATGTCGAACGTACGTTTTTGAAATGCACTCTTGCCTATGCCCTATGGCAGTTATTTTAACGGGCAAATGTTATTCAGACTTAGCAAATACCCATACTCAAGTTAAATATGCTACTCAAATTATGTCTACATTCTGTTTGTCTGTTTGTCTATCTATCAATCTATCATCCATCCATCCATCCTTGTGCATTGTTTTGTTTGCAGACTGAGGCCCACCCACACAAAGAACAGCAAGTACACTTGTCTATATTATACTTTGGGTAGCTCTGGTTAGAGGCATATTTCTTTCAAGCAGTGTCAGGTCAGGTCTAAAGAATAAAAGTAATCATACCCAAGCTGTGCCAACACCATATATAGAACATAACGCACTGGAATTTTGCTATGATCTGTCATCTCCAGTCATCTGTGAGTGAGCACAGAAAGAACCCAATTTATCCTTAAATTTGCTTCTCACTTAAACTAACCAAACAGAATAATTCAGTCATACTAGTGATACCCACATACATATCTTCACAATTTATTAGTATCACTGTCATGATCCATTCTTCCCCATCAGTTAGCTCTGGTCCATAGCTCTAATGCCTTCATTAAAGCTATGGAACTATTCTCTTCCTACGCTCGCATAAATGCAGACCAGCCTCTCCTCTGTAGCGTAAATATAAAAAAATATGTTACCTACTCACCAAAACAAAGGCGGTTTGTGTAATTAGAAAGCCTACTTTCCTTAGTGGACTCACTCTGAGCCCCCCACCACATGTAAATAAATGCACGTTTTGGCCAGAATTTGCAGAAAGGAATTTCTTGGAAGGAAAATCTTGTCTATATAAAAAAACAATCCCTTTCTGGCCAAAAAGTGCATTTTATACATGTGGTGGGGGGCTCAGAGTGCATCCACTAAGGAAAGTAGGCTTTCTAATTACGCAAACAGCCTTTGTATTGGTGAGTAGGTAAAATGTTTACAGAGGAGAGGCTGGTCTGCGTTTCATGAGACGGCTAGAATCAAAGAGTGGTGGAGCCTTAATGCAACGGCAGCAAGAGCAGTAAGGCTATGGACCAGAGAGCTACCCATCAGTGTCACTTAGCGACTTCTGATGGCAGGCTTTGCTTTCCTTTTCACAAGGATTCCTTCCTGGTTTCAGGCAAAAGCTGTATCCACAGGGCATGCTCCTTATAGAGCGCCGAAGTCATGACGTAACTCGCTCATCCCCTGGTTCTGCCTGGTTCACGGAAGTAATTTCTCTATGGAGAATAACATCATCATCATCATCCTTCGACTGTCGTCGAGATCGTAGATGCCACGTCTTTCCATCGGGTCCTGTCAGCCATCGCTGCTCCCAGTTCTTAGAATGTCAGTCCTGTGTCCCTGGAGATTGTGTCAGGATATGTATGAGGCCTGGTTCCTCTGGACGATTGGGGGAGCCGCCATAGCAGGATATCTGATATTACTTGATCCTTGGAGCGGTAGCAGTGACCAGCAAAGATCGCTCTACGACATACTACCGTTGTTGTTATTGGTGGCAGTTCACCATAGATCTGCTCTTTGGTTGGATGAGTTTTCCAGGAAATGTTTTTAACACGCATGAGGAGTCTTGTATATGTGCCATCAAGCCGGTCTTGTAATTCCTTCTTCATAGTCTATGTCTCAGCACCATATAATAGGATGCTTTCAACACAGGCCCTGAAGAAAGAGGTTGGAGGTTGAAACGCTGGACCTGCCAGACTCTGTGGATAATAACATGGGCTCATCTTAAAATCGTTTCATATAAGAATTGTGGTCCAGCTGTCTCTGCGTTATTTGTCACTCATATATGATATAGTCTCTTCATATCCATATGAGTGAAACGGCCGGGATGACATGTTGGCATGTCAAACACAGTTATTATATGAGGCGATCTAAAATCCCCCTATGGGGATTACAATGCAAATAAAAGCCCTCTAACGATATTGACTTCGGAGTCTATTGCATGAAATATTTCACTTTATACAATACAAACACAAAATAACATACAAACAATCACACCCTTGTGAAGTGAGGGGCGCTCTTATCATCATACATCACATTCCGTGCTGAGCCAAATCACAATTTGCGTCTTCACTTGTCCGTCTTCACTTGTGTCTTCAATGTTCATGTTTTTGTACACAAACCTGGAAAGCTGGGCATAGGAGGGGCTAGCGCCCCTCAATAATAATTAGGGGTCAAGCCTGAAGGGCGAAGACCCCTTATTGTTTTCATAATTATTCAGCAGATCTTGGCAATTCTGTGCTGTCGTTTTCCAGAACTAAGGGTCAGAGGTCCTTTGACAAATCACCTCTGACCCTTAGATATCCCAATTAATTAATTATATGATCTGCTGTATCCTCTCTTGACGTCAAAAAAGCGACCTAAAAGGTTTTCGTACCCTGGTTTACCACTCCCCCTTGAAATCGCATTTCCATTCATTTGTGTGATTCGTTTGCAGGAGTACAGGGTTGACGGGCATCTCCAGTCTCTAATTAGTGAACAACACGAGCCCGGAACACGGACCCTGATTGGGTCCAAAATCTGGGCCCTGCTAATGTATGGTTGATTTGTGGGCGTAACAAAAATAGTGACGTAATCTCCAGTCTCCAACCTAATTTGTAGACTGGAGCCCTAACGCATTCATTGTTTCTATACCTCATTGTGCAAATTGCAAACCTCTGTTTGCCTTGATTTGTCGAGCTGCTGGTGCGAATGTTCTGTCAAGTGAAAACCACCTTGCCATAGAAGTGCGTGTTTGTGTGTGTGTGGTACTAACGGTGAATGCATTGCTGGCAGCTTTACCCAATCTCATGCTGATGACAACTGTCTTTGAGGATTTATGTGCTGGAACTGCCTAGTGCCTGCATCATCTCAAGCTTCCTCTTCATTTTTCCAAATTCTCTACCTTCCCAAAGATCCCCTACACTCTCCCTGCTTGGATCTTGTTGACTGCCATCCGCATGTGTTCGTCAAATAAGATGACTTTCAACCATGCCAGTGTTATTTTATCACTGGAACTCTCTTTTCAGATGGGGGTCGGCGGCCAAATTACATATCATTTTTGGGGTCCTTGACAGGAAATCGTTTGAGAACCACTGATATAGAAACATGGGTTTTTCAAACGGTCATTTGTAGAATTGTCCTCAGGTCTAAATGGGTTAATCTAGATTCTAGATGATTGAATTTGTGCTTAATAGACAGTGTGATGATGGCTGAATGAAACACTTTAGAAGGTGTCACTTTTCTCAGTGCGAGGTAGTATGGGCCAAAAAGGCACTCGAATCAGCTCTCCAAAAATACTCAAATAGTAGAACATTATTATATAACAATATTGGGGCGACTGTGGCTCAGGAGGTAGAGCAGATCGTCCAATGATCCATGGGTCGGTGGTTCGAATCCCGGCTCCTCCTGTCTACATGTCGAAGTGTCCTTGGGCAAGACACTGAACCCCAAATTGCTCCCGATGTGCTGGTTGGTACCTTGCATGGCTTCCGCCGAAATCGATGTATGAATGTGTGTGAATGTAATGTAAAGCGCCTTGGATAAAAGGCACTATATAAATGCACCATTTACCAGTCTTTTGATGCACAATCAAATCTTTATTCACCTTTTGCAGAGCACATTAAATGGTCGTTCAAACAAACACCAAAAGAGGTATTTACAGCCCACAATCGAACCAGTGCATCAATGTCCAGAGACATCACATTTCATTCAAAACACACATTTTAAAGTATCACATACTACTTTATAAATGACCCACGTAATATAATTAAAGATAAGAAAGAGTTCTCTAAACAAACCCTAAACAAACAAAAGGGTAGTTGCTCCCTTCAATGGAGTGAACAATCAATTAAAAACAATCCACTTGAATCAAGCGTCAAACAATATAAAGTCAAAATAACATAGCTCTCTGCAACATACACAATAAAGAATAATTCAAACTTTAACCCCATTTATGTCACAACCTTCCTGTTAAAGGTTATGGGGAAAAATAACACAGGAACTTAATTAGATGTATCATCAGTGGCAGGGTGAACACAGAAGGGTTATTTTTATATTGGTTTCTGAGTCTAGAACAAAAGGAAGAATCACAAAAACAAAAAACATTGAACAAAAAAATATTTTGCGGAAACGGCTATTGGCCAAATTTATAGGCTATTTTAAACATCGATATTGGTGCATCCCTACTGGAATCTATCATTTTGGATGGCAAACTGAACTGGAAAACATTTGTTACACTAAGATTCAACCTTTCAATTTGATATAGTACTATTTCAGTTCAGTGAACAGTTGAACACTGCCATGTGTAGGAGAGAGTAAAATAACATTGTAGATTAGTAGTCAAATCAAGACGGAGGAACATTCTTCAAGTCTGTATGGGTTTTATCTGAACTGAACTAGGACTGAGAAAGTGACAATGCAGAATTCCAAGAATGTACAAATGATGCATATTGTGCCATGATTTCAATGCTCTTTGAGCATTAACCTTTCTCAACCTGATGTAATATGAAAAGCTCACAATGTGTTGCAATGCAGTGTGTTGTGAACTTATAGAACATAATTTCTTTGCGGTTCATCATACAAGAAATTATACAGTATACATCAATAACTTACGCCATTTTGGGCGGGAACCCCTTTTGGTGTTAGCTATTGAAAAATAGCAGATCTACAAGCTTGTAGGTCTGCTATTTTTGAAAAATCGAAGAACGACTGACATAGAAACATAGCTTTTTCAGAAAACTGTCAGGATGTAGAAGACATTTTTAGAATCTGATCTCAGGTCAGAATGGGTTAAGTAATTGATGTGGACCTTGTTTACTCGCTGCTATCATGACCCCTGTCCTCTCCCTTCCTCAGGTTTGTTAGTGGGTGTGATTCTGCGATACGGCATCCCTGCCACAAGCTACCACCACAAGACTCCCCCGAGCTGTGCTCTGAAGGGAGGCCCCACCAGCACCCTGCTGCTCAATGTCAGCGGCAAGTTCTTTGAGTACACGCTCAAAGGAGAGATCAACTCTCGTGAGATCCACAATGTGGAGCAGAATGACATGCTGCGAAAGGTAAACAGGGATTTATTTTTACTTTGCTTGTTTTATACCAGAGGTGGATTATACCTACTGTATGTAAATATGTGGTTAGCACTTAACCTCTTCCCTTGTTCTACACATTTTTACCTATTGAACTGCACCTTAACACAATCGGCTCCGGGATTTCTTTCAAATTAAGAACACTATCTGTTGCTACTTTCTGTAATCTTTCCTCAGGGTACCATCTGAACGCCACGATTCAGCTTTTCGTTTAACCATTTAAAACGGCAATCCATAACTTAAAACTTAACCACTACTGGTTAACGGTTATTATTGCATGAAATTCAAAGGGAAATATCTCGCTTTCCCAAACAAGCTGTGCCTTTTTATTTCAACAGTTAAAATGTCAGCTCTGTCACACAGCAGGCTTTGAATTCCGGGTAGAACATGAAAGTTACAGATTGCAGCTTTAAGCCGTATTTTATACCATACTATTTGAACATAACTCATCTACAAGCTCACCACATGAGGTTTCCACCCGACGGCAACAATAAGCATCTTTCTCTTACCCACAGGTTACATTTGACCCTGAGGTCTTCTTCAACATATTGCTGCCTCCCATCATCTTCCATGCTGGATACAGTCTGAAAAAGGTGAACCATAACATGAAATGTTATCGATTATTATTTTATTTATTATTGTCTCCACCAGGCCGAAGGCATGTGGGGAGAGTATGTTTTGCACTCCGTCCGTCCGTTTGTGTGTCCGTTTGTGTGTCCGTCCGTGTGTCCGTGTGTCCGTGAACAGCTAATCTCGGCCACCGTTAACCCGGTCGATGCCAAATTTTGCACACACACTCCCTGGATGCCAACCATGAACCTCTGCCCCAAACTTTCCAGAACGGCCTGTTATAGCGCCACCAGGAGGCCACTTTGTGCAAAACAACCCGGTCGATGCCAAATTTTGCACACACACTCCCTGGATGCCAACGATGAACCTCTGCTCCAAACTTTCCAGAACGGCCTGTTATAGCGCCACCAGGAGGCCGCTTTGTGCAAAACAAGTTTTTGCACAGTACACCTACAGATTTTGTCCAAACATCACGCAAATTGGTACACAGTCTCTCTAGAGCCATTCAACGAAACGGGTCTTTCAGATTTATCAGACTCCATCCTGATTGGTTAAGATTGGCTTCCAAAGTTCACAGGAGTGCTCAGTTTCAAACAAAATGCTGCAAATCATGAACACATCGCGTGATTTCCGTGAAATTGTGCACCCACATTCCCACTAGGCCGAGGACGAAATGCCACATGAACAATTTCAACTCAGCCTCAAGGTGGCGCTATAACTGGCCGAAAAGTGTTTTTACCTCTAACTGCACGGATCTGTGGATAACCTGGTGGAGACCTGTGCCCGGAAGGGCACTTTTTCTAGTTTATTATGTTTTTCAGATCATTTGTTGTATCTTTTATATATTAACAAATTGACCAGAATTATTTAAATAGATTTATATATTAACAAATTGACCAGAATTATTTAAATAGATTTTTGTATAATCAACTAAGTATGATTAACCATTAAGCCTTTTTTTTGTCATGGAACAGTGTTGCACAAAAATAGAACACTACAAGCTCACCTTATCTTCTATTATCTATTAAATAGTTTAGTTCGATTAACTGTTGTTACCTAGTACCTTCAGTGCTTGTGTCGTTGCTGTGTCTTTTGGAAATTTGAAAGAGTAACCCATTCTACTGAGTACATTTATTTGATAACAAGGGGTTAATAGAATGCATAGTAAATGGTAATTTGAGAGTGGCAGTGCATAGAGGGGTCCAGGAGGATATACGGTATCTGCTCATTCTGCTGCCACAAACTGCTGTTTCATTGGACAGATGGTCTGCTTAGGAGAGCTCTCATTGGCCAGGCTGTGCGGACATTCAGTGTTTACTGAAAATAAATAGCCCCTTTGAGGTGAAGTCTAGACCAGATGTCTTTCGCTTCCTCTCTGAGGCTGGCACATAAAAATGCCTGACTCTGACATGTCCAGTTTCTTCTGTATGGTTGTTAATTGAGCCACGAGAAGCAATTGATAAAGGATGTAATGAGGCTCTATGTACTGTGTACTGTATACATGTATGTATGCATGTTATGTCACTTTGTCTGCAGTCACTCAATAGACTGTATTAGGGCTGCAACTATTGATTACAAACTTGGTGATTACTTTATCGATTAATTAAATCATTAATTAAGATTCGAGTGCCAACCCTAACGAGCGAACGTTCGAACCCCGAATGTTTGGGCACAGCCTTAACCCATTGATGCCTGAGGCCGAATCTGGGAACGCCTTCTAGGGCCTGACCTAAGGTTTCTGAAAAACCTTTTTTTTAAATAGTTATGTTGCTACATACATAGCAATAGCTGATGAGACACAGAGAGCGCGCCGGCATCAAGGGTAGAACAACGTATACGTTGCACAAGTGGTGAAAACTAGCACTCGTGCTAACACACTGTAAACGATGCATCTACAAGTTGTACAATTGTGCAATGAGCAATGTGATTATGTCCATAAACATAAACAGGCGTCAATGGGTTAATAGGCCACTGTTTGTTGTGTTGCGGCCCTAGCAGTGGAAGCATGACAGTGGGGTAACACGGAGAACAGTGGCCACGCTAGGGGGCTGGGGTGTGAGGTTTCACGTTTTCCCATGTAAGTAGATGGGACATTTTAATTAATTAATTAATTAATTATTCATTTGTAATTTGTTAAATGGGGAAAAGGGCTTCGTTAAGACCTCCATAATATTATGGTCAATGCCTGTGTGACATTGACTGAATTTTAGTTAGATTAGTTAGATGCTTATCAGTGTTGCGAGGATGAGGGGGTACCTGGAAAGACCAATCTCCCCCCATAGGGGGTACCTGGGCCAAAAAACGGCGGTGACAACACACAGAAGTGTGCAGAGAGAAATTCCTTGGCATACCGACGACATTGAGGCGAAACAGGAGTAAAATGTTCTACTCTAAATTAAAAATGTTATACTGCTTTTTTCTGTGACTGCTTCAGAATTGTGCATTTTGAACACACTCACACTGTACATCTTTACGGTCTTGAGCTACCGGTACTTGTTTCTGAAATAATGGGAAATGAGATGTTTTACAGCCCCCATGTGACATCTAATGTCATGGTTTGGTGAGTAAGCAATTCTCAAGCTGCTTCATTATGCAGTAATAGATGGAGTCACAGCGCATGCAGTGGGTTATGTATGAGGGCAAAGGTACAGTGCTCTACCTCTACTGCAGAACAGGTTTATAAAAGGCGGTTCATATTTTCAATAGAGTGGTTGACACTGGCTGTAGGGTATTTGATCAGACATAATATTTGATCAGCCAGTGGTTGACACTGGCTGTAGGATATTTGATCAGAATCTTGTCAGGTCAGGTCAGGTGTCATCTCAGTATCATCACATGACACCTGCTGGAACTAATTTCAGTGTTTGTTGAGTTATATTGGGGCATAATTCAACTTATTCAAAGGATGTTTACAGCTAATGCAATACTCAAGTGTCAAGTATATATCGTGGAAGTAGACTAGTATGGAACATATTTTAATGAGACGAATAATTTAAACACCTGAACTGAACCGACCTCAATGATCTTAAGCCCATGCCCATGCCCATGCAAATCCACATTGTACAGTGCTTTGGAGGAAGGCACTTTATAAATGCAGTCCATTTGTATAATGAATTTCTCATGCCATACACCTGTTCTTAGCAGGTGAATGTATATTACAGATAAATGGCGAACCTGTACGTAGCTTTATATTTCTGTCGACATGTATTTGTCTCTTCATGGCAGCCTACTGATTAGGAAAAAACTGTTACACACTCAGAATTCTGAATCAAAACAAAGCCAGCAGGCTGAAGCGTCAATCAATATAAAATTGCTGCATACTGTATATGGAGAGTTTGATGTTTTTTTCCTCTCGCTAAGTTTGTTCCCGGTGGTGAGAACCTCACCACAGACTTTGGTGTGCGACATGCGTTACCTTTCCTTTTAGCCTACTGATTATTCTCACTGGGTTATATGACAATCTGCCTGCCTGTTCTTGAGGTATTTTGAAAACATTCAGACTGTGACCTTGATTGTAGGTGTGCAACAAACTATTCCATTTAATCGCTTGTAAAAATATATACATTTTAATCAAAAACAATCAATTTGTTCTACAAGCTCAAAACATTATCCAATCGAAAAGTTATAAAAATGGGGCTAAAAAACGATTATATTTGTTTCATGTTTTGTATAAATTAAACTTAAGAAAACATGCTTGTATTGTTGATTATTTTGATTCATAAAAAAAGCAATTGCTATAATTATTGCTAGGAAAATAATCGATAGTTGCAGCCCTACTTGAATTGATCTTGACTTACTGATGAGTTGCCCCCAAAAATAACTTTAAGGTGCTTTCCTTAATTCCTTGTAATTTGCTGAGTCAAACACGAGGCTTCAGGAAACGAGAATCAGGAAAAAGGAAGTGTGCTATGCTTTTTTAAAGAGTCCCTCCATCGTTTTTGTTTTGAGAAAGTCAGCAGAGTCAGCATATGCTAACTTAAACTATTAAATGCAGCTGTCCTGTCCATGGCTCCAAACTTTGTTTTGGCTATAAGAACCTCAACTAACCATTAACACCAGCAAAGAAGCGACAAAGGTTAATATGTGAAAAGCTGGTATCTGTTTTTAAGAACTAAACCACATGAACCAAAGTGTCCCTATTTTGGATTAATGGCATTTAATGTTTGTGTTTGTAACTTTTCCCTTCATTGTCAATGGTGTTTTTAAAACAAACTTTGAACTAAAAACAAACATTAATTTCTCTTCATTGTCAATGGTGTTTTTAAAACAAACATTGAACTAAAAACAAACATTCATTTCTCTTCATTGTCAATGGCGGTTTTAAAACAAACATTAAACCTGTATATAGGAGGGACCCCGGTCAGCTTCATATATACTGTATACTGGGTTGAAGTGGTTTAAGTGGTTTGAAGAGGGTTTGAAGATGTTTCAACTGTTGTTTTTGTCTTGATGTTTCCACAATGTACCCAAACATATAGCCTTACTGTCAGAGCGGGTTCTGTGGGCAGGAAGTTGATTGTTTGCGAGGCACATTTCCCATGGAAACAAGATAAGGTGCATTTCTGTCTGTTTGGGAGAATCCAACAGCTAGAGAGAGGAGTAGGAGGACTTCAGTTACTGAGCTGACAAGAAGAGTGTTTTGGCGTTTGTTTTATAACCAGTACCAAGCTGCCTGAGGATTAATATGTTTTTAAACCGGTTTTGACTTTTGAGCAGTTGTGGAAAAAGTACTCCAATGTTTTACTTAAGTAAAAGTATAAATAATGCAATAATGCAATGTACTACGTACCGTTAAGAATAGCAGATCTACAAGCTCACAATGTGTCGTATCGCGACGCATTGTATAATGTATATTTTATTATTTTCTAATAAAAATTCAAATCTCCAAGTAACTAGTAACTAAAGTTTTCAAATAATTGTAGTGGAGTAAAAGTACTGGAAATTGGAAATACTCAAGTAAAGTACACATTTTTAGTTGTTGTTTTTTTTTGTGGGGGGCGGGGGATTTGACTTTGAATATATAATTACAGATAATGTGGCATATTTAATACTTACCCGCTCTTCACTTCTCGTTACAGAGACACTTCTTCAGGAATCTGGGCTCCATCATAACTTATGCTTTCCTCGGGACTGCCATCTCATGTTTTGTTATTGGGTGAGTCAGTGTTGCGTCTATGACACTTGGGGCCCTATCTTGGGCGGAGTAATAATTTATTTTGAACACCAAATCTTTTCAGAGGGGGGGGGGGTCCATCTGTAAAGATCTACTAATCTTTTAAAATACAACATTATTAAATAGGATGCCTGTTTTGTCCATAGTATATTCTTTATTTTTGCCAGGTGAAACCTGCAGCTCATTTTCTTTTAGTAACCTTTTAGCGACCTAGTCATGATTGGCTGTCCCTAAGCCAATGGGAGTATGAACACATACTCTGAATCGCCGCCTAAGCCAATGGGAGTCTGAACCCACACAGTGATTGAACCAACAAAAGAATGTCGGAAACGAATGAAAACAGCCCGGGAGCCATGTTGTGAGAAACATGCACGTTAAAATAATAATAATGGGGGGGAAAAAGAGGGACAGATGCAGTTAATGATACACGTGTCATTCTTGTTTATTTATGTTGATACCAGTCATTGTTGATTGTCTTGATTTTGTATATTTAAGTTATTTAATATATCTGCCATGGAATATGTTTGGTTAAAAAGCCTAGAACACAAGGTTATTCACAATTATTTTGTATGATAATTAATCATCAAGTAAAATGTCATGATTGGATTTGTGACAATCCTAACCTTACAATCTCTCTCTTTGTTCTCAGAAATCTGATGTATGGCGTGGTCAAGCTCATGCAGCTGGTAGGGCAGCTGAATGACAAGTTCTACTACACCGATTGCCTCTTCTTTGGCGCAGTCATCTCTGCCACAGACCCAGGTGTGGTACACATACTGTAGACCGTATATTTACAAGTAGCCCTAACCATTGGGGGTCTGACACAAATTTGCGTATTAAACGCCTCGTCCAAATAATAGCCCCGTCCGTATAAACAGTGTTATTTGCAAACTAGTCAGCCTCATTTATATTTTGTTGAATTTCCGGCGATGCACACCGTTGTGCTGTGCCGAAGATCTACAAGCTCAAAGTGTCGCGTCCGCAGCACATTGTGAGCTTGCAGATCTTCTATTTTAGGCACTCCACTCACTGTGAATCCAAGCAGAGGTATAGGACACAGCTACACCAAAGTCCTCTGCATCCCAAAAATAAGTTGTAGTTTTTTTTTTGTCAAAAATGTTTTTATTGAACAGATTATAAATTATTACAAACATTATGATATGAAACTTTTTTTTATGAAACAAAATGGAAAAAAAAAAGAAAAACAAGACAAAAAGAGAAAGAAATCCCTTAACCCTCCCACCCATACTGCTCAGTGACACTGCATACTATAATAAGATGATAGAACGCTCATGGAAAACATCTGAAAAGAAAATGGTGTACAGTCAACCATATCAATGGTATCCTGTCTATTAATCGTTTCTACTCAGGTAATGGGGCAGCCAAACCTTATCAAACTGGCTCTCCCTGTTTCTCAGGAAATACCTTATTCTCTCAAGATGAAGTGTACTAGTCATTTCATTTAACCAGTGCTTAAATGCAGGAGCCTCCTCCTTCTTCCAGTGTGTCAGAATTAGTTTTTTCGCTGTAATCAGACCATATGAGAAGAGTTGTTTCTGCGCTGTCGTCAACAAATAAGTTGTAGTTTAACTCGTGCCATACTCAGCCAAGTGGCATATACTCTGTGAAGTGTCTATTATCATTGGGTGTATAAATCATGTTTTTATATGCCTCTATAAACATTATGGACATCGGGTTATAATGCCCGGTGAAGCTAGAGTTCACGTGCACTGGCAGCTCTTGAATTATAGGGATATATTAGATGCAACTGTGAACAGCCTAATTGATAAAATAAGCATCACACATTCGAGAGCAAGATCAGATGATTCCAGGAGGAGAGAGAGACAGGGGAGGAGGAGAATGGGAGTGACAGACTCGGACAGAATAGGAGAGAGAGAAGTGGACTTTCTTTTTGTGGGCTGGTTGACCTGCCTCGGCCGCCCCACGATATTGCGTTGGAATCCCATATAACCCATTCGCCTGCCCTGCGGTTCAATTCACGGGATCTGCAGCTACGGGTCGGCCCGCACATAGTCGCTGCACAGGATGGTGATATGCTCTCTCTTAAAAAGATAAAAGACTTGACATGCTCGACAGGAACTGTAACCTAATAATAATGGCCCGGTGCAGATCGGTGCAAAAATATATAAAAGCCTACTCCAAAGGCCCGGGCTACTATTTTGTTGCTTTTTATGACCGTGATGCAAAACATTCAGAAAATAGTTGATCTACAAGCTCACATGTGTTGTGACTTGTGACGCGTCGTAAGATTGTAGATTGGACATTTTCTAAAACATTTGTACGGTATACTATTGAATTATTTTGAAAATATTCACCCTTTCTCATATCATTGCTGTCAGGCAGAAACCTTGTTTCTTCATATTTGTTTTTTTTCTTCATAAATGAATGCCCTGTTTTATACGTGTCATGCAAAAGTAATGAAATTCTCACAATCGACACAAAAAACATCTTTGCTAACATGAATGACTGGTACTAGTAGGTGTCCGACAGCTGCAGCAAAATTAATGTCCTCTACATCCATGTGCGTACTGTCTTTTTGCAGTGACAGTGCTGGCCATCTTCAATGAACTCCATGCTGACGTGGACCTGTACGCTCTGCTGTTTGGAGAGAGCGTTCTGAACGACGCCGTTGCCATCGTGCTCTCCTCGTAAGTCCCAGCTGTGCTGCATCGTTCATCCATTCATACACACACTAGTTTATAGTCTCCTTCGAGCAGAAACCTTGTATCCTCGCTCGGGTGTTGCAGGCTAATAAGGCTTCACTCACACGGTCACAACAGATTGTTGTATAGCTGATGCATGAGACTTGTTTACTGATGCAAGCTCGCAATTAATTTCCAATGGGAGTCACATGGTTTGACACAACATTTTTGTTGTATGAGAGGGAGGGGGGCAGTCGAAACACAGCCGAAAGCCGGACAACAAAAATGTTGTGTCAAACCATGTGACTTCCATTGGAAATGCATTGTGGTGGCCATGACACTTACCCTTTGTTTACATCTAGCATCCAACAATGTTGTATGCTAGATGCGAAGGTGTGAGTTAGGCCAAAGAGTACATGCCCACCATGAGGTATACTACACAAGTCACAGGTTGCATGCTGCCATGCAACTAAAGCTGATATAGACAAGTTTCCAGTGTTTGTACACAGAATTCAAATAGCTCCCCCCCCCCCCTCCCCCTATCATTCTATTGGCCGAGCCAGGTCACTTCAGGCTATGGGATTGTTGTTGCTGCTGGGGGGACGCTATGGATATTGTGCTCGTATGGCTAAATATGAATTTCTATCGATATCTTAGTTACAACAATGACATTGAGAGCATTGTTGCAGGAGAACACCTCAGCATCATAATATAGGGAAGGATGGAGGGAAAAAAGGCCAAAAAATACATTTATATATATTTTCAGTTTTGGCTGAAAACTTGTCTATATCATCTTTAACGTTGCATGTTGTTCATGTATAAATGTGTGTGTGACAAAATGATAATACACTTGAACTTGTTCTATTGGCGAACACATCACCATAAAGTCTCTACATTCATAAAGAGAAACCTCTGTGTCTTTGGGAGTATTTCCATGTATCTCTCACGTCTTTTTTTCAAATTCTGCACCCAGGTGTGAGACAGAGCGGAGCAGTGAGTTACAAAGTTACAAATTACATGTACGCAAGTACTCTTAGTAGAGGACCTGACTAAGATATGTATGCACTTCATTTAGGAGAGAATATCGCAACTGTTCTTGACTAATATGACCCCCGCGAACAACTTGGGAACTGTGAACAATTCTCTATCCGGGGCGAAATGCCCGAAAATGACCACACCCTTTTAAAAATGACCACTACTTCAAACATGGCTCTATCTTCTAAACCGTTGGAGCTACAGATTTTCTGAGGAGCTCAAAATGTTCAGAATGCTCATGTTTGTTGAATCCGTGCCCAAGCCAGCAACCCTCCGGGTCATCATAGTGGCCAAATCCAATATGGCCGCCAGTCCGCCACCTGAAAAAGGTTTTGTCCAGAACTTTTGATCAAAGTTTTTTTATTAATGTTCACACGAAAATATTATACAACATTTTTCGAACATTTTTTCCCCCTTTTTTCCCTCCCCTCCCCCAGAGTGCTTGCACCATATGAAATAAAAGGCACATACAAATATACATAGACATAATAGAAGACTAATAGAAGTATGCATTGTCCAGAACTTTTGAACCAGATCAGCTATGAATGCAAACTTGTTTTTTGACAATTATAAACATTTTGGAATGATCATCTTCATGACTGGGTGCGGCTGAACGTCTATTTTGCATATTTCAAAGGCGACTATCTGACAATTTGTTTTACTTATAAACTTTGTCATTTTTTGCAAACTTGGTGTCTATTTTGTGCTTTTTGAGCATTAGAAACACATTGGAATGCTCATATTTATGATTAAATCCATCTAGAGCACTCTTATTTGCTTATTACAAATACTGTATGGCCTATATAAAAAATGTTACGTTTCATCCATATGGAGAAAAGAAACAACCTGTATACATAATGTAATTTTATAGAAACAATAGAATAGCAAAATAATATCATGATAAATTATGCTGAGCATTAGTCAAAGGTGTATCAAATTTTAACAGTAGACCTTTGTTTACACACACACACATACACACACACACACACACACACACACACACATACACACACACACACACACACACACACACACACACGCTCCGTCCTTTTGATTCCTCATGGAAAATACTTTTTTTTTGTCCTGGTCATACAACTTCTATATATCGAGGTGCAAATGATTCCAGCTTTGCAGAATTTTCTTTTTGTCCACTAGGCCTTTCATGACTGTTGCAGCCTCAGTGGAGGAGGATGGTGCAAGCTTTACTGGCATCTACAAAATGAGTCCAGTAAGGTTCCCAAGTCTTAGCCATGGAGTCAGTGACCAGCCCAATGTACTGAAACGTTGGGATGTGGCCTTTAGACAAGCTGAGTACAATTGGGTAGGAGGAATGGACTTGCGACCATTTGTTTGACCAACATCAGCCTTCCCTGACTATGGGAAAAGGAGTGCAGGAATCTCACATAAACCCTGGTCACTCTCACCTTGGAGCCTGAAAAGATCAACTCCGATTTCCATGTCCAAAGATTGGCCAGAATATGTAGGCAAGTGTATTTGTCTTATGTAATGTCATTGCCGCTATTCTAAAGCTAACCTGACGCTGCCAGATGGGGGCGGTATTGGGTAACCATGTTCCCCAACACAGCACTCATCTGGGATCTCTCAGGGAGTTGAGCTGACACAAATCCGTTCCGTACCGAACCAATCAGCGTGAGCTAAGGGCGGGATATGTGCGAAACCGGATGTGAAGCTATATAGACACGTCAATATGATTGGTTGTGTTTGCACGCCCACACGGTGATAGACAGACGGTCCCATCCAATCATCTACCAAGTATCTTGAAAAAAAGGAACAGCCCCGTCATCGAATTTGCTTCTGCGATCCCAGATCCCAATAAGCTGTGAAACAAATTTGTGTAGCAAGCTTCTTGGATCTGGCAGCGTCAGGTTATTCTAAAGCCCCCTCAGGTACAAACACCCCTGTCATAGAGTGACTGAGAAAGCCACTGTATGGCTTCATCTACTTTGCTATGGCTACAACTCTTGCTGTATATGACGATGACCATACGGCAATCTCTGGACATGGAAATCAGAGTTGATCTTTTCAGGCTCCAAGTCCAAGGTGAGAGTCACCAGGGTTTCTGTGAGATTCTGCACTCCTTTTCACATAGTCATGGAAGGCTGATGTTGGTCAAACAAATTGTAGCAAGTCCCTTGTAGAACCTCCTACCCAAGCTACATTGATCCAGCGTGTCAAAAGGCCACTACATTCCAAATTTCAGTACATTGGGCTGGTCACTGACTCCATGACTAAGACTTGGGAACATTACTGGACCCATCTTGTAGATGCCAGCCAGTAAAAGCTCCTAAACTGAGGCTGCAACAGTCATGTAGGCCTATTGGACACAGAAAATTATGCAAAGCTGGAATCCTTTGCACCTCGATATATAGAAGTTGTATGATCAGGACAAAAAAAAGGTCTTCTCCGTGAGGACTCTAAAGGGCGGTGCGCATGGTGTGACGGAGCGCATGGTGTGTGTGTGTACACGCGCGCGCGTGTGTGTGTGTGTGTGTGTGTGTGCACTCGCATTTCCAATTTAAACACTGTTAAAATGTGATACCTTTGACAAATGCTCAGCATAAATTATTAAGCTATTATTATTATGCTCTTATGCTATTATTCTATTGTGTCAATAAAAGCACATCTGTACACATGTATGTTTTAGAGACAGTCGCACTGAGGAAAAGACAGGAAGCAGAGCTGGAGGTAGCAGAGACTAAAATGTTGAGGTTCTCTCTGGAAGTAACAAGGATGGATAGGATCAGGAACGAGTACATCAGAGGGACAGTACATGTCAGATGTTTTGGAGATAAAGCCAGAGAGGTCAGACTGAGATGGTTTGGACACATAAAGAGGAGGGTAGTGTGTATATTGGTAGAGGGATGCTGAGGTTAGAACTGCCAGGCAGGAGGCCTAGAGGAAGACCAAAGAGAAGATTTATGGATGTAGTGAAAGAGGACATGAAGTTAGTTGGTGTGAGAGAAGAGGAGGCAAAGGACAGGGTGAGATGGAGGCAGATTATTTGCTGTGGCGACCCCTGAAGGGAAAAGCCCAAAGGAAAAGAAGACACAGGTTGCTTATTTTCTCCAGTTTGATCTTAACCTAATCCTACAACTCTACACTCAAATCCGGATGAAACTTCATGTTACATAACATTTTTGATATAGCCCATATAGTATTTGTAATAAGCAAATCAGAGTGCTCTAGATGGATTTAATCATGAATATAAGCATTCCCGTGTGTTTCTAATGCTCAGAAAGCACAAAATAGACACCAAGTTTGCAAAAAATGACAAAGTAAAACAAATTGTCAGATAGTCGCCATCTTTGAAATATGCAAAATAGACGTTCAGCCACACCCAGTCATACAGATAAGCATTCCAAAATGTTTATAATTGTCAAAAAACATGATTTAGACACCAAGTTTGCATTCATAGCTGATCTGGTTCAAAAGTTCTGGACAAAACCTTTTTCAGGTGGCGGACTGGCGGCCATATTGGATTTGGGCACTATGATGATCCGGAGGGTTGCTGGTTTGGGCACGGATTCAACAAACATGAGCATTCTGAACATTTTGAGCACCTCAGAAAATCTGTAGCTCCAACGGTTTAGAAGATAGAGCCATGTTTGAAGTAGTGGTCATTTTTAAAAGGGCGTGGTCATTTTCGGGTATTTCGCCCCGGATAGAGAATTGTTCACAGTTCCCAAGTTGTTCGCGGGGGTCATATTAGTCAAGAACAGTTACGATATTCTCTCCTAAATGAAGTGCATACATATCTTGGTCAGGTCCTAGACTATCTGTATTTAAGTACAACTGTGAGGTACTTTTATTAACATTCATTAACCATTTACGCACTATTTTATACTTTAGCTATTCAGAAATTGCCAATATACAAGCTATCAACGCATCACGGTGCCACGTGTTGTGAGCTTGTAGATCTTCTATTTTTGGAAAGGTTTGACAAATTTAGAAAAATGTGAGTACTTTTGTTTTGGTACTGCAAATGCTTTTGTACTTTACTAGTAGTAAATAATCTGAGTAGTTCATCACTGGCAGTGAGACAGCAGCATTCTATCACAAAAGGGTCTTTTGAAAAGTAGCGTTCTGGCGCCCCCTACTGGACATTGGACAGTAGTTCACAAATCAATGGTATTGAATCTTGACAGTGGTGGACAAAGTACTCAAAAGTGGTTAAATCGTAATATACTTTCCCCCCTACCCAGGAATGTAGTGGAGTTAAATGTACCGTCTTGTCTTTTTAAATGTAGTGAAGTGAAAGCCAAGTATCCAAAATAAAAAATACTAGTAAAGTACAGATACAAAAAGTACAGTGCTCAAGTAAATGTACTTTGTTAACTGTCCCCCATTGGGTATTGATTATTGAATGCTTTTTGTTTGTTTGTACGATTCAGGTCTATCATGTCGTACCAGCCCAGTGGCGCCAACACGCACATGTTTGACGCGGCCGCTTTTTTCAAATCCGTGGGTATTTTCCTGGGCATTTTCAGCGGCTCCTTCGCCATGGGTGCTGTCACCGGCGTTGTCACCGCACTCATATCCTTCTGTGAACCATGCTTTTACATGAAATCACTGCTTTGAACGTTGAATGTGAACTTGTATTTTTGTCAGTAGTGCAATAATACTTATTAGCAAAGATCCAGTCGCTGTTGTAGGGCTGAAAACGTAATTGTTTTTGTGTAATATCTAGTCAGCCTGCTATGTCAATGACATTGACCTGTGACATAAATTATTTAAAGTACCTTAATTTGCACTTCATTTAAGTGTGTCACAAAGCGGCGCGTTGAGAGCTTCCAGATCTGCTATCTTCCAATGTTGCTGTTTAGCAAGATAGCACACACAAACTGGGGGGTCCTTGAAAAAAGGTTTAAGAACCACTGAGTTATCTTTGTCATACTGGAACACATCCACTTAATATAGCAGGTGGTTCCATGATCAATGGCAACTGCTGCTGCTGGTCCCTCATACACTGTTTCCACACCTAAGCGCAAAACGGCCGACAGCTGCGGACAGAAGAAGCTGTGCGCAGCTTCTTTTTCCGGGTTTTTAGACAGCTGGTGGATGGAAAAAGAAGCTGCGCACAGCCGAGAACGTGCGCGGCTCTTTAGTAAGTCTGGCAGCACCTAGATGCTGTGTGTTTCTAACCACGGGAAGACTTCTTTGTTCTTTAACTCTTCTCCCACGTGACCAAGTTCACCAAGTTGCACTGCTTCCCCCTGCTGGAGACGGCACTCTTCTTCCTCATGTCCTGGAGCACATTCCTGATGGCGGAGGCCTGCGGTTTCACCGGTCAGTTCAGCAGCTAGATAGTGAGAGAGAGAGAGCATGGATTAAAGTTCTGTCACGTGTAATGTGTGTGTGTGTGTGTGTGTGTGTGTGTGTGTGTGTGTGTGTGTGTGTGTGTGTGTGTGTGTGTGTGTGTGTGTGTGTGTGTGTGTGTGTGTGTGTGTGTGTGTGTGTGTGTGTGTGTGTGTGTGTGTGTGTGTGTGTGTGTGTGTGTGTGTGTGTGTGTGTGTGTGGTGACAGTGTTTTTGATCATGATAATGCAACCTTTGTTTTGCATCTTGCAGGTGTGGTGGCGGTTATGTTCTGTGGGATCACACAGGCTCACTACACCTACAACAATCTCTCTGAAGAGTCCACCAAACGCACCAAGCAGGTAGGAGTCAGACTATCGTCTACCTACCACCTTGTTTCCACTGCACCCCTTAGTCCGGCCACACATCTTGGACAGTTTCCGTGGCTCTGGTGCCCATAGGCAATCCAATCCATTTTATTTATATACCATATATTTCAAACACATCCAAGTGCTGCACAAGTAATCTAAAAATGAACACACTATATAAGCTAAGAAACATAAACCAACCCAAAGATAATCAAAACATACTAAAATGAACGTGAATTACTATAAAATACAACACAAACATGCGTCACCAGCCAGTGAATTCTAGGCAGACCACAAAACGCAAGCTGTATTAACCCATTAAGACCTGAGGCCGATTCCACAAATGTCTTTGTAGTTATTTGCTTATATCAGTAATTCTCACATTTGCAAGAGTGTTAAAAAATGTGAGACTCGCAACATGATTTAAAGGTTTAACCTGTGGGGGTCATTTTGATATGGGAGGGTAGCTCATTCCACAATTTGGGGGCTACTACCAAAAAGGCTCGGTCACCTCTTTTTTTTAAACGTGTCTTTGGGATTTGGTTTTCTGCTGACCTCAATGGACCACAATGCCCTCAAATTATTATCAACATGTAAAAGGGCAGAGAGGTACTGAGGTGCCAAACCATTCAGTGTGTTAAAGACAGACAATACAATCTTTAAATTATTTCTGATGTGAATAGGAAGCCAGTAGCCAGAATCTGTCAGAATAGGCAGATGGTTCACTACTCCACCTGACCTCAAAGCTGTATGTGGACTACATCCATACAGTTGGGACTTGTTTAACCAAAGAAAGCACTAACCCACAGACAGCCTGTCTGCTGCACCAGATATGGGTGGTACCCATTACAGTTAAAAAAGAAGTGTAGATCATTGGTGACTGGTGTATCTCAGTCACAACACTGACAGGTTGGTGGCAGAAGTACTCAGATTTTCTTTACTTATACTTTAAGTATCACAGGTTTGTATTCAAAGGTTAATTTAAGGGGTAGTTCACCCCTAAAATAACTCTTTACGACTAGTCTATTCAGACTTTTGTGAACATCCCGGACAGTTTTTAAGCTTGATTCAGTAACTGTTTTCAAATTAGTGTAAAGAGTAAAAAGTACAATGTTTGCCTTAACTGAGATGTAGTGGAGTAGAAGTATAAAGTATGAAGAAAAATGGGATTACTCAAGTAAAGTAAAAACTACAAGTACCTTCAAATTGATATTACAGTAAGTCTGTCAGCCTTTTGAAAGCATCTTAATTTGGTGAGTTCACCTCAGTGCTTACAGAAACAACTAGGAGAAGCGGCCCTGGCCACTGGCGTAGCAGCCTGTGCATCTAGGCTCCAATGAATCCCCATTGTTGCGTGTCACCCCCACCTCTCTCCATTTCGCTGTCAGTCTATGTCTTATCAACATAAAAGCCCCAATATAAGTAATACATTTTGTTTTTGTTTAAGGAGAAGCAAGACTGTGTTTCTGTTCCTATCTCTTATGTCATGATTTTTTAGGAGCTAGGGGAAAGAAAAACAAATCAACACTGAAGCCTGTTTATAACCTTCTGAGGGAATAGATGAGTCAGGCAGTGTTTTATTTAGAGGTGCAATATGAACTAATAACTCTGCAATCGCCACACTTGAAAGGGAAGTGAGCAAACAATTCCCTGGTTGAATTTGCATCATTTCATTTCAAGTTGGCATTCTAGACAATATTGAACAAAATTATACTTGGAACACTCGTCTCTCGCTCTCTCTCTCTGGAGGGTTAATTTGTGTGATTACGCTACACATTGCACAACAGTTTTGAATGTGCTGTATTCTCTGTTTAATCTTCTGCTCTGTTCCGTTTCATCTGCAGCTGTTTGAGGTCTTGCACTTCCTGGCTGAAAATTTCATCTTCTCCTACATGGGCTTGGCGCTGTTTACCTTTCAGAATCACATTTTCAGCCCCATCTTCATCTTGGGAGCTTTTGTATCCTTTTAATGCACAAGAACATATTCTGTTTTTGATTTAAATCATATTCAACCATTAGAAATACTTTGTATTGGTATTAGTTTTTCCTCTTTGTGTCACTAGTCATATAGTTGATATATCAGTTTACATAGTTTTGACCTCCTGGACTGCAGTTGAGTTTTTGTTTATGCCAAGGTCACCTTAAACTCTTCATTCCCCTACCTACAATTTACCAAAATTGTATCAAAATTGATATTTAGAACCAATGGTGGATGGCCATTTAGGTTAATGCAATTATCAGTATAGATATAATCGGTAGCGTATCAGAAAATATCTGCCATAAAAATAGTAAAATACTGTATCGGATCGGTCTCAAAATGATGCTTATTATTTTCACAGATATTGATGACGCAATAATAATGTGAGGTCAATTCTACATTTAATTTGTGTACTCGTCTCATTCAGTAGTGAAAACAGACACTTGGGAAAAAAGTATATTTATTGATTGATTGACAGGCTTTGGGCGAAGCCTCTAGGGCCTAGGCTTGTTTCCATTGTGGTCCTCGGTCAGAATCGGTATCAGCAAATAATCAGATCGGATATCGGTCATCATTTCATAATGGTGCACCCCTGAGTATAATGTTGTTAAAATAATAATAACAAAAAAGGCTCTTGCGCACGTAAACCCCACATTGCTCCATGATTATGCATTCCTATCCTTGACTAGGCATTGCCTGACAGATTGCGATCTTTATTGGGAGAGCGTGCAACATCTACCCCCTGTCCTTCCTCCTCAACCTGGGTCGCAGGAACAAGATCAAAGGCAATTTCCAACACATGATGATGTTTGCAGGTAGGACGAAAAGCTACTCTCATCTGCTGTGTATTTGTCTTGTTCTTTAACCTTGCTAGCAGTGGGGTTACTTCCAACCCCTGATTTATACTTTGTAGCACCAAAAATAACTGTTCTATAAGCTCACAGCACCTCCTGCTGTTAGCTTCTAGATATAATAACCGTTGGTGCATAGCACAGCGTTCAAATAAATATGTTTAAATCACCCTTCTTAAGTAAAGATGTGCCGTTTGGCTGATCGATTTTTCAAACCACAACAACAAAAACAACCTAGGAGCTGTTTTGCCATTTCATTGTCTTTGTATCTTTATGAAGCCCATAGCATGTCCCCTATTGATTTTGACATCGCAATGGCCTTTCCTCTAGCAAACATGGAACCAAAAAAAGTCTAATTATTTCCGTCAGACAGTTCCATGTTCTTTTTAACCCCATGCTTTATAGTTCTCGTCTGAAACACGCGTGCGTGTTCATCAACATTTCAACAACGACTCGGCAACAGATATTCTGCGTCACTTTGTAGCTTTGCATCCTTTATATCTGCTAGTGTGAACGCAGTCTTGTTTCTTCTATGTGTGTCAACTTCCTTGTATGTGCAGTGCACAGTGACATACCTGACAATATATAGTGACTTTTTTACTCAACTTGAGTGAAATTGTATTGCATGTACAATGGCATCTTTCTCTGTCATTGTAAGTACGATACAACATGTTTATATTCAATTTGTAAATGTATGTGAACTTGTGCAGGGCTTCGTGGCGCAATGGCGTTCGCCCTGGCTATCCGGGACACTGCGACCTATGCCCGTCAGATGATGTTCACCACCACACTGCTTATTGTCTTCTCCACGGTCTGGGTGTTTGGGGGAGGAACCACGCCCATGCTGTCATGGCTACACATCAGGTGACCTTTCTTCTAAAAATCTGTTTCCTACGTCGCTCTAAAGGTCATTTCAGACGAGGAGCGTGTGATGCAGACGCTGTCACCTGGATCAACGACATGTCTGCTGCTCCACGTTTGCTCATGAAGGGCACGACTCGTGTAGCGTAAAAAAGAAAAAGCTCAACACAATCCAGGTCTAGTCAGTCGCGGGCGCGTGCACGAAACGAACACACGCGTGTTGCGCAACAATTTCACAGGACTTCGCTCACGTAAATACGCTTGCGTTGTCGCTCCTCACCTTTTCCACTTTTTCCTACATTTGACAGCAGAGCAGAGATGGGATAGGAAGGGGATGTTTTACTATCCTACTATAAAATTAACAGAACTCTGTCTTGCTGTCTATCCATCCGTCCATCCTCGTCCATTTCTTTCCTCGATGCAGGGAGGGAGGGAGGGAGTTAAAGTTAACACTGTTTAATAACATTTTCTTCATGGGCTTCTAGCCTGGATGGATGGTGTGTGGCCATGCACCCACTGTAGTCATGGTGTGGTTGGAATGAATTCCATTTCTGGTGTCTGGTGTCCAGAAGATGGGGCAAGAGATCTCCTATGCTGTTTCCCACAGTATCCAATTATATTTGCTAATTGGCTCCCTCCATCTGTCACTATGGGAACTGCTTTTACTTCTCCAGTCAGCATTGCATACATGGCAGCACTTGAAACCCAGATCATTACTTAAGCCAGACTAGAGATGATGCAACAGTTCAGAGGCAGGTCAACGCTGCTGCACTAGTTGTTTATGGGCAATGAGATGATTTGCCTTTTGTGTGAAAAACAAAAGCCATTCTGTGTATAATTATCGTGTGTATAAATCACTATTAATAGAACTCATTAAAATGGGTATATACCTGCATGGAGAGTAGCCTACTAGCCTTTACATAAAGTGGATTAGGGGCTCATAATGTGTATGACAGCCAGCTGTCACGTAGCGTGGATTAAAATGAATGACTGACTGGGCAAATTAGCATTGCGCATATCCGGCTGAGAGGTGAGAACGGGTTTGCCGAGGTGCTAATGGGGGACCATTGAAAACAAAGACGGCTTGCATGCTGTGGTTTGCTACTAACGGAAATGTGCGTGCACAAGGGCTGCCAAAGTAGGCTATCATTGTCTCCACCAGGCCGAAGGCATGTGGGGAGAGTATGTTTTGCACTCCGTCCGTCCGTGTGTGTGTCCGTGTGTGTGTGTGTCCGTGTGTGTGTCCGTGAACAGCTAATCTCGGCCACCGTTAACCCGGTCGATGCCATATTTTGCACACACACTCCCTGGATGCCAACCATGAACCTCTGCCCCAAACTTTCCAGAACGGCCTGTTATAGCGCCACCAGGAGGCCGCTTTGTGCAAAACAAGTTTTTCAATGCCATATTTTGCACACACACTCCCTGGATGCCAACCATGAACCTCTGCCCCAAACTTTCCAGAACGGCCTGTTATAGCGCCACCAGGAGGCCGCTTTGTGCAAAACACGTTTTTGCACAGTACACCTACAGATTTTGTCCAAACATCACGCAAATTGGTACACAGTCTCTCTAGAGCCATTCAACGAAACGGGTCTTTCAGATTTATCAGACTCCATCCTGATTGGTTAAGATTGGCTTCCAAAGTTCACAGGAGTGCTCAGTTTCAAACAAAATACTGCAAATCATGAACACATCGCGTGATTTCCGTGAAATTGTGCACCCACATTCCCACTAGGCCGAGGACGAAATGCCACATGAACAATTTCAACTCAGCCTCAAGGTGGCGCTATAACTGGCCGAAAAGTGTTTTTACCTCTAACTGCACGGATCTGTGGATAACCTGGTGGAGACCTGTGCCCGGAAGGGCACTTTTTCTAGTTTGTTCTTGTTTTTTCACCCCTCTCTTCGAAGTTAGACTGGGCAAGCTCTAAACTGCCCAGTGGACCCTACGCCAGTGGACCATCCTAAAGAGCTCGATGTCGGGTGGAAACCTTGTATGTCCAAAACACACATAACCACTTTAACGTTCACATAAGAATCACACTTGTGTGAAGTGAGGGGTGCTCTTATCATCATACATCATATACATCACTTTCCGTGTTCAGCCAATCAAATCACAAATGTCATTCCGGCCATTCACAATTTGCATCTTCATTTTTCTGTCCTCACTTTTTGTCTTCAATGTTTGTGTTTACAATTTTATTTTTAGTCTCAAATAGGCTCAACTCTGTCAACAGACTCTGAGACATCGGCTACATATGGCAAGCTAGCTTTGAAAACCTTATCGGATTACATGGAAGGCTTTCTCAAAAGGCAAAGAAACAAAAAAGTGTAGTATACAGCACCATTGTATGCAGCATACTGTGTGTAGTGGGCATTGTCTCTCTCAGCTAAGGGGTCCTTTTGGAGTTTGGAAGACTTCTGACGTAGGCATTAAATTACGAAAAACCATAAAGACGTTGAACAATTTGGTGATACGACGTTTACGCCCGACAACAACAACATGAGTAATAATGCTACCTCAGAGTGAAAAGCAGTCTGGCAATCCTCCTAAAAACGGAAGACACTAGAATCTCCCTGTGAGCTCGTCGCCATGGCAACGAGTGTGTGGGGATATCTGGGGTGTTAATCAGTGATGCTGATGAGATCTGTTATCCGTGGTGTGCATTGCAATGTCATTTATGACATTGCAATGTGCGTGTGGCTCCGGATCCTTGCATACTATGAAGAGGGACTAGTCTAAACCAGTGTTCCTCAAATGGGGTCCGTAGACCCCCAGGGATCAGTTGCCCAGCCCACCCTCCCATGAGAAATGAGAATAACATAATGAAAAACATAGCATACACGTAGAAAGTTAAAAACTGAGAAAGAAAAGCAAAACAATTAAAAAGTAATAAATACAAAATCTATATAGTAGTGTCAGGACATCAGAGATACATTTAAAAAATAAGTGTCCCAAAACGTGTGTGGTTTGGGATAGAAAAAGAATATATGGCTACGGTCTGCATGTGGCGTGGTTGCATCGGTCACATCTACTGCACAATCGTGCACATAAAGTGGAAGAATTTATCCTTTCTATTGCTTCACCCCACCAGTTATCCGAGAAGGTAGACTATCCGAGAAAGCAGACTTCAATGACTGAATAATGTAGTTTCAATACGGTGACAGGGAGATATAGCAGTGGGTGGGCCTGCATGCTTTCTTTATTAAACAAAAAAGAACAAGTCAAATCGATTGGGTGGGCCAGATTTCTATGTGGTAGGCCCACCCATGGCTATGCCACTGAGATAGAGATTTTGGGGGAAGTTTTTAACGTTGTCTCTAGAGATACAGTGAAAATAAACAGTTTTGTGTTTAGTATTTGGCATTTCATGTTTTTTACTTCGGTAACCAAGAGCTCTCTGCCCTGCGGTTTCCAAGCAAGAGACATGTGATACCCATGCGAGACAAGACAGGGGTCATTGAACCTGGGTCATTACGCTCACTGGTCTCTGTGCACTAACTGGCTGAGCCACAAGGCACCCATGAATTCTGCATATTTTCATTGATAATCGCTTTATTTATTGTCAGAGAGTATGTTTTGCACTCAAATCATCCAATTGCCATCCAAGGCATAAGAAGAACTGGCACCCTTTTCACATTGGCCTATTATAGTGCCACCAGGAGGCCACAACCTGACCTGCCGTGGTGGAGACCTGTGCCCCCTTGGGGCACAGGTCTAGTTTTTGAGTGGTGCAACCACTCCCTTACGGAGCTATGTGTGTGGCTGGGTGGCTGGCTGGCTGGGTGGGTATGAGCATGAAAACAGCATGGTTGTTTTTCACCACCTGTGCGCAACCTAACACGCACACGCACACATTAACTGTATATATGATGATTTTGGGTGTGCCAGTACAGTACAGTACAGTACAGTACAGTACAGTACAGTACAGTACAGTACAGGTTTTACAGTAGAGGGACCCCCACACAGTAACTCTGTAATTTCTCAACCGTTTCGGACGCGGGGCGGCATGCCGGAACCGGGCCGCCCCCCTGGGCACGTTCCTGGGGTCTGGATGTTCTGTTGTTTTATTCATTGATTGATTGATTGAAATATTTATTAACAGTTTGCAGAATTACAGTACATTTCAAGCACAAACTCAATACAAAGACTGTTAACTGTGAGTGGACGACCCAATTAAGCATTACACTTGTTTACAAGAGGGTCCACCTTGTTCAATTCATCAAAACATTTAGAGACTTACAAATAGACACTTCTATATACCGGTAGTCAAAGAACAGAACAGGAATTCCTCATAAAGGAGGTAAAAAGAGCAAAGAAACATATACAGTGAGGGGGAAAAGGGTGGAAGGTGGGAAGGGTTTCAGACTTTACGGGGGCCAGTTTCGAAGTGCAGACGTCCGTAGGTGCCCTTTGAGAGCGGTTTTGAAGGAGTCAAGGGATTTGCATGTTTTAATGACTGTTGGTAGGGCGTTCCATATTTTGGTGGCATAGTAGCGAAAATAATGTAGTCCCTTGTTTATGCCGAATCTGGGTTGTACATGGTTTGTTGCACTCCCTCTGGTGTTGTGGGTGTGGACTTCGTTAACATTAAGGAAGTATCAAGACAGGTACATGGGTATCTTGGTGGCGTATCGAATCTTGTGGACCAGACCCATTGCAAGATGCTGTACTCTGTCGTCGACCCTAAGCCATTCCAGCCTGTCAAAGTGGACAGGGGTGAGGTGGGTTCGGGGGGTGAGGCCAAGTAGGAGCCTGACCAGTTTGTTTTGGGAAGTCTGGAGCCTATTTATTTATTTTTTTTTTTTTTTTTGCGGCTTACGCCTTTTATTGATTTTTGAAGGGACAGACAGTAGGCTGACAGGAAACGGGAGAGAGATGGGGGAAGACATGCAGTAAAGGCCGTGTCGGGTCCGGGAGTCGAACCCGCGGCACACTGCGACTGGATTACCAGTCGGGTGCCCAGACCGTTACGCTACGGCCTGGGCCATGGAGCCTAGTTTTAAGGGCCTTTTTTATTTATTTATTTTGTACCTTTATTTAACCAGTAAAAAAAAGTCTCTTTTACAAAAGGTGCTGTGGTACCAGGAGGTGCATGCATAGTCAAAGAAACCTTGTACGAGGGCTCCTGTTAACCCCTGGGCTACAAAAAACTGATTATTGCTAAAAATACAAACCTACCGTTAACGGAATTAACGGAATGTCAATCAATGTCAGTTATCGGGGGTTAAACGAAGCAAAAATTGTAATTTACCAAAAAACGGCCGAAATCCGCGCGATCGTGTGCTATCGTGCACGTGCGCCGTCTCTATGTGCGTTGCTGTTAAAAAATTTGATATTTTGCGATGTTTTGGGGTTGATTTGACTTAGTTATGAAAAAGTTAGCATTAGCTTATCATTCCGGACAGCCAAACGAGTGACACGGGGTTAAGATACTACCGGATGTTATCGATCGTTGAACCGGAAGTGACTTGACCAGATTCGTCTATTTTTGTCAAAATCGGCATAATGGTGCGTTCCCGCCATCTGGTGGCAAAACGAGAGAATACATTATAGATGCCATGTGCATTTGAATGATCTGTTCAAACCATCAGATCTTTCTATTAATGTTAAAATGATGAATTAAAAATATGCCAATGTGTTACCCAAACAAAAAAATTGGGATTGGTAGTCCAAGGGTTAAGGTCTACAAGGTGTTTTTGTTGACCAGTGAGGAGATCCTGTAAAGGAATCTTGTTCTTTGGTTGACTTTTTTGATTACGTTGGTGGCCATTTTATCACCGGAAAGATTAGCCTCCAGAATGGAACCTAGGTAGGTAATTTCATCACACAGACAGCCTTGTGTGTGTCAGCCCAGGGACACAGCTGGCCCTGTGTCTGTCAGCATAGGTAAACGTTGGGATCTGCCCGCCGGTTCATACTGCGCTACAGCAGGCCATCGCACTGCCGCAGGGAAGAGCTGCTGCTGCTAATCCTCATAAGACCCAAATCCTCCCAAATTTGTGATGGGAGCGAGGGGGGGGGGGGGGGGGCTTCTGCAGAGGGGTAGGACAAAGCCGTGAAAACATTTAATTCCAAGCTTTGTGTCCCCATTTTCCCCCATGATAGTTTGTGTATATGAGTAAATTACTTGTGTATCTCCATTGTATAAGGAAACCTTCCTCCTGCAGCCACTACGGGACGTTTTAAAAGTGACACAGTCCTCCAGCTGTTCCAACTCATGTTTTTCATACCAGAACATCTGCAGAGTGTCCGTGCTAGAGCCAAGGCTCAGTGCATACATGTCATCTAAACAGAGGGTCTAACGCGGGCGAGGCCGGTACAATTACTGTTTTTAACTGTGGAGTGGCCTTCCTAAACGGCTTAATCTGCTGACCGTGTTCACTCCACCATTAAATCTATTCTTTACCCTCTCCCCTAGGTTATGCATCCTTTTGGCTGTCCCCTCCCCTCCCTACAATAGGGTTATGCATCCTTAGGCTATCCCCTCCCTACAACCATAACGACTGTTATCATTATTGTTAATGTGTGCAAAACATACACTCTCCCCATGCCTTCGGCCTGGTGGAGACAATAATAATAATCTTTATTGTCCCCGAAGGGATATTGTCTTCACAGGTCTGTATAACACCACCAAAAAAACAAACCCATATAGTACAGACACCACAGAAAATGCCATGATGGCTGAGGGAACAAAACTACAAAAACTGACCTTTTTCCAGAACAATTTAAACTAGAACTGCACTCTGTCGAGTGCATACTTGCTTGTTGCACACTAGTAGGCCATAAATGGCCAACTAGTGCGCAAGCATAGCGCGCAAGTACTTTCGACCGCTGTAAACTGTCAAATCTCAGTATATCTGCGAAGGAACGTTTGAAATGTAAAATTATTAGGTGTAACTATTTGCTACCTACCTACTTTATGCATATAAACACCTAGTATTATTAAGTATGGTTCAAGTTTCTATCTATATAAGAAATACAGTTTTATCGATGTAGATATATTCTAGATCCCTTTTTAGGTTTTCAAAGAAAAATAAATCATTGATATGTGATGAAAAAAAAGGTATATAAACTGATTTAAAATATATTATACAATATAGTTATTTTATTATTTATTGTAAATTGTCAATTGTTTTAAATGTATTTCATCTTGGATTATAGTGATATTAATGTATAGTGATTATGTATATAGTATACATATGACTAGCTCTAAATGATGACGTAAGACATACGTATACATATACATATACTATATAGAGTATGTAGTTGTAAGTTGATTAGCGGTATACTGTGGTTACTTTGCGCCAAAAACCGTGACAGCAATCCGCCATTTTATGCGTATGCCAATAAAACAGCAAATCTGTGCCTGGTTTGCTGGGACCAGATCACATAAATGACCATATGTCTTACGTCATCATTTAGAGCTAGTCATACATATACACACCACGTACTCTGGTCCCAGCAGATCAGGAACAATTTGCTATTTTATTTTACTGATTATGTATATAGTATACGTATGACTAGCTCTAAATGATGACGTAAGACATACGCATACATATACATATACTATATAGAGTATGTAGTTGTAAGTTGATTAGCGGTAGGCCTATACTGTGGTTACTTTGTGCCAAAAACCGCGACAGCAACCCACCATTTTATGCGTATGCCAATAAAACAGCAAATCTGTGCCTGGTTTGCTGGAACCAGATCACATAAATGACCATATGTCTTACGTCATAATTTAGAGCTAGTCATACATATACACACCACATACTCTGGTCCCAGCAGATCAGGCACAATTTGCTATTTTATATTACTGATTATGTATATAGCATACGTATGACTAGCTCTAAATGATGACGTAAGACATACGTATACATATACTATATAGAGTATGTAGTTGTAAGTTGATTAGCGGTATACTGTGGTTACTTTGCGACAAAAACCGTGACAGCCAACCCGCCATTTTATGCTTATGCAAGAAAAACAGCAAATCTGTGCCTGGTTTGCTGGGACCAGATTACACAAATGACCATATTTCTTATGTCATCATTGATTGCTAGTCATACATATACACACCACGTACTCTGATCCCAGCAGATCAGGCACAATTTGCTATTTTATTTTTACTGATTATGTATATAGTATACGTATGACTAGCTCTCAATGATGACGTAAGAAATATGGTAATTTGTGTAATCTGGTCCCAGCAAAACAGGCACGGATTTGATGTTTTTTTGCATACAAATCAAATGGCGGGTTGGCTGTCACGGTGAAAGAGACTGGGCGAAATTATTACTTGCGCGCTCTGCTTGCGCAAATAATAACTATTTTAATAGTTATCGTATAACCATACATTTCTGGTGGCCAAATCTGTGTTGGCGTTCATTCTAATTGTATTAATTCCTCACATGAGTTGGGTTAAAATGAGAGATGTTTGGTTTTGTTATTTGGTAAAAAGGAATATGAATTTGGGACTTAGAGCTGCCTTGTGCAAGTTGTGTAATCTCTATCTGCATCCTGTCGTGAATGACAGTTGAGCCTGGACAGTCAAAGCTCTGTTTTGCATGGCGACACACACAATCCTATTGTAACAACTTCTGTCTGTATGAGAAGCTATTTCTAGTCAGGGTGAAATGCTAATTTGCGGGTTTGTAGTCATCAGCCAATGTGTAAGCTAGTGTAGACCTTAACACATTTGGACCTGTTGTAAACAGTTAGTTATACCTTTAAAGGTTTTATGACATTCATTTTCATTTTTTTTTCATTTTTTTTTTTCTTTTAGGTTTTATGACCTCAATTACACCCAAAAAACCTGAACTTTGAACATTCAGTGGATTTTCTGTGGTCTGAAGTTTTCTTTGGGGTTTGGAAGGCCTTTGAGCTACAATGAAAACAGGCAGCACAGTGAAACAGTGACATCTGCTGGCAAATCCCATTGACATATATGGGATTTGCAGTAAGTGATGTCACTTACTGCCGGCAAATCAGAGCACCTGTTTGAGCCAGAAAACCCCAGATCACAGAAAATCTACTGAATGTTAAAAGTTCATGTTTTTTGTGTGCAATTGAGATTAGAAAACCTAAAAAAAATAAGAACAATTCCAAAACTTTTTTTTAATGTCACAATCCCTTTAAGACCGGGAGTACTTCTGTGTCATTTTACTTTGGCGGTTTTGATTGAATGATTAAAATACTTTATTAAAGGGATATTTCACTTTCAAATAAAATAAATATATAAAATATTAATAAAAAAAAAGTAATGGAAAAGTCAAGGACCCCTCATACATTATGTTGTCCTTCTGGTCTCAGGGAAAAATAAGCTATGCGCAAAAATCCCTAGGAGGCTTGTTTCCATTGTGGTCCATTGTACTCAATTCATCCACTTGTGCTGTATATTATCCACTGAGAGTACGCCTTTGTCACATGACAGCGTTGGGGACGACGAGGCTGCACTGCAGGATCGGCAAAGGCGGCACGAAAGGTGGCCGTACATCAGGTGCTGTATGTGAATTTGGGTGCAACTCTTTGTTTGCTGTTTATGGTGGCGGCGGGAAAGAATGTGGTTTCTGTGTGGTGTGACTCTCAATGCTTCTCAGCTGGCCTGCATGGCTACGTCTCTGGTGTTGGAAAAAGTGGGTAGTTTGTGCTCATCAGGAATATGGGAAAATGGTTTCTGGTTGTCTCAGCAAAGATGTATACATTTACTATGAAAAATGCTGCGTCTGTCTGTCTTGTCTACGGAATCTCTGCTCTAGCAGAACCAAATGTATTCAAACATTGACGTTTCAGACAGTCCCTCTGGAGCTTCATCAAAAGACACACTTTCTCTGTGTGAAGGATTTTTCTTCATTAATAGTAATTTGATACTGTCTAACACACCTGTATAGCTATTAAAGTAGATGTGTGAATATTACATTTGCAAAGACTTTTGTGTCTAGGAGTATTGAACCAATAAATTATTAACCTCTTGAGCCCAGCGGCTCAGAACCTCCGAACAGCGCTCAGCGGGTCAATGGAGACCCAATTAGTCTCCGGTTCCAACTCCGATGTTGCGGATTTTCCCCCTGGATCCCCCCTGGTGTTTAAGAGGTTTTAAGAGTAAATTATGGAACTACGTACGAGTTTCCATTTCCCGAAATGTTTTGGACATGACAAGGTTTCCGTCGGACATAGATGATATGGGCATCCATACAGTAGAAGTGTGTGGACTAGTTAGCATAACAGATCACAAGTCCTCTTTCAGGCCGCCTGGTGACCGAGTGGGGGCCAGTGTAGAGGATTGGTGTGACAGCCCAGGCCCACTTTCCTTTTGTGTTCGTTAGGGGGAATGTTGTTCTGGTTTTCACACAGTGATGTGAGGAACGCATCTCTGTGGAGGCGTGCTCAACAGAGCAGTGTGAACGAACGCAGTTGAAAAGCACAGGCAGGAGGCAGGAGCGTGAGGTGATATTACGCATGCATAAGAATGACTCATAATTGCCAGCTGCAGCAAGCTCTTGTTTATGAACATCTATAATCAGTTTGTGTGCCTCTGCCTCAGCTCACGGCTTCACATTGCGGCGTTCAGAGTATGGGTTTTATGCCGTTCAGACTATGGGTTTTATGGGTAAGTATCCCACATTGGCCTAGAAGCAGCCAATCATTAAAAAGTGTCCTCTACGGTCGCTACTCATAGATTTATATATAATAGAGACGTCACCGGATTTCTTCTCTCATTTACTTGCATTGAGTTGCTCACCCAGTGCATGAAGCGTTCTTCAGGGTTGGAACCAGTGCATTCTGGGATTGGTTATGGTCCATGCGTGAACGCGCCGGGCTGTTGATATCATTGCGTGTGTTCACGTATGGAACATAGCGTTTACGTATGGAACATAGCGTTCACGTATGGAGCATGGCACGCATAGTGCTGGGCCCATAGTGCAATGCCACTTTCAGCCACCATGTCTTTTGCGCTTCAGTGTTTCCTCTCGTGACGTCTCTATTATATATAGTCTTAAGTCACTACTAGATGTAGATCAACATGTTGTCCAGACGCTTTTCAAGAAGCTAGCAAAAAACAGGAAACTAATCCTTGAGCTCATTCATGATGCCCCCACATTTCTTTGAACTGTATCCCGATTGTTAATTTCCCTCTTGAGAGGGCAAATATTTTGCCATAACTCTCCATTTTTGCAAGTTAAATTAAGCCAACACTAGCAACGGCTCTTGAAGGGGCATCCACATGGAGAAAAAACTATTGATAGACGATGGTTAAGAACTAAATGGAAACCTACAGGTTTGTAACTGTACAGATGGAACCGAATAGTCCATTTGTACACTGTTATGTGGGTCTGTGTGCCGGCCTAATACATAAACTGGGGGTCCTTGAAATTAAAAAACATTTGACAATCACTGCTATAAATGACCAAGATGATAAAAAAGGGTTGCTCATGAGGATAATATGACAGATTGACAGTATAGTAGAAGCAAGGGATGTTGCCATGACTGTACTGAGTTTAGCGAGTAATTGCAAGTTGACAGTCTGTCCTGTCTATATAACTGTCTACTGTATGTCAGTGGTTCTCTTGCATTGACTACTTTGTAGATCTGCTATATTTGAAAAATATTTGAAAAACTAGTGTTTTGAAGGGTTTTTGACCTATAATGACATGCCTCAAAATACACTGACCCCTTGGTTCCAAGTGGTCAAATTATACAGTGTCTTTCATATGCGAGTAAACTTTGCACTGCCCCCCGCCACCCACCCCAGCCTTCTTTCATCAGTGACGTGACTTTCTCCCTGCAGTCCGACGTGCCTTGAGCCTTAAATCTTGGCTCGTTCCTTCGAGATCCTTCCTGAGCACATCCCCCAGCATGCTTTGCAACGTCTTTGTTTTCCCAGGTCGCTGACCTCCCCAGCTACACAACCCCCCTGAGGTTCTGTGAAGGGGGCCCCACACTTCCCTTTCTCTCCCCTCTTCTGTAACCTCTGTGAGGCATGCGGAGAAATCCTCTGGGAGAGGCCATAGTATAGCTCCTCAGTGTCTCTAATTAAACCCTGGTGGAAAGTACATTTACTCAAGTGCTGTACTTAAGCACAACGTTGAGGTTCTTCTACTTTACAAATGTAAAATCATGTCAGTATATATATATTTTATACCTTTTTCCTCACTTCATCTCAGAGGCAAATAATAATAGTTTGACTGTATGAGCACACAGCATAGAGATTAGAGATGACTGTAAACACCATGCAGACAACACATATTGGGCAATATTTAATTCATTCCTTCTTAAAGGTTTTGTTTGTATGGATTTGTGTTGTTGAACATTTCTAAAGTAGTGACGATAACAGATCTATAAGCTCAGAGTGCATTACATCACAAGACATTGTGAGTTTGTAGATTGGCTATCCAAACATAAAAAAGAAGAAAAAAACACTTGAAATGATTCATTTATCATGTATTTTTGTAGGTTTTAGGTCCTGGGGAGATACCAAATTAAACATTTGTGTCTCGAGCTGAAAGGTTTGGGAACCCCTGATTTAAAGCATCCATAGTGCCACTTTTGGCTTCAGGTTTCAAATGTAATCACGGTAGATTTGGCTTGTGTCCAGGCAGACTTGTTTCAACATTAGACTCCACTTACCATCGCTCAGAATGAGCCATTCAAGAACTTGTCATTGCTGTCAGGCAGAAACCTCCTATCTCCATATTCAGTTCTTTTTTTCGTGAATGAATGCCTATACGTGATCAATGATCATGCTGCTAGAGCATCACACAAAGGTATCAAAAGCAGCAGATATTCCACCTAGAAACGCAGTACAAAGTGGTTACTTTTGAGTTGTATATCTGCAAATTGTTATTTTCTAATTTGAATCCTGAAAAGTAACAGTTTTTTGACATGAGGTTTCCACCCGACAGACGTTATGAGGATTGAAAGTGTCGTGTGACCATTTAAAGCAGATTATGTTTGTTTTAATCCACCTGTAAGGGAAAAGACACCGAGACAAGAGGGAAGGAAGTCTGTCAATGGAAATGGTTGTCTCTTTTTTTTTATTGGCTTGTTGTTTTTTGTACAGCAGATGGTATTCAATGTTGTAGACACGTAGACACCTTGTTCCAAAGTGAAATTACATAAGTGATGGAAACACTTATAATATCCATGTTCAATTGTCTTTATGTAATGCAGGGCTTTTGAGTTATTACATGCATTACTGTATATGTATATTTTTGAACATCCTGCTTTTTTCAAAGCTGGCACTTTGCTCTATACTGATGCACAAATCAAAAACCGGAAGCACAACTCTTCCATCTTTCTCTCACACGCTGAGCCACTTATCGCTCTTCCCTCTGTCACAGGGTTGGCGTTGACCCAGATCAAGACCTGCATCCCTCTGGAGACAACTTCCAGGTCCTGCAATCGGTGAGGACTTCTACCCCAGTCATTCTTACTTACTTAAATCTTACTTACTTAAATCCTATACTTTAGATTCCCATGGGCTCTACAAAAGGCCCCCCTCCTCTTTTCGCCCTACAATAAGTATCTTAGCGAAAATAGCCAATCTACATCAGTGTTGATTTCGTCGACTAAAACTAAGACGAAAAATGTTCGCAACTACCTTTTTTCACTGACGAAAACTACATGGAAACTAAATGATGACTAAAACTAAGACTGTATATACTGACAATTTCATCAACAAATAAAAACTAGACTAAAATGTTAGGAAAGGACTAGTGGACAAGAGATCCAGTATAAGTCATTTTACAATTGGTTGCATACTGAAAATAGCCGATCTACATGGCGCCACGCTGCGACTCGTTGTGGGCTTGTAGATCAGGTATTTTCAGCAAGTGATGACGGCATCAATATGACGGCATCAAGGCACCGCCAAAATACATTTTGGTCGACTAAATCAACTGCAGATTTAACATTTAGTCGACTAAAACTAGACTAACACTAAAACATTCCATGTGACTAAAATGTGAAGAGACTACCGGTAAGACTAAAACTAAAATCAAGATTTGCTGCCAAAAACAACACTGATCTACATGCAAGCTCACAGCGAGTTGTAAGCTTTCAGATCTTTTATTTTTGCTGATTGTTAGTCCCAGATGCAAAGGTTAAACGCAAAGTGTTTAAATCACGGAATTTCACGCCACTGTTACTCAGGCCGTGGAACACAGCCCGCAAGGCTAGACTGACGTACATGATAGCCAAGTGAGTCGTGAAAAGTGGAAGTGAATCAGCTGAGTCAGACTGCTAGAAGCAGAACAGCTTCAAACTCTACTCTTCTATAAACTATAATTATCCTCCTGCCTAGCAATTCTTTCAATTACAGTCATCTAATAGGATATACTTGATGGCTGCTATGTTCCACCGAAATTCCGGAATTCTTTTATATGGCATGGCTCCTCTGAGACGAGCCACGCACCGCTAGACCATACAAGGGGTAAATTTCTGCCAGTACCTCCATGCTGGCTTTTTCTCAACTATATTTTACACTTTTTGAATTTTATAGTGGAAGTCAAAGGGGCTCTGATTGGGCTGAAACCATGTCCACTGTCCAGATCTGGAGTCATGTATCATAAATACGTCAGGTGATTGATGTCATAGATCAGGGCAGTGACATAGAGTCCGTGAGGGCCACAGGGCCTCGGCCCCCATGAGGAATTAGACCTTATATATTCGCCTCTGTTCGTCCCGTTTGTACCACGACAGGTCGCGCCGCGCCCGTTCGCGTAATTATCGTCTTTGCATTGACTTTGTATGTAATCGCGCCGATCTAACCATCCGAGTCTAAACGCACCTTTAACACCTCTTCTGTCCTGGCCCGATGGCGGACCGCGTTTCCTGTCCTCTTGTACACAATGCAAATCGGGCGATCTGCCACGCTGTTCCCACACGAATCCCAAGATCCACATCATTCAAGAGTTTTTATGTTTGCATGTCGAGTACAGTTCACTCGACCCTGCTGAGTTCTGTGTGATACTCTTTCTGCCTTGGTGAACCTTGGCCCAGTGTACTGATTCCCCAACCTGCAGGCTGTGAAGATATTGCAAGTGGCCCACCAAGTACTTGGCCAAACGCTCAAAGATTAAATAATGTATTTCAATAATTATGTAAAAAATATACTTTTGTGTGTATTGTGCAACGTTAGTTCCATGCATCCGAGGCAGATGGATCACAATCGATCGGTTGATAATTAAAATAAAACATGCACTGAAAACTTCAAGAACGCTTTTGAGATTTTCAAATGGGCCCTGATCGAAGGAAAGGTTGGGAACTGCTGCCATGGCCCACTGTAGTTGGCTGCTTTACTGAAAGCCACTACGAATTAAAGCTGGGTTCAGGCGTCACTGCTGCAGGGAGGAAGGGAGCGGGGGGTATAAGCCACTGTAGAGGCCTTAATAACTGTTGTTTAGGACTTGGTTGAGGGCTTTACTCTTGCCAGCACCTTGTCTTATCATTCCTCCCTGCCCTGTTATATTTACCCGCCGGAAAGTCGTTAACCGTGACGCCTGCGACACTGGGTGGTCCCTTAACTCAACAGGGGTCATTGTACTGCAAAACACTGCTTGCTTCCTCTGGCTTCCATCTGGGTCAAACACCGTTTTGATGTAGACAAACTGTTTGAATTGACATTGATATAATGACTTAATAGGTCTGCGTGTGTTTGTTTGTTCAGGATGGGCCGCAGGCTGAGGGCCAAAGCAAAACCAAGCAGGAGAGTGCCTGGCTGTTCAGGTTGTGGTACACCTTCGATCACAAGTATCCTTCTTCTGGCTTGTTTACGGCTAGGGGTTGTCAAATGTTATCAATTCCAAGCTGGTCCCTTTTTTAGTTTGGTATGCATTAAGCCACAGACCCATAACGCTAGAGGGTGTACACATTGAACCAAATGGACCCTTGTCCCTTACAGGTCCATTTGGTTTCATTTGTACACTCTGAGTTACAGTTTGTAATGCTCCTTTTGGTTTCTAACTGTAAATAATTTAGCTGGGGACCCCCTGCAATCCCCCACAAGGACCTCTGGGGGGCCCTGGACCCCACTTCAAGAACCGTTTATGGGACCAGGGAAACCAGTTCTTGTATCAAGAAACCACCATGCATCTGTGTGATAATCTCAGTTTCCCATTGTCAGCAAGGGAGGATTTTCTGAGGATCAGGGCAGAACATTTCCTGGTTTTACACTGATTGTTTATTTCCAGTCTCTAGTATATTTGGGGGGGGGGGGGTTCGTGTTGAGTATATCGTCACAGGTGCCCAACATACTCTCAAGCTTCCTATTCTTAGCTTGTACATTTGCTATTTTCAAAACATATCTTGACAGAAACTTAAAACAAATCTCGAATTTGAACATTTTGGAATGTTTTCGGAAACATTCTAACACAAATCTTGTATTGGGGTCCTGACTCCCTCCTGGCACAAAATATTTTCAGATAGGGGTCAGTGGCCAGATACATTTGGGAGTGGTTGAAATGGAAACGTTTGAGAACCTCTGGGCTCTATAGCACATGTTAAATCCAGCTGTGTTTTGGTTGACACAAAGGGCAAGTCACATGTACTGTAACCTGCTGTCTACACCCACTTCCTCTGTACTGCTTTCAACACAGCTGTGTTTCACTGTGGGGTATTTTCTCCATGATGAGGCGTGGGCTGTGGCTTATCCACTAAGGTGTGGATTGGGTTTACTTTGTCCCAGGCAGCCTCAAAAAGAGTGAAGGGATAAAGTTGCTTCTATGCCTTTGTGTTGAGTTTTGCTGCTTCTGTTGTTCCGTTACCATATGTACCTTCTGACAGACTGCCTTAATTCCTATGCAATGGTCCCAGTAACCTGGTCATTTGTATTAGGCTATCCCCTAATAATTGACCTACTGACTGAAATGTATTGAGGCCAAATTCAATACATAAATTGGGGAAAAAATTAAAGTTGCGTTTGATTGATTGATTTATTAACAGTTTGCAGAATTACAGTACAAGTACAACTCAATACAAAAACTGTTAACAGTGAGTGGACGACACCATAAAGCATTACACTTTTTACAATAGGGCCCACCATTTTTTTAGATTAGTTGGTAGTGCTGCTTAGCTAAGTTCCCATTTTTGCTTTTGTGAGTTCCCAGCTAAGGGTGATGATACTGTACTGTATATACTAGTGTTTCCCCAAGCAAACCTCCTAGCCCTTAGGTTAGAGGACTTAAAGGGATAGTTCACAATTTTTTAACTTAAGTTGTATGAAATACTTGCCATTAATGTAGTGGTTGCAACTGTATTAATTGATTGCCCGAGTCCCGTAGTGGGAGTTCTGCTCTGGTTTTGGTGAATATTATGTAGTTCCGGTAATTTTATGGGGGGCACTGGGGCCACGCATTAAAAGTAAATTAATCCACAAAATTTGTGTCATTTGTGTTGTTTACCTATTTTTTAAATATTAGCGCAACTTTCGTTCAACTTTGACCCCTCTATCAAACGAAAGTTGCATTATATGGTAGATATGGCAAGTATTTCATACAGCTAAAGTTACACATTTCTGAACCATCCCTTTAATTTGTGCTTTGTTGAATGACAAACTGAAAAAGTATCGACACAAAACACAGTTGAAATTACATCATTTTTGTTGTTCAACTAATTATAAATATGACTTTTAGTGGCTTTAGTGGTTTCCTTCTCATGTCATAGGCTAACTCGCTCATGTCCCTCTGTTTTATGAACAACAACATTATTGGTCAATTAAATAAATGTACTATTTCTTTCATGTCTTTCCTTATCCATACCCTGGTTGTTTGAGTACACTGTACATTAATGGGGGCTTAGTCTCCTTAACACTCACCACTCACCAAGCTACATGAAGCCCATCCTGACGCACAGCGGCCCACCCCTCACCACCACCCTGCCTACCTGCTGTGGAGCACTGGCCCGTTGTCTGACCAGCCCCCAGGCCTATGAGGTCAGTACTGGAAACGCACACATACACACACACACACTATTACTAGTATTGCTATTATTTGTGAACTAATATATACAGTATCTTTTATGAATGCCATTTTTTACAAATTCTTCCTATGCACAGCTTTGAGTGTTTGTAACACAGGAGGTGATGATTTGAATGTGTGATGATAAGAGCGCCCCTCACTTCACATGAGTGTGATTCTTTTTTTAAGTCAAACGTAACAAGCTCACAACGCTGTGATGCGTTGTGAGCTTGTAGATATGTTCTTTTTGATGCATGCCTTTGGCACGCAACTAATAATAAGTCAACCGTAACTCCAACCCTAACCTCTAAACCTAACCGTTAAATGCCCCATCCTAATCCTAAATCCAACCAGAATCTTTCTATAATTGTAAGCGTAAGCTCAACATTATTTTTTATTTTTTTTGAGGGGCGCTAGGTCAATAATTGATTAGACTCCCATCACGTCACACGGGTGTGATTTGTTTTTATTTTTAAACATCAAACAACCGTTTCTCTTGTGAGGACCAGGACAATAATTGTCCTAACGATGTCTGTGTTTCTCAAATTTTGATCATATTGGTGGGGACATTTGGAGCTCACAATTATAGTAATAAAAGTACACACCCTGTCCTCCTGAGCTAGTTACTGTACATTTAGTTTTTTCCCCCGGTCTACAAATAATTTCATGTAGAGAATGGCCTTTGACCGACCTGGCTGCCAAGAAGTGCGTGTCAGAAGTTTTCATACAGAAGAAGCCACAAACTAAATGGAACAAAAGTAGAGAAAGGTAGAATTGCATTGCCCTAGTTTAGCGACACAACAAACCGCAGAGAAAATGTTTTGCCTCAGCTGATGACGCAGAGATGAATTTTGAATCACAAGTAATGAATGATTGGTCACATTGCATGTTTATCCAAGCTACAGTACAGCTGAGGTTAGATCAAGATAGTGGGAAATTATGAGAATATTGCCTCTTTTTCTTTTACTATAACAGTACATTGTATTGTATGACACATAATTAAGTTGTTTTCCCTGGAAGTGGTTTTAGCCACAAGCCCTCTTCTACATAATTGCAAAATTGTCCGGTGGAAACCTTGTATGTCAAAAAACGTAACTTTTCAGGAAATGGGAACCTGTGTTCCAATGGATCCAATGTAGTTATTATTTAGTCAATTAATGTTAATACTTTCATTGGTTAAATATTTCTAAAACCCACCGACAGACTTAACCAATTTCACAAATAGTTTCGAAATGTTTTAAATATAGAGAAGATAACAGCTCTACAAGCTGTGTCACTACTTTTGTGTGACACTATTGTACGGCAAAGTTGGGCATTCATGGAGATGCAAGTTTTCTGCCCGAATGCTCTTTAATATCACAATTTCAGTCAGTAGAATTGTAACATAAGTATTTTCGGGTCTGCTGATGAATGAATGACCATCTTGTAGTACAAAAGACTCATTCAACCTCACTGCAATGATAAAAAAGAGTTATGTCCTAAAGTCTTTGACACAGAAAACAACCATTGACTGGAAGGTCACACATGGGTTCTCGCTGGCAGATTTTCCTATTCAGTTTGAAACTCTGAAACACTGGCTGCGGTTACATGAGGGCTTTTTCATTCAGAATGAAAACGTCAGAATTAATTAATTCAGAAGTAAGTTTTTTGCTGCGTGTTTACATGGGAAATGGTCATTCCGAATGAGTGTTTACATGGACAATACTTTTAAATCCCATTATTTCATTCCACATCAGGTTTGGGGCTGGGAAGGCTTCTGATTGGATAGGGGGCGGGGCGGATATGTTTACGTCCAGTGGTGGAAAGTAAATAAGTACATTTACTTTAGTACTCTACTAAAGTAAAACTTTGAGGTATTTCTACTTTACTTGAGTATTTCCAATTTCCAATACTTTTACTTCTACTCCACTACATTTCAGGTAAAACAAAATAATAATAATTTAAATAAAAAAACACTTTTATGCCATATTACATTATATTTGATGTACCCCGTAGCCTATGAGAGGTTGCTCTCAGAGATGTGAAATTAAACATGTCTAGTTTCTTATAATTAATCGCAAAACAAGAGCATAATATAGCCATACCAATTACATGGAAACAAGCATGCACAGAAAGACCAAAATGAACTTGAATCCGAATGAGTGTTTACATGAGTCCACAATTGTTTCAATAGGATTTAAAAATGGAATAAACCGATCAGTTACATCAGATCTAAGTTTAAATCAGATTGGCCATTTTCATTCCGATTTAAGTTTTTGTAGGTGTTTACATGACAACTTTTAATAGGATTTAACTTTTATTCTGAATGAAAAGGGCCACTGACTCTACCTACCCTGTATCTGTCTCTCCAAATGTTTTCTGGGCGCATTTTGTGGTCATCTCTCACTGCAATTGTGTGGGCCACTATTTGACTAGGAGTGTTTTTTTTGTAGAGATTTGTTTTTGGCTTTTTACCTTTATTGATAGTTATTAGTGAAGACAGAAAGGAAAGTGGGAAGACATGCAGCAAAGGTTGTCATGAACGAGACTCGAACACGCAACGCGTTGTCTTGTCAGGCCAGAGCCTATATGTGGCATGCGCTTAGACCACTAGGCCAGCGGGCGCCCCAAACGTAGGAGTGTTATCCGGGAAAGCCACTAATTTAGTCGATTGTTCATGTAATCAGGACAATCCAATGTTCTGGGTCACCAATTGGAGAGACTTGCGAGAATGGGAGAGATTGAAATTTGTGGACGGTGATGAATAAAAAATTTTGTCGCAACATTTGTCTCGACCAGAATTAGTTCAGAGAAATTCTTAATAAAGGCAACATCGGCCCAGGCCGTAGCGTAACGGTCTGGGCACCGGACTGGTAATCCAGTCGCAGTGTGCCGCGGGTTCGACTCCCGGACCCGACACGGCCTTTACTGCATGTCATCCCCCCATCTCTCTCCCGTTTCCTGTCAGCCTACTGTCTGTCCCTTCAAAAATCAATAAAAGGCGTAAGCCGCAAAAAATATCTTTAAAAATAAATAAAAATAAAGGCAACATCATGAATAATTCCCATGCTTGCTTGTGTAACACATTAAAATGTTTCAGTTTCCGCGTCCATTATCATAGGAAAAAAAAGAAACATTGCCTTTTCATCTCATTACAGGGCCTGATGGATTTATGTAGAATTTACTGTTTTTTCTTTGGGATAAATGTTGGGGTGGCTGGGTTATGTAATCAGGATTAATCCATGTGATCCGTTCATCAGAGTAATAATCCTGCTGTTGACCTAGCACAAACCCATCCAGTCAACTCATCTATTTCCCTGAGGACACAAGCTGCCTATAGTACTATCGATTCCCCCGCTGTGAAAGCCTGTTCGGCCGTCAAACTGTTTATCCCATGTCCAAATACTTGAGTATCTTTTAAATCTCTGGGTGATTGTAGTCATGCTTCTGCATGGGTCATTATGTTTGAATGTATGCATGTTGACTGCAGCTTTACAGTCCTAATCAGTCTTAATACTAGCGCATCGTCATACTGTATGTTTCACTCACATCCCTGCTACACTTAAACAGAAGTCTCCCACTTTCCCTCTTATTTCTGTAAACCAATAGCGGGTGAACCCTAAGGCAGTGGTCCTCAAAATGGGTCCAGGGACCCCCAGGGGTCCTTGAGGGGGTTCCAGGGGAGCCCCAACCAATTAGTTGTTAAAGCATCAAAACAAAGATCTTGAAAAAATGACAATTTTTTCAATCTTGTCCCTGGCACAAAATATTTTCAGATGGGGTTCCAAATCATACTATAATTCAGTCAATGTCTGAATGAATGTCAGAAACACCGGCGTATCTCCTCATTGCCTGCACCAATCGCTCCCACTTTTCACACAGGCATTGACCATAATAATATGGAGGTCTTAACGAAGCCATTTTGTCAATAAGATTAACAATGAATTTATTAGTGAATAAAAATAATCTCATGGTCATTATAAGACAGCACAATTTCTGTCTGCTCACTCTGTCTCAGAACTGCACTAGTATGGATAGTTCGGGAAACTTGTCTCTACCAATGACATCATTGATGGGGACTCCAAGATAATGGAAAGTTAATTTGCTGAAATATAAGCCATTGTCATGTGCATTTCAGAACCACGAGCAGTTGCAGGACCACGACGACTCTGACTTGATCCTCAGCGACGCCGACCTGACACTGACGTACGGCGATACGGCCATCACAGCCAACGGGGCTGACGCAGCCAGAGGGGGCTCGGCCTGGAACACCAATGGGAAGAGGAGCGCCAGCACCTCAGAGGAGGCGCTGGAGCGTGAGCTTGACTCCCGCGAACAGGATCTGCTAAGCCGCGGCACACGCCTCGTCTTCCCCATTGAGGACCACATCTGACCATGAAACCCCCCTACCCCCCCAGCCCAGTACACCCCTACCCTTACCTCCCCCCCTCACTCATGCGCCATTGCCTTCACTAACTCCCCAGATCCGAACCGAAACAAACAGCCTCCTCGCCTTGGACCCTGGGCACACCTCACTCCTGCGGGCAGAGAGTATGGTCCTTTCGTTGAGAGCGGATACGGGGACGAGACGAGACGGGAGGAGACCGGACGAGCGCTGGAGGGTCGACTCTGCGCTTTTGGGGCCCGAGAAGCAGAAGAAGCATTTCATGACCATCACCCTTGGAGCTGGATCGGAGGATCCAGGAGACATGCGTCACCTACAGCCCCCTCCAAGAAGGGGGAAAGGGGATTTAAACTTAAGTTGCGCTTCGGTGTCGCTCACTCAAAATAGCCGGTCTACAAGCTCATGTGAGCTTGTAGATTGCCTATTTTTGGAACGTGACACAGCGTGCAAACAAAGTACAAATCAGGCGTAAGACTCCATGCTGTTATACTGTGATTTTACCGATGTTTGTTTACTTTTTTCTCCTTCCCCTTTATATAAACGGGAGGGTGAGTCGTTATGCAGGATTTAGTGACAATCTACCTTTCACGGGACATGCAATCGCTGCACTTTTGAATATGCCATATTTTGTGTGCTCAAATTGTTCGAAAGAAGTGCAATGTGAGACTGTGCGGTTCAGTGTGCTTGTCACAGTGTGTGATGATTCTGTCATGGGGTGACTGCTGAGGTGACACGGTGAGGTCTCCTTGCTGGCTATTCATTTTCAAGCTCATTAGAAAGCCCTCGCAAATCTTACCCCCGTATAAGAACCTTCAAACTAGAGCCTGACTGATACCAGATTTTTCCGTCCGATGCTGATTTTGGAGAGTCCTACACCACCGATTAGATTTTTGGAATGATATTTTGTCAAAGAATTTTAGTACAGAATCTTGAAAAGAATTTGAAAAACTTTGAATTTGGGAACATCAAATTGAAGAAAAATGTTAAAAGTCCAGGTTGAAAGTGGGTACAAATCTGGACACATTGGCTGCATATTTGCAGATACGGATGTCATTAAAAAAAAAGTAAAATAATGGCCAATATATGGGCCAGGCTTCAGTCCATACACATGGTATGTGTGAAGACCATGAATTAGTCACCTTGTACCGAACGCCTTGAGGAAGCAGGCTGACCAAGGCTGGGTGGATGTGCTGAAGACTGTTGCATTCAAACAAATGCATGTGTGTAGTGGAGAATCTGTAGGCGTGAAGAGGGAAGGGGGTGGATGGTGAATGTTTGGTCATCTAATTACCATCACAAGCTGTAATGAATGAATGTGGGTTAAAGAATGCAAGCATGTAAATACAATGCACACTTTTGTTTTAGTAAGATTTTAGAATTGCCTGCGTTCATCTCTACAATTACAAATAATGTTCATGTTACGGGACGTCTCTAACCTTTATTGCATGTCTTTGATTTATGCTATGAAACTAACCTTATCACGCAATAATGTGACATGGCCAGTTGGCCACCTGTGCTGATGACAAAATTGGCATAGCTCTCAGCCAGTTGTTGTCCAGTGCTGTGACCATTTAAAGGCAATTCAGATTTATTTTAAACTGCCAAATGTATGTACGTCTGAATTCATGAGAGGTGCATAGATAAATTTCAAATTAAAGGCCACTAAACCATTCAATTAAAAGTCTATATGGTTGAATGTGAATTTGAAACCCAGTCCACTAGTGCAATACCCCACTCTGAAAGTATATTTAACAGATGAATGCATGCATTGAGCCTGAAAGCAGTTCACATGACCACATGCTTTCACCAGTTGGACTGCACTGAGGGCCTTGCGTGTAAACGGCACATATATCGTTTCACCTAAGCTCAAGATTAAAACTCCACATTGAATAAAAACGGACTTCTAACATCTTATGGGAATTCAGACGTGCTTCCCTGCCTGTTGTAGCTAGCAACAGCTATAGTACAGATGTTTTAAGTTCCATTTGTTGGGTGAATTGCATAGTAGGTAGACACAGTACAGGGCTTATTGAATCTGTCTCAGTTATAAGCAATTGGCAAATTACCAAATCAATGTCTATATCCCGTGTACACCAAATCAATGTATATATCCTGTGTACTGTTGTATTTGCTAGTGCTTAAAATATAACTGTGATTTGGGGAGTCTTCTACATTTGCACTTTTCTTCTTCTTTTTTTTTTTAAAGGTGTTTGCACATCCGAGAAAAGTAATCCCACTTTGAGAAACTTTCACAACCTAGTTAAAAGCAAGTGTAAAACAGAACCATGTCAATTGTTTTATGCTTACTATGGCTAATTGTGTAGCCACAATTGTCATTGCCACTTTTAAGTAAACGGTACATGTCATGTTTGTCTTAGTACATCTGTCTTTTAAAGGTTCAGGGAAAAGGTGAATTCATTATTATTTTTGTAATGTTTATATGTTCTTCTGACTAAGCAAACATGGGGAAATGAAAGTGTCCTTGCAATGTTTCTCTTAACATCCCCAGTCACTGCATACAAATTGCACGACTCAAGCAACTTCCCCATAGCCTGGATACAATTATATAAATAACCCTGTAAAATTGTTCTTCTGTAATTAGTTAGGGGAACATGTGATCTACCTAATGGCACAAATGGAAATTAACATACTGCTTCTAAAAACAAAAAAGAAAACGAATGGTATGCAGCAGCAGCTCCCAAGATTTAGCAATTTTTCTGAATTACTACATACTGTATTTAGAGTGATTTATACTTGGTTTCACACTGAAAATAGCCGATCTACAAGCTCACAACGCGTTGTTGCATGTTGTGAGCTTGTAGATCGGCTGTTTTCAGTGTACAACATGGAACGAAAGTGTAAATCGGGCATTATTGTCTAAATGTTGCTCCTGCTTAATCAAAAAACCTGCATAATCAAACACGATATATGGAACCAAAGCCAAAGTTGTTCGCCCATGCTTTATGTAAAATCAAAATGTTTTAAAGATTACAAATCATTGCTGTCAGACCTTTCAACCGTGTATGTTTTTTTTTTCCTGCTCATGCCCTACATGAGCTGTGCACAAAAGTAATGAATAGCATATCTACAAGTTCATAACACAGCTTGTACAGTAGATCGCTAATTTAGCTATTTTAACATGTTTTTTTGCACAATACAAGGCTTCCACCCGACAGCAGCGAAATGCCAGCCACTGCACTAGTTTCCATCCCAACACTTTCCACAACAGTGTGCTGAGGTCAGTTATTTTCCAAGCCATTGATTTGCACCGCACCACAGGTTGCTGTGAGCTATAGAAAGCAGCAGTTATTGAATTTGAGCTGACCTCCCAACCGCTTCCTGACTCTGAGGCACATCCTTAATCCACTGTTTCCCAAACAGTGGGTTGGGACCCATTTGTGGGTCACAGACTTATTGTTATGGGTCACGACTAGAGTAAAAATCCCATTTTGTTTTCCTACATCAGAATAAAATAATTATATATATAAAATAAATGTTATTTATATTTTTTTATTTATAAAATAAAATAATTGCATAAAATGCAAAACAAACGCATGTATACATTTCATTAATTAAAAATATATAATAAGTGAAAATCTACAAGTTCGCAATGTGGCACGTGCTTGTAGATCTGCTATTTTCGATAGTTTGGGCAAACATCTCTTGGATCTCGACCTGAAATGTTTTTGGGAACTATTGCCTTAGCTTAGACAATCCACACAGGGTACATTATAGTATATATATGGTCGCTGTCGGATGGAAATCTAAAACGTTAACTTTTCAGGAACTGAGGGGAAAAAGAACCTGCATTCCAATTCCAATGTAGTTATTATTCAGTCACAAAGCTCTTGTTAATACTTTTAATTGTTATGTATAAAAACTTCCACAACCACTTTTACTTTAAACAAATAACAAAACTGGCAGGTGCACAAGCTAGACAATTTATTTTACTTTTATGTGATGTGACACTAGTGTGATGAAGTGGGGCTTTTATAGGAAAAAACAAAGTTGTTGAAATATGGAGATACAAGGTTTCTGCCTGACGGCAACAATATACAGCCCTTGCCAAAACAAACATTGTCTACTGCAAAATTAGAAATGTATCTGGTTTGCTATTTATACATGTTCGAGTATAATACCCAATCAGTATCAAATTAAAGGAGACATTTTCAACCTTATCTCCATGTAATTAGTCCTCACTAATGCTCATTATAAAATTACACATTTTCATCTACTCACTGTCTCATTGGTGGGCTATGGAACCTCCCTACCAGGCAATGCCATCAATTAAAGAGGTTCCAAGCTAATTGAAACTCCAGTCATTCTCTTACTGGAAATGCAGGTTTTTTTAACTGTCCACAGCCCTCCTAGTCCTCTGAGACATTGGGTGAATAGACAGAAATGATACAATACCATCATATTGAGCATTAGTGAGGAACAATTTTATGAAAAACATTTAAAATGGGTGAAGTAGACGTTTAAAAACGATTTGTGCTTGTGTTGGAATTCATCAGGCACAGGAATGGAATGTCTGCCATACTAGTGTACACAGAGCGATGCTCATTTAAGAACATTTTTGTCTTAATTTCTTTTGTTCCCTTGAGCTCCTGTTCAACTGTAAATTGTAGCAGCCTAGCAGGCGATTTGGTGCTCATGTTGGCCTTTCCTGGGACCTGTATAATATCTGTTCCAGCTGTGCACTATAGGAGAGGAATGCAAGCACTTTAGCTCAGCTGAACTGTCTGTGGATTTAAGGGGAAGGGGATTTCAGATTTTAACTGGATAGAACTGGAACAGTGGTTCTCAAGTTGGGGTCTGGGCACCCCCAGGGCCCCTTGAGGGGTCTCCAGTGAAATGAGTTGAACATGGCATCAAAGTCAGTTTGACCACTTTAACCATATTATATACAGTACATTCATTGGCTATTTGAAATTAGCCGATCTACAAGCCAGTAGTGAGCTTGTAGATATGCTATTTTCTAAATAATCTTGCAAAGATTTGAAACATTTTGAATGTTATTCAATTATTCACAAATCTTGTATGGGGGTCTTGTATGGGGGTTTCAGAACCACTGAACTGAAGGATGTGTTACCGGTATGTTGGATTTTCTCCTTGGAACATTCTGTACAGTACTAAAGGCTCCCAAGGAAGTAAACCTACAAATATGTCAGTACGTTAAGATCAAGTGTGAATTGCGGTGTTGCAGGGTTGGGTGAAAGGCCCAATTGTCTGGCTTGAACATGAGACAGACACACAAGAGAGAACCCCCACAAATGTTAGAAGTCAATAGGGATTTCAGTAGTGAAATCCATCTAGTTATGCAAGCCCCAGCCAGTTGTATGGACTCTGGGTCACTCTAGTAAGAAAAGGGGGGACACAACATTCTGCATTGCACTCTGTCACAAAATCTGTTTCCACAATCTGATGTAGACGAAATCCTGTATCTGGAACCTACTCATTTACAACTTTGTCTCAAAGAGCCATTGTGTGTCCAGAAACCCGTATTTGGGCATATGCCCAGATCACTGCCCAGTCATGCTAATACTATCATGTCTGCCTCTGTGATGCTCATACCAGCTATTCTGCGCTATATGGCTAATTTTGGTGTAGCTTAAAAATAGAATTCCCCATGATATAACTGACAGCAGATATTTACAGTACCTACTGGATGTGAAATACTAAACTGTGAAAATGTCCACGGGGGAAATTTGCCTACTATTTACCTGTGTTTTATTAACTAACATAAGAAAAAAGGCTAACAGGGCTTGCATCTGTTTATGTCTAAGATGTATCGGAGGAAAAAAATATAAATGTTACTATTGAAGACATGGGAGCAATTTATGACGGCAATGCTGTGGACATGTCAAATAGTGGCTACAGGGCAAGGGAGTAGTATTTGTCACTTTAGATTCAAATTGAGGAGGCATGCAAGGAGTCTGGGGGCCCCAGGGCTCCTTAAAGGAACATTTAGCTGTTTTTAACATCTCAATATACAGTATGGGCCCTCACTAATATTCACTGTGAGACGGAACCATTTCTGTCTGCACACTCTGTCTCCGAGGTGGACTGTTTGAAAATGTGCCTACCGACAATATTATTATTCACTGATACAAGAAAAATGACTTCTATTTCAGCATGCTTAACTTTCCAGGAAAAGAAAGGATGTAGCTTCCCTTAGCTTGGAATCTCCTCCAGCGATGATGTCATTGATAGGCAGGTTTTTGCGGTAACATGTGTGACTAATCGTACAACTTTGACTTTGGCCAAGTTGAGACAGAGCGAATAGACAAAAATGGTGCCATCTTCAGAGCATTAATGGGGACCAATTATATGGAGACCAGGTTGAAAATGGGCGAGGTGTTCCTTTTCAGCTTGATGTATACGGTAATTCCTTGTACAGAATAGTTATAAATGAAGCATGCCAGAACCTTCATGTGCATTGTGCACCCTCTCTCCAGACTGTTGCGCTCTCTCTTGGTCTGTAGGTCTTGCTGCTGGCTGTCTGTCCTTCTTTTCAGTCTGTACTTGAGAAATATGAGATGTAGCTAATTGTAAATAAGAATGTACACCTGTTGTTTCTAGTTGACTTGTTTCTAGTCGACTTTTACCTGCAATATTTTGCATGTGAACATGTTGATTAAAACGGTTTAAAATGAAGAGCCATCCAAAATTGTCTTTCCTTTTGTTTTAGCCAGAGATGTCATCATAGACCAGTTTAAACATACATAACAGATATAATCCTTAACCATGGTATTTACTCATTTAACTTTATTGAAGTTCATTTAAGTTGTTCTTCCTTTCCTTGTCAAGAGGACAAGGAATGGATTTTTTAAAATCCATTCCAGAGCAATGAACAGTAAACATCTAGTAAATGGCGATAACATTTCACCCTCCAACACAACATTGACCGGTGGCACATAAAAATCAGCACAACATTTTAGAAGATAATCCATTCTCTTTACTGTGAGACTGCTACAGTAGCCTACATACAATTTGTCAGTATCACCTGCCATGTGACAGCTTGCACAAAGCTAGTTGGCCAAGGAGACAAGGCAGCTCTTGCAGGCACGTCCATGGAATATTAGAAAATGTCACACCAATGTGAGCGTTTTGTCAGTAACAGCGGAGAGCTGGCAGCTGTCTGGATTCCTGAGGTGGGCTGGGGTGGTAGTACAGTATAGCTCCCCAGTCAGCTTTCTTCCCACCAAAACAGTTTCTTCTTTCAAAGCTCTCTAAATTAGCATTGTTAGTGAGCCAGCTACTGGTAAGTATCAGTAGTTCTCAAGATTACTGCCACGCTTAGTCACTGGCTGGCCACATGAGGTCTGCACAGAGGTCACAGGTGAGGCTAAACACGATGTGGCCCAGTGCTCCAATCTGGATCTTGGCAGTAAGGTACTAAAGGTAGTATCCATGGCAGGACCAGTCTCAGGCTTATTCTGGCCCTGGCCTGCCAGGGGATTGAGAAGGGATTAGTGCTGATGAAAGGACAGAGGGATAGGGCCTGGCCAGTGGAGCAGCAGCCTTCTTCTTGGTGAGGTTTGTCTCTGTAGCCGAGTGAGGGTCTTGGTTAACAGGCAATGCTACAGCTGTTGATGGCAGCCTGTCGCAAATACATCTCTTCAAGTGGCACCTCTTTGGCCTCGACTGTCTCCCCGGAGCAACAAATGGGCCTTCTTCCAACATGTGTGCTTGTGAATTCCCCTGAGGACCAGATTCCAACTTGTCTCATTGTTATTTCAGCCTGAATGTCTGGCCCCTGTAAAACAGAAATGTATTTAGTTTAAAGTGATTCAGCCAAGGATGTGAGCAGTTCATGCCATGACTAGATAATGACCGATACTGTACAGTTTAGCTTACAACTTTCAATGACTTACAAGTTACAATGCAGTGCACTGCAGTGATTTAGTGTTTAACTAATGGACACAGACAATTTTTGGTAGAATGGGATTGACCTCCGTCTGGGCCTCCCAAACCTTCAACAGGGTAAACAAGGTAAACACTTTCGACCTGTTTTGGACATAGGCGATTATAGGGGGGAAAACAATTCAATAGCCGATCTTCAAGCTCACAATGCAACACATTGATTGGATATTTTCGGTGTACGATCAATTATAAAATAGGGCTTGGTAATAGTTGCACTTTCTGAACACCATCGCTGGATGGACCCAAAGGTCCCCACTGCATCCACACTGTGTCTGCAACATGTGGTGGACGGCATACAGGCAGCCTGGTTGTAAAGGGTTCGCTTGTCGAGGGCTGGCGGTGACAGCGTAACCCTGGGAGCTCGAGCCCTTCATGGACAGGAATATACAATGACCCCCTTTTTCACAGCATGGTCCAAGGCCCAGCGACTCGGTGCCAGCCCCCAGTTATCCATGAGAAGAGCCCAACGCTGCCAGAAAGGAGCAAACAATGAGCCCTCTATTGAACACCGGATTGGTCAGGGAGAAACGTTTCCCTGACATTTTCTGTCAGAAGCTCCAGCTCCACAATATTGGGCATCAGAGGTCCCTACAAAGTTTCTTACAGAAGTACCACATAGTTCCACTACACAGGTCGACACAATAATTATAATTCTAACCCTAAAGATCACTAAAACACTAAAAGATCACATACATTGGCTTCTCACAAAGATAGCAGTGCACGCACACATGCGCGTGCGCACACACACACACACACACACACACACACACACACACACACACTTATAAGAATGTGTAATACCGGTATCTCCTACTTTTGACCCTAGCCTGTTCTCTGTGTTTACGTGTACTATTTTTCCTCCACTGGTACCTTGACTTGTTGCACACTTTATATGACTGTAGATTTCATGTATTACCTTACCGGTAGGCTTATTTGATGTGTTTTGGATATTTAGCTATATAAGTTTGATCTTATTCTTATATGCAATTAACACAAATGTAACCCATTGCTTTATACCTGGTGGAAACGTGTGATGCAACAATACATTTAAAGTAGATTTTAGAGGGAAATGCAACAGGGAAGCTTACTGATAACATGGGTTGATAGGTCTGTTAAATAGATTACCGTATGTTATGTGGGCTCTGGCGGATCCGTTATCTATAAGGAAGGAACAGAGTCCACTAACATTGTTAATAAATTCATAACAGGGACATCTAAACTGAGCTGGATCACGACCATAATGAAAAAGATCAAGCTCATTCAACAGGTGTATTGGACCAAATACACTGGATTGCATTTAACTTATAACTGTTGAAGCAGATTTGCTAAGTAATTAGTTGCTCTACAACAGAATAAGACACATGTCATGTCCCATGGATGGGATGGTAACTGATGTTATTTATTTTCTTTATATACGGTACTTTACTGTCCAATATTATTTTGTGCGGGTGTGTGTATGACTGTGAGAGTGTGTGGGGGTGTATGCGTGTGAGTGTGTGTGTGTGTGTGTGTGTGTGTGTATGTACGCGTACGCTCACATATTGTTTGCATTTTATTATTATCCTGTCTGTGTGTGATCTCCTACAATTAGTTGTAAACACATACTGTAATGTTCAATTGTTTGTCTTTTTGCTTTCTGTATGTCCTTGTCTATTTCTGTTTTTAATTTAAGTTGAAAAAAAGACACATGTCATGAGTTCAAACAGGTTTGGTAAGATTAAGCAAATAGTATAGTAGAGTATAGTAGTGGTGGTGGTTCTCAAAGTGGGGTACGGTACAGCCCTGGGACCCCTGGGGGTTCTTGAGGTGGTCATCAGTCAAAAGAGTTAAGTGAATACTGTATCAACTATTTGAAAATAGCAGCTCTAAAAGCTCATATTGCATCACAATGCGATGTGTTGTGAGCTTGTTGCTTGGATATTTTTAAATAATCTTGAAAGGGCTGGGGGTACATTGTGCCATGTATGATATACTTAGACATAGTCTTTTTCTTACCTTCATCCTTTGAATCACAAGAGATGTAATGCTTATGTTTCATCCACGCCGTTTTTCTGATAACCCAGCTGTCTCATGACTTCACTACAGTACGCTTCCACTTGATTGATCTGTTCCACGTTGAGTCTCTCCCTCCAGGCATAGATGGCCTCCTTGGCATCCCTGGCTGATATGAGGAAGGGTCGGTCGGAGGAATAGCCCTGGCCGTGAGTCATGTTCAGGACAAACTTATCCAGGGCTGGAAAGCTGGAGAGGTTGGAGAAGTGGTAGAGCCTCTGCAGTTCCTCCATGGGGCTCAGCACCAGGTCCTCGTAGCGGATCCGCATGTAATTCCTTCTCACCTGTGGGTGGACAAAGTGTACACCAAATAAATAGGCTACTCAAGTATTCAAAAGAACAGATAACAAAAGAACATTTTCTTTTTCAAATCAATGCATAATTGCTGTATTGGAATTTAGAGTTTTTCTTTAGTAATTCTGAAATCTTCAGACATTTTCACTAAGAGCGAAAAACTAGCAGATCTACAAGCTCAAAATACATCATGTATTACAGTATTCCACCCTCCCACTTAAAGTACATTACAGTAAATGCACTTTAGTTACAGATAGTCCACCACAGCTTGCTTCTCAATCTCACCCATGGAGGTGCGTTCATCACCAGCAGCATGTCACTGAGCCAGTTGTCGCATATCAGCTCCATGGCGCTGGAGACGTAGTTCTCCGCGCGGTTCACCCGGTTGTTCGGCACCAGCAGACGCTTGTATTTGTCGCTTTGTTTCTTACTCCTCAGCACCTGGATGCTCTCCTTGACCAGCGCCTGCTTGGACTTCAGACGCGAGTTGTGCACGGCCCGGGGGTCCCTGAAAAGCTGGACGATCTGGAGGTTTATCACGGGGTCCTTCATCAGAGGGACAAGGACGCTCATGTCCAACACGCGCACGCCCTTAATGACCATGACGGGATACTTCTTACATTCCCTCTCCAGCTCTCTGATATCTCGTCTCTGGCACTTTCCGCACTGCTCTTCCTTCACCAGACCGATCTCGTGCCTCCGGTGCGAGTTGCACAGCGGCTCCGAGCATATTACTTTGTTCATTTTCCAGCCGAATATAAACGCCGTGGTGATGTTCTGGGTGCCCGCGTAAAGCTTGAGCACGGAGAAGTCGCAGCGGTACAGGGCGTTCATCATGTCGCGCACGGCGCCCTGGAGGCTCCCCGCGTCCCCGGGGTACAGGGCTTGCCAAATGTGCCACATGGGCTCGTACAGGTAGAAGACGTCGGGGTGCTGGTTGAACAGCTCCCCTAGGAACGAGGAGCCGGTTCTCCAGGTGGCGTGCAGGTAGATGTTGATCCGGGACTGGTTCCCCCGGCGCCCCACGGAGTCCTGCTCCGCCGAGCCGGAGGCGTTGTTGAACTTGTTGTCTCCCCCGGTGTTGCTCCACAACAGAGCCACCGTGTTCTCCAGGTCAGGGCACCGCTGCTGCTGTCCGTGTCGAACATAGTCGGGTCTATTCCGGTAATCCAACGCATAGGGGATGAAAAGAAGCAAACCGGTGTAGCCCAGGATTAAAACCAAGTATTTCTTCTGCAGCCTCCTCTTCATCTCCTTCCACAGAAAGGGGACACCGGAGCTTTTACTTCCCTCTCTCTCTCTCTCTCTCTCTCTCTCTCTCTCCTGCTCGAGAGGTTGTTTTCTGTTTTGGCTGCAAGCAAGGCGCCGCTCTAAGCAGCAGAGTTGTGTGGTCACCAGCAGCCGCAAAGATCTGAGTCAGACAGACAGAGAGGGAGAGTGTGACACACACACACACACACACGCGCGCACACACACACACACACACGCGCACACACACACACACACACACACACACACACACACACACACACACACACACACACACACACACACACACACACACACACACACACACACACACACACACACACACACACACACACACACACACACACACACACACACACACACACACACACACACACACACACACACACACACACACACACACACACACACACACACACACACACACACACACGATAGAGACTTCACCACGCCCCGTCCATTAGGTAGGCCTTCAACATAACATAATTTCTCTTCCTCTATAAGAAAAAACAAATTATACGTTAGGGTTAGGACCTAGCCCTGAAACAAGAGTCATGAAGACATGAACCATGGCTACGTTAGGACCCGGCGTCCCGGACCATTATCAACAAGCATTGAAGCAATAAAATGCCCCACTGGGTAATTTAATAAAATTAATAATAACGTAATTTGGCTGCAAAAGTATTTAAATTCAAAGATAAGAGACAGAGGCGGAGATATGGGCTTAAATTGATAGACAGTAGACAATCAGTCACACACCAGTTGAATATCTGCACCTTCGACACACAGATCCATAATATCCCGAAACTGTTTTTTATCTTCGAACCCCTCGAAAGAAAAATAAAGTCGCTCCTGTGAGAAAGGTTTGAGAATTAAACCGCCATGTGTGACGATGATGATACAATAGTTTCTGAAATAACACATTGATATATTACAGTCTACTCAGGAGTGGACCAGAGCCAACAGCCAAGCTCTCACGGCTCACGCATGCGCACTTACCATACCCGGAAGTTTACGTTTTGCTTTGCTCTGCCCTTGCCCTGCCGCTGTCGGCGCTGTCCAAAAAGAACAGATCTACAAGCCAACACTGCGCTGAGAAGCGCCGCGTTGTTTGTTTGCAGATCTGTTTTTTTGGAACGCTACAACAACAACCGCGCTTGACAGTTGCGATGTGATGATCAAATCTCTGAAGTGCAATGGATGCAGAACAGATGCAGGCATCACATAATAACGCATCATTGCCTTGTTTGTGGTTTGCCAACGCGGTGGTTATAATATTTCTCAACATAAATATTGTAATAATCAGTATTAGGTTAGCCTGCGGTTGGTGAGGCTAAGCTAAGTTGGCTAACGGTATACCATTCATCCATCAACATGGCACACTGGACCAACTTTGAAAAGGAGACGGAGAAAGAAATTAAAAAACTGATCAAATGCATGTCTGGGATCGAAGATGAAGAGGACCTCAATTTCCAATCGGCGATGAAATATGCTTCGTCCAATTTCAGGTAATTACTAATTAGTTAGAGTCAGACATACTGTATACACAATGAAGGTGGGCTTGCTAACGTTACTTCAATAATACACGTTGTTAATATATTATTGTGTTGTCAGGTTCCATCGTTACCTCGACGTGGACAGTCATAAGGTTCAACGCAGCATTAGTGGGTGAGTTGTTGACATGATCATCATACTACAGTACACAAGTACCCCCCCCCCCCCCTCCCTTCGTCCGGTGTAAAGGCTGTTTTGCATTTACAGTCCATGGCATACGAAAGAGTCACACCAGACGAGAACAAAATTAATGAGGTGTGAATATTGCAAAGGAGCTGCATTTGCCTCCCATTTCAACAATGTTGGTGACAACAAAGTACTGCAAAAAAATTATATATAAATGAAATTAGCAATAGTAATTGCTTTAAAAATATGTAAGTATCCAAAAGTACAAATTACACAGTACATTTTATTTTTTAATATCAATACTCAGACTTTCTGGATTTTGTAGATTTTCTTTTGAAAATAGTAGACCTACTGGATTGTAGATCTGCTGTTTTCGCAATATATGGCTATAGTGTTTTCATAATGTGTTTTTTGAGTAAAAGTACAGCATATTTCTCTTTGAAATGTTGTAGAGTGAAAGTCATATGCATACAAAAATACTTAAAGGGGAATTCCATTTATTTTCAACATTTTACTATGTCATTAATATACCTTAGAGCTTTTTTGTGGAAATAATAAAAAGAAGTCCCCCCATTCTGTGTTTCCTAGACATTGTGAAGTACATCTTGATCATGGATCCATGATCAAGATGTAGTAGCAGCAGGAGACTCAAAGAGTCTCCATTGAGTATCTTATTGAATGATGACCCAGTCATCAGGAATGGCTCAAAAAATAAAAAATAAATCTTCATGTTCATTTTTTGGGTGAACAACTCCTTCAAGCTGGAGCCAGCAATGATCTTTCTTAAATTCTTATTATATCAGAATACAACTGCAGTTTGTAAATAGCATTTGTTAAATTCTGTGCTGCCCTAATTCTTATTTTCTACATCCCCATAGGATACACGAAAAGCTAATGGTTCACTCCGATCTAAATAAAGCTGCGAGCTGGATGAGACTGACTGAAGAGTTTCTGGACTCCCCTTTACCCAATACAGATGGAAATAAGGTGCTGGATGGCAATTTATAGAACATAATGCAACTATGACATGGCACTAACATATTAGGAACAGATAAGTATTTCATATACTGTTCTAAAGATGGTGTCACGTTTCCTAACTTTCCTCATATAAAGACCATCAGCTAAAATGTACAACTAATAAACAATTAGAACAATAGCTATTATGTTAATATTATGCACTCTGTCTGTGTTTCAGTATTTTTGTCTTTTTGAGTGGTGCAACCACTCCTACAACCAGCAATGTCCGTGTACCTACCTGTTTGTGTACCTACCTGTTTGTATCAGTGGTCATGAGCACGAGTGGTGTGCACATGCGTGAAATTGGAACACGGGGTAAAGCTAGAGAGGGGAGTTGCACCACTCGGTTCACACAGGTGTGATTTTTTATTTCAGACGGATGTACATCACAGTATACTGGCACTGTTGCTGTTCTTATCCGAGTCGCCTTCAAACGCCAACTTCACAGAGAGACCCAGGCTAAAGGAGGCTGGTGAGTTGAGTCTACAAGACCAGTGGTTCTCAAAGTGGGGTCCAGCGACCCCCAGAAGTCCTTGAGGATGTCCCAGGGTGTCGCCAGCGAAATTGTCATAAAATTAGCCACTTGTCTTTAAACCTATTTTATACTTTGGATATAAAAGAAAATCTATCAACAAGCTCACAACTCTTCTTGTGAGCTTGTATATCTTCTATTATTGACAAATTAAAAGTTTTGGAATAGTACATTTTAAACGCAAATCTTGCATGGCAGTCCCTGGCACACACTCTTATCAATTTGTAGGGTCTTTGACATTTGAGAACCACTGTACCAATGGTTCATGCACCCTAGGAACAGTGTTCCAGTTTTTTCATTTAACCACAATCATCTATACGTTTGCCTGTGCAGAAAGAGAAGATAACTTCGACTGGGCTAAGTATTTGATGGATGGCGAGGATGTCGAAATCGGACCATATCCAGACACCCCTGTGAGTAAAATTCTATTACTAATTATGCTACAGTGTTGAACTTTTCTACTTCAAAGACTAGATAGTGTTCAGCGCTACATTCCCTGAAAAAAGCCAGTTAAACTCAGTCCACCAGTAGAAATATTGGTAATACTTTCTATGAAGTGTTACCACTTTTATAAAACGTACATTATAGGGCATAGCAGTGGGTGTGTTTTTTCTGGTTCCACTGAAAAATCGGCCATTTACCAAAAAGAATCAAAAGTTTCATGGTCATGAATCACCAGGATCCTGGATGGCTTGATTCTAGGCTTAAAATAATTCATATAAATATTTTTGTAAATCTCTATGGGAAAAAATAATGGCATATCTTTCAGTGGAACCAGAAAACGATCTACTTATAATACTGTTTAATTAAAGTTAAAAGTACTTGTAATGCTTTAGAACAATTCTCATTAACAACATTATAAAGCATTTTATATAAGTTCAAGTAGAAATGCATTATAACCTGTTTATAGAACTCTTAGAGTGTACAAATGGAACCAAATGGACCCTCATTTGTACACTCTCAGTTACAGACCTGCAAGGTTCCAGTTGGACGTTGAATGGTCCTTTATGTTTCTTCAGGAGTGGTCAGAGGAGGAGAGCGAGGACGAGGACAGTCAGCAGCCAATCAGCAGGGAGGATTCTGGCATCCAGGTGGACAGGACGCCATTGGAGGACCAGGACAATGCCAACAAGACCGTCCCAGTCAACTGGACAGGTGCTGACATGACATGACCAGAGCCAGTGGTGCACACAGCACTTAGTATAGATTCTCCTGGTCAAAGTAAAAGTTGCCCAGTCAAATTTGTACAAAAACATACTTAACTATTCAAAGGTAAAATTTTGTGCATTTTATTTTTAATAGTAATGCATTCTGTACTATTTCCTGCCCCTCAAAGATTTTACAGAAAAAATAAAAATAAATCAATAATAGTAAAAAAAAAGAAAAAGCTTTTAGATTTATTTTATTTTATATTTTCATTAGATTTGAAATGGGGCTTAAGTGGTTAATTCAGTACTTTTCTCCTTCCTAGTAGTGTAGTCAAAAGTACATACAGTATTCTTCTACTTTGGAATGTATTGGCGATCAAATAATATCTGTACAAATAAAGTACAGATATTCAAAATGTTACTTAGTTACTGTCCACCACTGCCGCTAACAATGATACAGGACAGGAAAGGGGTGTGTGTGTCTTACTGTTTTGATGATTGCATGTGGTTGTGGGTGTGTCGGCACTGAAGCTGCTTTTGAGACTGTGTCAATAATTCCAGTGGTTGTTGTGCTTGCAGTGGGTGAACCAGATGCCCGGGCCTGGCTTGAACAGCATGTGGTGACGCCATACTGGGTGGCTCATTCTCCCCGCTTCCCCCACAGTCTCCATCTACACTCCAATTTACTAAATATTTGGTAAACCTTCCAAGTACCTTCCATTATCATGGTTTTCAACGGGGTCCCCAGAAAAATGGGTTAATACAGCATCAAAATCAGTTTAACCAGTTGAACCCTTTTCTTTTTTTTGAACAGCTATTGGAAAATAGAGCTAAGATGTTCAAAACATCTTAAAAAAATTAATCATTTTAACAAAAACATTAAATCTTAAACATTTTCATATGGCAGTCTGCATCAAAATACAATGGAAGTCCTTGAGTAGAGAAACCACTTACTTGACCGATCCCTGGCTAATAAGACAAATATGCCATAAACCATTATACTAGTATTCTTTCATAAATAAAGAATATTTCAATAGGAACTGCTCCTGTCGCAAGTTGATGTCCTATGCCCATATGGTCTGGTATGCCCTATGGAATGTGTGGTATGCATATGCTAATAAAAAATAACTTCAGATTTCCTACGGTTAATATGAGCATCAAATTATATAAAAAATAAATCTACACGCTGATAATGTGATGTGTTGTGAGTGTGTAGCTCTGTTATTTTCGCAGGATTAAAAGGAACACTGTTGTCCATGACTCCAAGTATTTCAAAGAAATGTAAAACGGTGTGACGCACTATGATCTTTGAATGGAATCTGTTGAAATGTCATCACTGAATGGGGGAACTTTTCTATGGCCTTGATTTCTTTCCTTTTTGTTTTTCCTCAGGGACCAACACTTGTACAACACTGACCCATTGTATTTGCCAGAAGAAAAGGCCTTTGTCACCGAGACCCAAGTGATTAGAGAGACACTGTGGTAAGAGGGGCTGATGTACTAGCAAGTGATCGTAGAATTGTGCATATTGTCAAAGGAACATTGTCCTTCACTGTCTCTTAAGAATTAATGATTTTACAGAATGCTTTGGAGTTGTTTTTATAATACAGAATCTGTGCAGCCTTGGTCCTGGTATAATTTGGATGATGAAGTCTGTGTCTATCCCATTTCTGACTATGTGTAAAAGACAACAAGACATTTCCAAAATACTGGAAGGTTGCACATCCCAAAGTTAATTGAGGACAAAATAATTTTACAAATTGTTTTTGGCACACACCAATAAACTTCACTGCTTGCACAGTTCCCGGAAATGCTCAAGCAACCAGCTATTTTTCATTCAGCTCTTTTTTAACTCGACAACAAGACATTGTTGGTAATGTTATGTATGTGTAAATATACATTTATTGCAGGCTTCTCTCTGGCGTGAAGAAACACTTCATATTTCAGCATCATGACGGGCAAGTGTCAGTCAGGAACAATGTGGTGGTAACTCATCTGACGAGTGTAAGTTTCAAGTTATTGTTTTGTCATGAATGTCGTGAATCTAGCTTCTTGCAGTGATTTCTTTTTTTAACCAAGCTGTATGATAAAGTATGTAATTATTTAATACAATATAACTAACACAACCACAGTGGTTGTAGTTGGTCTACCTGCTCGTCTATTGACAAATGTATATCCTGTGGTTGGGTAGAACACCTACTGGTTATCAAGTGCTGTTGCATGCAGTTCAAAAGTAAATACTTGCAGTATATCTTCTGTAAATGGGCTTTCTGTATTAGCTCTACAGTAGACATTTGAACCGATTACGCGGGAGACTCGGGTTTGAATCTAAGGTATGACCTAAAAGTTATGACCGTGGGCTAATATACTGGTACATCAGACTGGGTGTCATTGAAAAGAACTGTCGCACAACGGTGTCGTGCACCGAAAATAGTCAATCTACAAACTCACACAATGTGTTGCGTCCAAGCTTGAGCTTCTAGATGGTCTATTTCCAATGCAAACAAAGTATGAATCAGGCTTGAGAAGATAACATGGCTGACCAGGACCCCTGTTTCTGTGTGCTGTAGAGCTGTCTGCACTCTGTGCTGGAGCATATAGCTGTGTACGGCCAGGCCGTGTTCCGGCTGCAGAGGTTCATAGACGAGGTGACGGGGTACAGCTGTGAGCCATGTCCTCCGGGCTCTGCATCCACCTCCAAGAAGGGCTCAGAGCCTCCATTCAGGACCTACCAGGCCTTCGTTTGGGCGCTCTATAAGTACTTTGCCAGCTTCAAAGAGGAGCTGACCGCAATAGAGAAAGAACTCATATGTAAAGGCAAGGTGTCATTTTGCTACGTTTTCCGTACCAGCTGTCGAGAGAATCTTTAGTCAACGTTTGAAATGTAAAAGTAAATACAGAAAAATGTTTATATTTATAGACTTAAAAGTCTAGCCAAAGAAAATGCATAAATTCATAATGAATTATTACTATCTCACAAGATCACTGTGGAAATCATTGCTATTTAATTATTTATTATTTATTAATTATCAAGAAATGTGTTTCCACTGTTACTTGTTCTAAATACTGAGGACATTTTTCTTTTTACATGATTGCCATCATTTCTAGAAATGCGACAAGCTGTCGCATTTCGATTTGTATGTGGTACATTTGTGATACACAGCAATAAGTTTTGTTTTCTGATCTGTCCTCTTCTGTAGATGAGACGGTAACACTTTCTGCCGTTCTGGAGCGTCTCAGCCCCCACCTGGCACAGATCAAAGTGCTGCACAAAGTGTTCTGCACGGGGGTAGCTGAGGTGCCCCCCGAGACCCCCAACGTTGTACGGGCCTCCCACCTGCTCAACACCCTCTATAAGGCTATCATTGAGTACGACAGCGTTGGGGAGGCGTCAGAGCAGTCGGTGAGTTTGAGCTGAGTGCTGACAGTTCATGAATCATCATGTAATCGAGAAGCAAGTTTTGGACATATGAGGTTTCCACCCGACAGAGACAATATATTTTCTTTTCTTGTATATCAATTAATTTACATTAAATCATTAAAGATCTCTCCTTTTTTGTAGGTGGCTTTGTTGTTTTCCTTATGGACAGAGACAGTCCGACCGTACTTGGAGATTGTGGATGAATGGATTGTCCATGGCCACCTATTTGACCCTGCCAAAGAGTTTATCATTCAGAGGTACTGTGAACGGAGTATTAATCGTTGTTGCCTAGTTTTTCTAAATGTTCATCTACATTTGCCACATTTGTGTCTACTTTTGCCTGCCCAGAATAGAGACGTTAGTGTTCATGTGGTTGAAGACTAAATCTAGACTAGATCATCTGCATCAACGTTTTTCAGGCCAAGGACCCCTTAACTGAGAGAGACTATCATAACTTTTGTGCAAATAGTTTTTCTGTGGTGTAACCACTCCCTTACGGAGCTATGTGTGTGTGGGGGTGGCTGGCTGGCTGGCTGGCTGGGTGGGTGGGTGGATGGGTGCGTCTGAGCACAAAAACAGCATGGTTGTTTTTCACCACCTGTGCGCAACCTAACACACACACACACACACACACACACACACACACACACACATATTAACTGTATATATGGTGATTTCGGGTGTGCCAGTACAGTACAGTACAGTAGAGGGAGCTTACGCCACGGTAACTCTGTCATTTCTCAACCGTTTCGGACGCGGGGCGGCTCGCCCGAATTGGGCCGGCACCCTGGGTGCGTTCCTGTGGGATTCCCCCCCACACACACGGAGTTGCACCACCCACTTCAAACGGGTGTGATTTTTGTTTGTTTATTTACAAATCATATTTTCTATTAATATGTTGGCTTCATGTTAATGTGTATTTTCAGACTTTAACCACTTGATTTTTGGCTCTGTACTCGGTCTGCTCCAAACACACAAAGATGTGTAGTAACTCTGAGAACCCCCTGTTGAACACCCATGACCCAGGGCATCTGTTCCCGCCTGACTTCTCTGCATCCCGTTTCCCCTGCCTCAGGAACAAGGACGTTGCGGTGAACCACCGGGACTTCTGGTACGCCACCTACACGCTGTACAGCGTGTCTGAGACGGTGGAGAGTGAGGACAAGCTGAATGACGCGGCCAGCGGCAGCTCCGGAGGCGACCAGGGCTCCAGCAGCAGCAGCAGCAGGAAGCAGCTCACCATGGTGTCCTTCCTCAAGCCTGTCCTCAAGCAGATCATCATGGCCGGAAAGTCCATGCAGCTGCTCAAGAACCTGGACCGCAAGGACGTCCAACAGTCGGAGACTGGCTCCTCCAGAGGTCAGTGTTCGCCAGGCACTCATACATTTGTATTACTATACTTGTGAGGACGTCAAATTGTTAGACTGGCACTGGTATAATCCATGACACTGGTGTAATCCGTGAGTGGTGTGAGAGGTAGAGCAAAGAAAAAAGAAGAAAAGTCAAGTACCTTGTCGCTGGTATTAGTCCAGCAGCCAACAGGTTTCTTTTTTGTTTTTATTGGCCTAAACTATTACTAATCTAAACTATTACTAAAATAATCCACTTGCTGACTGGCTGTCAGCATTGAGCAATGTTTTCAAAATGTCATTATGCTTTAAGTAGCATGTGACATGTCAAACTAGAGGGTTTTCATGATTCTGAATCCATTCCAAGCTTTAGTTTTGCACATAAAACACTCCTTGGGCTAAAAACGGCCATAGCCACTCGCTCAAATGTGCTGAGGTCTGTGGTAACAGAAAGGTTGACCTAGGACATGACCTAGGACATATGCACAGGCTGGTTGTTAGTCACATTTTTATGTCAATGGGATTGTTGCAGACAAATACACATAATAGTGTGTTCAACAACTCAAAGCACTGCATTGATTTCAGAGCCAGTCTAATTTTTATAAGGCGTATAACATTATAGAATTGTCAGTTTCCATCAGTATGCGAATGTCAGCTGTTTCCTGTGTAGTGTATAGTGTACAGGAGCACGTTTTTCAACAATGATGTCTCCTAACTATCCTGACATAGTCGGTCGGGGCTTTAGACCACATTTACCACAAACCTTGTTTTCTGCAAGAATCGATAACCCTAAGTAAGTAAGTAGGTCATAGTGGCTTATTGTCGCTATCGACCGAGTACGATGGTGTTTTCAATGGGCTAGACCCCAGGGAGATGGATTGCTGGAAGTGGAGAGCTGCAACACTTACCATCAGTTAGCCAAGCCGTGATACTCATACGCTGAGTTGGCCGTACCCAGGACCTTGAGAGTGCTCTACCGCCTGAGCTAAACAGGCACAAATAGAAAGCAGACACGCGTAAAAAGTCCTGTGGGAAGAAGCCATTGGAAAACTGGCTTTGCTTTTTGTGTATGTATGTAGGCAACTCACATTACTGGCTGGTTACCTGATATTATACTTTGCATTACAATTTGTATACCAGAAGGAATCGGCTGTCATTGGTAAAGGACACTGTATGCTACATATGTTGCAGATGCAGAGAGAAAGAGTTTGTACACACTGTTTCTGGAATCAGTGCAGTCACGCCTCTGTCATGGGGAGGAATCGCCCACGGACACAGTGACTGAGCAGCAGGCCACAAGGAGAAGCCTCATAAAGATGCAGTCCATCGTGGTGCAGCATTTGCAAATGGATGACATCCATGATCCACTGCTGGCCATTAACTTTGCCAGGTGAACACAGAGCACATTGAAAGATCCAATTTTAGAAATATAGATGTTGCCAATTTGAGCCTTGACAATTGCAATATTTAAATTTCCTAAATGTTTTAGGACTAAACCAGAATGTTTGTAAACAAACGTGTAGGGTGGCATTTCCAGGTAGAAAGTCTATGGATATGTACGTAATACATAAGTGTCCAGAAGATCAGTTATGTCGCGTTTGTGGATATTTGGAACAAAGGAATACATTTCTAATCTAATATTAATAATAATATAAATATTACTGCTAATAATAATACTGCTCCAATGCGACGATGCCGACTTTATCTACTCGAAAATAACATTTTTGGTTGTGGTGAGGTCATGCTGATTAGGTCTGTCATTCTCAGGCTGTATCTGGAACAGAGCGACTTCCATGAGAGGTTCTCTGGAGGGGACTTCATCGTGGACCGCTCGTCTCAGTCGGTCACCTGCCAGACGTTTGAGCTGACCCTGCGATCCTGTCTCTACCCACACATCCAGAAGAGATACATCGAGTGCTGCGGGAACCTCATGAAGACTCTGAAGAAAGACTATAAGTAAGCCTATTGTATCCCTAACGTCAGACTCGGTGTAGATTGGCCTCATCGAACAGTATGGCTGTTTTTTTTCTTTTGCAGTTGACCTGACATAGGGTGTGCTGTTCATTGCTTTTCCCCATGCAGGCTGCTGGAATATCTCCAAGCCATGAGGAACTACTTTCTCCTGGAGGCTGGGGACACCATGTACGACTTCTACACGGCCATCTTCGACAAGGTGCTGGAGAAGGAGAGCTGGCAACAACTGTCTCTTCTAAACGTCCAGCTGCAGGAGGCAGTGGGACAGCGCCGCCCAGAGGACAGTAGCCGGTACTGCACATGTTACTTTTGCAGCTTTTCCCTTTTAACCATATGGACCCTAGCATCCCGATTCTGGACATGTCATAATCTGTGAACATTTGGTGAAAATAGAAAAACATTTTGCGATTTAACAACAAAGAATATAGTGTTTAAGTGGTTGATCTATGAAAGAAACGGATAATGTTTTCTTTGTTATATTCTTTTCTTATAAACAATGTCATTGTTTTTTATAGGTTATCAATCTTCTTGGAGACCATTGATCCTGCCAGGAAAAAGCACCCTGTGAATAATCTAGATGTGCTCACTCTTAGTTACAAGGTAAGCCAGATCAATGTGTTGGTGTGTAGACCCTTACAGTGTACAGTAGTGGAAGAAGTACTCATATACTACTCATACTCATATTTCTTACTTAAGTAAAAGTAGCAACACCACAATATTAAAAACTGTTACTTGCAAAGTTTTCAAATAATTGTTAAGGAGTAAAAAAGAATAATAACTCCATGTAGTGGAGTAGAATTGAAAAATGGTCACTCAAATAAAGTAAATACTTTTTGCTCACCAGGTACCCTGGCCTGTGGACATTGTGATCAGCTCAGAGTGTCAGAGGATCTACAATCAAGTCTTCCTTCTCCTGTTACAGATCAAATGGGCCAAATATAGTCTGGACACACTGCGATTCAGCGGTACAGTACCTGTACAATCTCTCCTTTTAGTGCTAAATAGGGCACTTTAATATAATAAATACAGTGTTATTTTAATGGTGCTGTTTGAGACATTTTAGGAACAGAAATTTCATTTTCAATGGATTACCACTTTCATTCAATCAGGAGAGAGAACAATCTAAAGCTAACCGACACTTATTTTAACAAGACATATCACTTACAGCCCCTTTAACTAATCAGCATGGTAGAGTTAGTATATTAATACCTATCGGATGTTTTCCGTGCCTTATCATCATTGGACCCAAAAAAGTCCCCAGGTCCGGATGGCCTTGACCCTTATGTTCTGAGATTAGCCGCAGCAGTTATTGCTAAACCCATAACTGACATTTTCAATCTTTCACTAATTTCTCAAAACTTACCTGTGGAGTGGAAACAAGCTTATGTTTCTCCTCTCCTAAAGGCGGGTGACCCTCTGGATGTAAATAACTATAGGCCAATTTCAAATCTCTCTGCCTTAGCAAAAATTCTTGAAGCCCAAGTATCATCTCAGGTAAATCATTTTCTTGATTTGCATATAATCTTAAATCCCATGCAGTCAGGCTTCAGATCCAAGCATAGCACAGTCACAGCAGGCCTTGTTGTATTGGACGACATCAAGGCTGCCTGGGACAAGTCCTATGTCTGTGCTGCCCTGTTTATCGACTTATGCAAGGCTTTTGACACCGTGGACCACCCTATTTTGCTTGATACCCTGTCTAATTTAGGCATGGGTCAAAATGCGATAGGCTGGTTTAAATGTTACTTGCTGGGTCGGACACAGTGTGTCAAAATAGGCGACATTTTGTCTGATCCTGCAACTTTGGAAAAAGGTGTCCCACAGGGTTCGATATTAGGTACCCTACTCTTTCTTTTGTATGTGAATAACATCTGTAGTCAATCAAAGCACTCTAGGTACCACATGTATGCAGACGATACGGTTCTGTACACCTGTGCGCCGACTCTCGAGGTGGCTGTTGCAAATCTGTCCATTGATTTCGTCTCCCTGCAGCACGAATTAATAAAGAGCAAACTATTGCTAAATGGCACCAAAACTAAAGCTATGTTGTTCACTCCACGAGCTATTTCAGCTCAAATGAGTATCTCCACTCTAGATGGAACTCCCATTGAGTGGGTGGAACGATACAAATACCTTGGTTTTTGGTTGGATAAACACCTTAATTTCAAATTTCATATTGATTCTTTGTGCAAAAATCTTAAATTCACTCTGGGTTTCTTCTACAGATTGAAGGCTTGTTTTGCTTGTTCAGCTCGTAAAAAACTTCATTGGTCTCTTTCTGTCCCAATTGGATTATGGTGATACCATTATAGGTTTGCCTGCTCCTCATCCTTGACCAAATTGGATCCCCTATACCATGCTGCATTGCGATTCATAACAAATGCACCTTTCAGAACACATCATTGCACGTTGTATGCTGCAGTCGGTTGGTTCTCATTAGCAGCTTGCAGGCTTCAGCATTGGCATATTTTCATTTATAAAGCCATTCTGGGTGACCTGCCGTCTTATATTTCATCTAAATTCGATCTGGTCCAAAACGGCCTAAACCTCAGGTCAAATGCTTGGCTGCGGTGTGTAGTACCAGCATTCAAATCTGAGGGGGGTAAAAAATGTCTGGCCGTCTTTGGCCCTTGGTCGTGGAATGATCTACAGTCCAGACTAAAATTGGCTTTGAAAGTTCCCTTGAGAACTTTCAAAAGGATCATCTTTGATGTACAATCCAACAATTGCACATGTTTGGATATGTACTAGCCTATGTTCATGCCTATATATTTATTATATCTGCTCAGATCGTGGAGATTGTGTATATTGTAATGTGTATATGGTGTATTTTGCCCTGCTACTAAAAGAAAATAGTAGGACAGGTGACTTGTTGTATTTATGCATAGGTACTTTAAGGTGTATTATGGATGTTGTATTTGCTGGTTCAAAATGTAACATTGATGATGTGGTATTGAAGTGTAATTTTTATTTCTGCCTCATGGCCAGTTCCCACTTGTAAAAGAGACGCAGTCTCAATGTGATTTTACTGGTTAAATAAAGGTTAAATAAATAAAATATATATTAGCTACAGTAGCACAAATACTTTAAGTAATATGGTTGGAGTTAGTCTCCCTACTTGCAGACACCTGCTGGTTGACCCTGTCAATAAAGTTATTTGAAGCTGATGGCACACCGGAATTGATACTGCGTGAACTGACTGCAGCCATCTTTATTGTTCAGTGGTTTGGTGGTAGTAGTTTTCGTAGTTCTCATCGGGTGAGGAAACCAATGGAAATAAAATGTACAGAGCGTAGTGTTAATTAACCTGGTACTATTTCTGATTTAACATTGTGATTATTAATGACTGTGTCCCATAGATTTGACCGTAGCCACAAAGAAATCAGAGGGAAATGCACCTGAGGAGTTGGCCCCAAAAGAACCCATCAAACAACAGATCCACAGAATGTGCCTTCTACGGGTCAAACTGATGCACTTTGTCAACAGTCTGCACAACTACATCATGACCAGGGTGAGCATGACATGAGTCATTCATTATTATGAAACGTCTGCTCATTTTCTTCTGTTTCATCACTTTTAATTTCACCTGTTTATGAGTTCTCTCTCCTGATAACATAAAATTGGTGTTCCGAGATGAAAATGCATTTACTGTTTTTACTAAAGAGCTGGAGAGACAGATACCCAGCCCTGTTACTGAACAAACTACAATTTATTACTATATGAGCATAGAGCTATTTTAATTTACTTACTTTAACGTTTTCTTTCTTTTACTTTACTCACTAAATGTTTTCATGCTATCGTACAGCAGCCATATGTAGTATGTTCCTCATCTGCCACAGCCACTTAATAGGCGAGTAAAATGTTATCTTATCTTTTGCATGTCTGTGTGTCTACACTATGTCTTGGAAGATTCTCCACAGTACAGGATTAGAGTTTCAGCATCAAGTCCAGGAAGCTAAGGACCTGGACCAGCTGATAAAGATCCACTACAGATACCTGTCGACCATTCATGACCGTTGCCTTCTGCGAGAGAAGGTAGGCCTTCACCTACAGAGTTAACCACTTTCAAGTTCAACCTGGCATCTCTATTTTGGGTTAATATATCCAAAAAATTTAAAAAATAAAATAAATAGCCAATCTGTCAAGCTCACAATCTCAGCACCTGCTATTTCTGACACCATTGTACAACAAAGTTAAATCAGAACTAGTGACCTCATAGATACTGGTTACATGGAATGAAGAAAGTTCATTATTTCCATTTGCTTCTTTGTATAGTATATTTTCATACAAAGCCATACAAAAAAATGGAAATGCAAACAAGCTACAGAATAACGCATATTTTTCCATCATGTCAGTAGGTGAAACTGTTATGCCTAATTTGTGCTCCGTTGCAAACTGAAATATTTGATTTGATTTATTTGATATATTCATGATACAATTCATAGGAGAGCAGTACAGAATTATCAGGGTTGCACAAAAAGTCTGAGGACTTATTTCCATTGTGATCCAAATAAATAAATAGTTACAGCATGTGATAAGAAGAACATGTGTACTAACATTACAATACTAATGACATTTACAACCGGCCATCATAGATCAATAAACAAAAGACAATAAATAGATAAATACAGCAATATACTAACTTGCCCATCAGCCACTTTTTCAAATTTTTTAAAAATTTTCAAAGACTGGCAAATTTAGCAGACCTACAATCTCACAAGATACGATGGGTTATTAGCTTGTAGTTTGGCTATTTCCGACAAGCAACACAGTCCTGTGATTAAATATGATTCAGGCTTCAATGAGTTTAGCCTTCATTTATATGAGGTCATTTATATTATCTGCTGAGCTGCTGCTGCTGTTGTTTTCCCCAGGTCAGTTTTGTGAAGGAGGCGATAATGAAGGTTCTCAATCTAGTCCTCATCTTCTCGGACCGATGGCAGGCTGGCTTTGGAGCATGGAGGTGTGTTGTTTCTCCTTACAGACTGCCAAGAGAAAATATGACCATATTTATAATAATTATATATATATATATACACACACACACACACACACACACACACACACACACACACACAGACAGACACACCTTTTTATTGTTTTTCAATAGGGATGCCGAACATTAGTATCTGTATGAGCAGATGCTCGCCTTGTTGACTGGTATCGGTGTATCTGCAAATAAGATGCCATTCACTGATACCAGTGGCCGATGTTAATCTGTAATCTTTATGATTAATTTGTTTCCCTGGAACAAAAGGGGGGAGGGGACAACAAAAACACAACAAAACAAAAAATCGGTATCGACCAAATTATTATTATTTAATTGGTATTGGCCCAGAATATCCCAATTGTTACACCTGCTTCTTAATGATGCATTTTAACCCATTCTGACCTGAGATCAAATTCATACGAGGTTTCCGCCGGACACACACTGGTCTGATGAACCCATTCTGACCTGAGATCAGATTCTAAAAATATCAGTCGTTCTTCGATTTTTTCAAAAATAGCAGACCTACAAGCTCGTATCGCGCCACTCGGTGGCGCGATATGAGCTTGTAGATCTGCTATTTTTCAATAGCTAAAGCATAACATGATGCTGACACCAAAATGGGTGCCCGGTCAGAATGGGTTAAGACAGTAATACATCTGGTCCAAAGGCTGTACAATCTCATGCCCAGTTTATTATTGGCTGATCACCCCATAGCGATGATTTGATTGGCTGAGCAAAGCAAATATTGAAGATAAATAAAAGTGAGGGCAGAAAAAAGTGAAGACGGAAAAGTGAGAACACAAATTGTGATTTGTCAGAATGAGATGATGTATGATGATAACAGCGCCCCTCACTTCACAGTCACACGGGTGTGATTTCATATGTCCAGCTTTTGGTGTGTGTAAGTCAGATTTTGTCCTAACACAAACATTAAATGCCATTGACAATGAATGGATCATTTTGAGTGCTTGTGTAACACAAACATTGATGACGAAGGTGAGGACGCAAATTGTGATTGGCCGGGATGAGATAATGTATGAAGATGTACGATGATAAGAGGTTCCCTCACTTCACACAAGTGTGATTTTGTTTTTACATTTACATTCCAGAATCGAGTCCATCGATAAGATGGAATCGGACTTCAAGAATTGCCATATGTTTCTCGTGACCATTCTGAACAAGGCGGTGTGCCGTGGCTCATTCCCCCACTGTAAGTGCAACACCAGTACAGTACTTATGATTGTATAATATATAATTGCACAATTATATTGGACTGCAGCTTTAAGCCCTATTTAAAAATGTTACCTTCTAATGTCATACCCAAAATGGGGACACCAGGTTGAAAATAGTTAACCGTATTCTCTCTTGTCCTCTTGTCATTCGCAGTGGAGTCGTTGGCCTTGTCCCTCATGGCAGGTTTTGAGCAGTGCTGAGCGCAGGCACACGTGTACAAGGAAGGTGTGGTCCGGCGACTCGGCTGTGCAGCTCCGTCTCATCCCTGCTCCTGTGACTCCCTAGCAGCTTGACCCGTCAACATGTGAGACTGATCATGATGTCACTGACATGGACAGCATGGTGGTGGGAGAATGATCTGTCTTATGAAGGCCTAACTCATGTGTGGCCCCTTGTGGCCATTCAGAGCATTGCACAATGAATGGCTTGCAGCTTTTGCAACTACTACTTGTAAATTAGTTTTTCTACGATGATGCCATGTTGATTGTCATTATGTGTATGTACATAGTAAGCACAATAAATCTTGCACAATGCTGAAGGCCTATGCTATTTTTCAGTGTTGTCCTTCGTAGACTGTTGCTAGTCCATCATTATTTTGTAAAGCAAGAATTGATGGTAGATAGTTTAAACAGAAGAGCATCTACTGTAAATTAATTAATTAATTAAGTGGCTTTGTTAATTTAGATAGGACTGAAAAAAAATGAATAGGGATCCTGCTAATGCTACCAAATATTGTAAGGAAGAAAACTATTACAATGCAAACAAAAGATTGAAGCTACACTGTGTAACTTTTGTGTCGTACCCAAATCTCCCATGAAAGTACTGAACGTTTTATCACTGAGGTGGCGTGCAAGGAAGTTAAGGAACAAATGTTCTTTTCCTCATTTGAATTGGCCCAGCAGGAATTGAGTTACCTTCTCATATACTATGAAGGTGATACAACAGGCTGGAATGACAGAGATAATGTTGGGGATGACACCTTTGTAGAACCCTCTAGCGCCCTCATTCCTCCATGTCCTTCTGATGACATCGATAACCCCACTGTATGCAATGTGCTGGTCCTGTAGACGAACCTGCACCACCTGGTATGGGTATGTTGCAGCCATAGCGCATATTTTAGATAATGCAGCCATTGTGATACATTCCAATGGACTCAGCTTGTGGTCTGAAGGCATGTTGTTGTATTTGTTGTATTCTCTCTTTAGCTCCTCATAGGTCATTAACTGCAATGCTCCTTGAAAGGTTCCAAACAGAGCAGGGACATACCCCCGGTATAGACCTGGCACTCCCTCGTGGCGGTACACCTTTACCAGAGTATCAACGATGCCATTGTACTGTTTACTGGATGGGTCAGGATTGTACTGAAGCACCAATCGGGTCTTTATTACCCAGATTGGGTTGGTTATAGTAGCAGTCAGCATACCTGCTTCAACTGCAGACACTAGGTGCTCTGTGGCACTCAGCTCTGTTTGACGTCCTTCTTGTGTATATGCTTTGATTGCGTTATAAAAGAAAAGGTAGAGTCCCCATGATGTTCCAGCAGCACAAATGCTCGGGGTCACCCCCTGGTAGAGTCCTCTTAGTCCCTTCTGTTGCCAGACACTCTTCAAACAGTGAAAAATGCCATTGTACTTGGGTCTTAATTCCAGCCCGTCGCTTGCAGCAAATCTGAGTTTGACCAAATCCAGAGGATGTAGCATCATTGTTGACACCACTCCTCCACTGAGACCTCCAGCCAGGTTCTCCAACCTCACATGGCTCAGCATTTGGATAGGACCTGCTGGGAAGAGATTGGACCCCTGGGGACCTGAAGGTCCTGTAGGAGAAGAGTTCATGTTCAGCTGAGGAGTTAGGAAGCTAAGAGGTTAGCTGTGGGGAAACCCGGTAGACTAGTGAACAATATTATTCAGTAGCACACATGGTAATATTCCTTTAAGAAAGTCAGCTACTGCCGTCACATTAAACACCGCAAAACTAACAACCTTTGCATGTTCGGTGGGCAGCATGGATGCAGTAAAAATGTTAAAGACCTGGTGAAAATGAAATACAATGGGTAACAGATAAATTATGGTTGAGTATAAAAGCACCACAATCAAACAACAAAAAACAAACAAACTGATAAAATAATAAGACTAGATTCACACAGCGGAGTGCATACTGTATCTCCACCAGAAAGTATATGATGTCACTGTCATCTATGACATATCTGACGTATGACTCCATATTTGGGCAAAGATTCATGCATCAGACTACCATTGACTTAGTTAAATAGGTGTACGCTCCTGCTGATGTTGTGTTCTGACATTAGTAACAGGTTGAAGCAGTGTTTTTAAACAGTATATAAAATATATTTCTGTTTAATCGAGACCATGCCTTACTATCAGACCTGGGAGGAGTTCTCTCGTGCAGCAGAAAAACTGTATTTGGCAGATCCTATGAAGGTCAGAGTGGTTATGAAGTACAGACACTGCGACGGAAACCTTTGCATCAAAGTAACCGACGATGCTGTGTGTTTACAATACAAGACCGACCAGGCACAGGATGTAAAGAAGATCGAGAAACTCCACAGCAAACTTATGAGGCTCATGGTGTCCAAGGAGACGCACCAAGGTGACATGGAGACGGACTGAAAGGTTCCGGGAGTCTTCTCTACAACACCTATACTAGACTGAGATTTAAAACTGAGACAAAAACGTTGGATTGGAGATGAGATCAGAGCGACAAGGAATCGGGATACAGAATGTTGGATGGGAGAACAGCTCAGAACACAAAGCAATCTATGCTGATTCAGTCAGGGATTTGATTTTTGTGTTTGTTTCTTCTGCCCCCAAAATGTAATTTCTTTGGTGACACATGATTATTCATTATCAATGAACACTCATTGTGTTCACAAAAAATTACATTTTTATAACTGTGGCAACTGTAGGGCATTTGGGGATAGGACACTGGATGGAGAAATGTATGGGGTCCAAGGAATCTTTGGTGCAAAAAGCAGTGCAATGCGTAGCTGCTTCCTTGATACAGACCCAACTCCTCCAATCCTTTTATAAAAATGCCTTTATTACATTTTTAAATCACACAAAACGAGGGACCTTCTTAAAGCAAATATTACAAGTCCATAGACTTGGCTGCCACATGACATGTCTGGAGCCAAACACTAAAGTCCATAGACTTGGCTCCCACATGATTCATGACACATGACTCATGTCTGAAAGCCAGACTAAACAAATACATAAATAAATAAAAACGTACAGACAGACCCATATGCTTTATATTTTTTTATTAACTTTATTGGAGGTCTGTGGGGGTCAGAGTAGACTGAAAACATTGTCCACATTTGTAGTCATACGTCATAGATACCTCATAGTTGACTGACGTCACTGCATGCCATGAAGTCTGAGTAATCTTCTGTATTTTCTCATCGATCACAGTTTGATATCTTGAGCTTGTAGATCGGCTATTTTCTAATAATTGGAAGTATAAAATAGAGCTTTAATGCTTTGGGAGTTTGGGCTATTGTGCTACAAGGCAGGGGCTCTTGGCACAATCAACAGCATCATGGATTCTGCCAAGTATCAGGATACCGGTAGGCGGCAGCCAAAGTTTTCACTGCCAGGGAACTTGCCTGCAGCTGGACCTTTCAGTAACACAGAAATAAATCTATGGTTTCGTGAATACAGAGTAAAGGGTTCTGCAAAAAGGCCATCGCTGTCTCCATGCAGTCTCTCCACTCTATGGTCCTTTCTTTCAATCATTTTATTTTTCATTTTTGCACAAACTGATACATGACTCACATATACTGTACATAGACAGACTAACACAGACATACCTACATACATTATACATACATACATACATACGTCCATACATCATCTTCTTACTACTTTGAAATCATAAAACCTTTGTACTTAACAGGAATGGTTCCTTAATTTGCAAAACCTCTTGATAATATTTCTACGTATTCTCCTCCCATGTATTCCACAACTGGGCCCCAAACCAAGAAAAATCCATCCATGTCTCCTTGGAGAACATGTGTGAGCCGTTCTAGTGGGAGCAGTTGTAGAACATTATGGAGCCAACTTGATACAGATGGAATAACATCCTCAATCCAACATTGTAGTATTGACAACCTAGCACAGTAGGATACTCAGGATTCTCTTAAATCTATTTAATTCAGGTGTCGTTGGGTGTAAACCCAAGATACATTGTAGGGGATCTAGTTCGATCCTTAGCCCTGTAATAGAGATTTTGTTCTTAACTTCCACCCAACATTTTTGGATTTCTGGACAGAGCCACATTAGGTGCACATATGTGCCCACGTTGTACCATGTACCAGGGCAGTCTTTATCATATTTGCTCCTTTGATATGGTGTAGTTTGTACTTTATGTATAATCTTGAATTGAATTTCCTGGGGCTTGTAGTTGCACTTGCAACATATCTTTTTACTATTTAACATATTTTTTTCCATTGATGGTCATTAATTGCAATTTGTAAGTCCCGTTCCCACGACTGCCTGCTGATGTTGGTATTAACGTTCCTTATGGAAATTGATATATATAACTTGTTTTTTTCTTCTTCAGCCGGCAGACCTGGTGAACAAGTCTCTCAATATGTCCTTCTTTATACTGGGGTATGGAATTTAGATAACTTCAAATTTGTAAATATCTAAAGAAAAATGTAACCAGGGTAGCCCATATTGTTCCTGTAGTTGTCCAAAAGATTTCAAGGTACCATGCTGGTATAGATCATTTATCACCTGAATTCCTACTGTATGCCATTCCTTGAACCCGGGTCATTGCATGAGGGGATAAAATTGGGGTTGTTAACAATCAGTGCATAAAAAGAATATTTCTTCGACATTGAGAATGCCCTCTTTATGTTATACCATGTATTCAGGGTGTTGTTCACAATAAAATTAGCCCCAATACCTGGTACCAATTTAGCATCAGTTATGAAGGGTAGATTTGGTAGTAATATAGAGTTACATCCCTGTGGTACAAGATCCAACCATGTTGAGTTGGGGTCTTGTTCCAATTTCCACCCATTCTGCTAGATTGTTCACTACTGTTGCCCAATGATAATATTGAAAGTTGGGGACTGGCTGCTAATCCTCCCTTTTCCGCTGGACCACTCTATGGTCCTATATGTAGGCCTTAAGCCCCGTTCCGACCGGCCAAAGCTGGAAATGAAAGCAAAGCTGAACTCATTTCAAAGCTGCTTTTTTTTGAGAAAGTGGGCGTGTACAAGGTACCTGTCACTCAAGCTGGCTTGAGCTGAGAGAAAACAGGCAGTTTAAGCAGATGCGCAATTGGTTTATTGCGTTCATGTAGGCCTATCGATGAACCTCATAGCAAAAGTTGAAAGACAGTAGATAGCCTATGTTTATAGATAGATAAAACACAATCCCCCCCCCGTGTGTGTGTGTGCGCGCGAGAGAGATCAATATAATATTATATCAGTTGAATGATATGCATGCGGACATCCATGATCCTCCGACTGTAAATGATAATGTGAAAAATCTAATTAATTATACATCATTTGGAAGTCCCTGACATGAGAAAAACTGGATTAAACTGATATGAACTAAATGATATGATACTGACCATGACACTGACATGATACTGACCATGATACTGACATGATACTGACCATGATACTGACATGATACTGACCATGATACTGACATGATACTGACCATGATACTGACATGATACTGACCATGATACTGACATGATACTGGCCATGATACTGACATGATACTGACCATGATACTGACATGATACTGGCCATGATACTGACATGATACTGAAAATAAAAATAAGTAAATAAATAAAATAATAAATAAATAAAATAATAAATAAATAAAATAATAAATAAATAAATAGTTGTGAAAGTTATTAATTAATTAAATTAAAGTATGCCTAGCCTACTAGTTGGCACAATGATTTATTTATTTATTTATAATTTTATTTATTTATTATTATTTATTTTTTTATTTTTATTTTTTTATTATTATTTATATTAATATAAATATTATTATTTATATATATATATATATTTTTTTTTTATCATGTCAGTATCATGGTCAGTATCATGTCAGTATCATGGTCAGTATCATGTCAGTATCATGGTCAGTATCATGTCAGTGTCATGTTAGTATCATGGTCAGTATCATGGTCAGTATCATGTCAGTATCATGTCAGTATCATGGTAGTATCATGTCAGTATCATGTCAGTATCATGGCCAGTATCATGTCAGTATCATGTCAGTATCATGGTCAGTATCATGGCCAGTATCATGTCAGTATCATGTCAGTATCATGGTCAGTATCATGTCAGTATCATGGCCAGTATCATGTCAGTATCATGGTCAGTATCATGGCCAGTATCATGTCAGTATCATGTCAGTATCATGGTCAGTATCATGTCAGTATCATGGTCAGTATCATGTCAGTATCATGACAGTATCATGTCAGTATCATGTCAGTATCATGGTCAGTATCATGTCAGTATCATGTCAGTATCATGGCCAGTATCATGTCAGTATCATGTCAGTATCATATAATTTAGTTCATATCAGTTTAATCCAGTTTTTCTCATGTCAGGGACTTCCAAATGATGTATAATTAATTAGATTTTTCACATTATCATTTACAGTCGGAGGATCATGGATGTCCGCATGCATATCATTCAACTGATTATTATTATAATATTATAATTATAATATTATATTGATCTCTCTCGCGCACACACACACACACACACACACACACACACACACACACATACACACACACACACACACACACACACGGGGGGATTGTGTTTTATCTATCTATAAACATAGGCTATCTACTGTCTTTCAACTTTTGCTATGAGGTTCATCGATAGGCCTACATGAACGCAATAAACCAATTGAAATGATTCCCTCAAATAAATCTAATCTATATGCCATTGGTTTATCGATTCAGAACGCAGCAAACCAATCACAAAACACGTGCAACATATTGCATAAATAAAGGTATGATTCACGGTGCCCATGTTTCAACAATCAACATAGCTACCGACCGACACACACACACACACACACACACACACACACACACACACACACACACACACACACACACACACACACACACACACACACACATGACGACCGGCACATGACAGGTCGGATCAGGGATGTCCGCGCGCATGCATATCGATATCATACAACTGATATAATATAAATTATTGATCTCTCTCTCGCGCGCACACACACACACACACACACACACACACACACACACACACACACACACACACACACACACGTGTCCCCGTGTCGGGCGCTCAATATCACACACACACACACACACACACACACACACACACACACACATACGACGACCGGCTGAGAGCGGGCGTCTCCTCCCCTCTTCTCGGCAAATGTTTGGCCACTTTGGGGGAAAACTCCGACACCGGTTGGAACTATATTGTTTAATTGTTTTTCCATCTATCGATCTATATCTGCTAATTCATCAGCCGTGTGTGTGTGTGCACTGTTTAGTCCACATTCAGCGACGGACAGCGCCGTTCTGGACTGGGCAGTAGTCCGCAACTCCGCATGAATGGCTTCGATGAGAACCGGGGCGGGGGCGTGAATGCAGGAACTATTCTCCCCAGAAAAAGTATCAATCCACTGGGAACACGGAACACAACCTGTTTTCACCGCTTCGACAACTTGTTTCTCATATAAACTTTAATTTCTATCGATAAAATCGGCTATGGAGATGCCAAATATCCTTTCATATTTCATATAAAGCCCATATTTAAAAAGTATATATTTTTATTCGGAGAATCGCAGTGGACAGCTTTTGCAGGGCCTTTTCCTTTTGTGAAATGATCTCAACTCCGCCCCCTCAAACCACGCTGTGCTCTGATTGGCTACACGCAGCTTTGAAAAGCTCCAGCGTTCAGCTCCAGCTTTCAAGTTGAGTTTTGGTGAGCATGAAAGCAAAGCAAAAAAAAAAAAGCTGTTCATTCCAAGCTTCAAAGCTCAAAAGCTGCTCTGCATAGAGATAACATGGGACCACGAAGCCAAAGCAGAAGCTAGCTTGGGCGGTGGAAACGGGGCTTTAGACTCGGGCGCTACATTAAACCCCACAGAAAGCATATGGTCTGGCAGTTCATAAACAGAAACAAAGGATAAAACTTGTTTTAAGGTCCTTAACAAATTACATATTGTTTTAAACACCATAAAATGCATGCCTTTATTTGTAAATTCCTCTGATATTGTACCTTTAGTATTCCCCCATGTCCCTAGTGGAGGGGCTGTGTGCCGCAGCCAGCCAAGCAGCAGCTGTGTGATGTATTACACTCCGCCCGTACGACGGTGTCGTGTGCCGAAAACGGCCGATGTACAAGCTCACAACGCGTCGCTGGAGTGACGCGTTGTGAGCTTGTAGATCGGCTGTTTTCGGGGTTTCCTGTCGCTCAGCGTACAGGAACTTCCCTACTCTCTGTTTGCAGCCTGCCCGCCCGCCCATGATAACATCGACCAAAAGGGAAGGGAAGAGTCCTCTGCCGTCCGAGTGCGGAGTCGGACTGCACAACTTTGGACAGAACTGAAGAACTAGTCCCATATTCGGATATATTTGACATTAATGGCGTTTATAGACATATAAACGATACCGACATTCCCTGGAAAACAACTCCGGGTGAGTAGAATTGATTGGTATGTTGTTGGGTGTTTTAAAACTCCCGTGTGAGTGACTACAACCAGAGGAGTTTTAGTTGTAGGAAAAGTTGTGTGGTGTTTCTTTTTGGGGTGTTGCCTTGTTTCTTTCCAACACCGCGTCGGTTCCATTGACTTCTTTTTAACGTGTTGTCGTTTAAATGGAGAGTTTCGGTGGTTTAAACACGGAGGTCAACGTTTTGTGGGGAGGAATGGAAGTCCGTTCCAACGCCTATGAATCCACTTCCACAGGCCCGACTATTATGACTAATCCCAGGCCACGGTGTACAGCAAGGATTATTATTTATCCACTCATTCACCACTACTGTCTGTATTCAGTACGCTACAATATGCTGCGATCAGGTAATGTTGTTTAAATGTTGTATGAGTGCTATGATTTAAGATTACAACACTGAGATTACATTGGGATATTGCAAACTCATAAATAACTATACATTACAACTGGGAAGTGGGAACCCAATACCCATTGCCCAACCCACCCCTAGGCAGGTAATGGCATGCACGCACCCCCCAAACCCAATTAATCCCCCACCCACATATCGAGTAGTGACCCCGCCTACCACGGAAATAACTTTTGGTTAATAAACCTTTTATTCAAGTCAACATGAAGTAAACAAAAAAAAATCTGCAAATGGCACCTGCTTTAAAAAGAAACATTTAAATCAGAAAGTCTTACAACTAGGCCTATATGCAGCTATAATAACAAGTCCATGCATTGCATTAAAAATGACCAGTCCATATGTATTGTACAGCATTTATTTTTGCCAATATACTATGCATGTCATTTTGTAATCTAATCTTTACAGGAGTATATTTGTATACTAGTATCAAATAAAAAACAGATTAAGGTTATTACATTTCTGAGAACCATTGCATCAGACAATCATGTAACTTTCTATAATTGGTTCTCAGTCTCAACCGGTCTTGGGACCCACATTTGGAGACATGGATATGTAATATCCCTTGATTAAAAGTTGTTCTTTGTCAGAATATCTCACAACGACCAAATGTTGTGTCCTGCATTCCTGCTGGTTGCAGAACACCGGTCTGATTGAACGTCCTCAATGAGCGAGATGTCTTCTCTTCATGATCAGTGTCATGTCTCAGTCAGAGGAAAGAAGGGATTTCTGTCCCCAAATGGCATTTTGGGGACACACCCTGCATCCATCACCACCATCATGGGTGGGACACATCTTCTATGCATTCCCTGTCATTTGCTCCATTGGGTTGAATGCTGTATGAGACTTTAAAAAAGTGAATCCGCGCGTCTCACTGGCCTTGGAACATCTCTGGATCCCCCAGGAGGAAGTTTAGAAACCGTATATTTGTGTGATCATGATAACCTACTTTGTTTACTATTCTTATATATTTTTTCTGCATTATTTATTGGCTCAAGGTTGCTTTTATAGGTGTTTCTGTTTCCCCACACCTCCACAGGGGATTCAGATCTTACAGAGGCCAGTTTCGAATTGCAGCCATCCGTAGGTGCCCTTTGAGAGCGGTTTTGAAGGAGTCAAGGGATTCACATGTCTTAATGACTGTTGGTAGGGCGTTCCACATTTTGGTGGCATAGGAGCGAAAATAATTTAGTCCCTTGTTTGTGCCGAATCTGGGTTGTACATGGTTTGTTGCACTCCCTCTGGTGTTGTGGGTGTGGACTTCGTTTACATTAAGGAAGTATTTAGACAGGTACATGGGTATCTTGGTGGTGTAACGAATCTTGTGGACCAGACCCATTGCAAGATGCTGTACTCTGTCGTTGACCCTAAGCCATCCCAGCCTGTCAAAGTGGGCAGGGGTGAGGTGGGTTCGGGGGGTGAGGCCAAGTAGGAGCCTGACCAGTTTGTTTTGGGAGGTCTGGAGCCTTGTTTTAAGGGCCTTTGAGGTGCTGTGGTACCAAGAGGTGGATGCATAGTCAAAGAAACCTTGTACGAGGGCTCCTGTTAAGGTCTTCAAGGTGTTTTTGCTGACCAGTGAGGAGATCCTGTAAAGGAATCTTGTTCTTTGATTGACTTTTTTGATTACGTTGGTGGCCATTTTATCACCGGAAAGATTGGCCTCCAGGATGGAACCTAGGTAGGTAATTTGATCTTTTCGTGTGATAACATTGTCACCCACTCTAACCAAGAAGCCATCTGCCTTGCTGAGATTACTATTTGATCCGAAGAGAATGGATTCAGTTTTTCCCAGGTGTAAGGATAGTTTGTTATCAGCGAGCCAGGTGCAGATTCTACCGAGTTCAGAGCTGAGGGTCTTTTCAACCTGCAGTTTGTTCCTGTCCGAGACCAGCAGTGCTGAGTCATCTGCGAACAGGAACAAGTTGCAGTCACAAGCTGAAGTCATGTCATTAACATATATTAGGAACAGTAAAGGCCCTAGTATGCTTCCTTGTGGGACGCCACAGCTCACTGGGAGGGGAGGGGACAGTGTTCCGTTCACCTCCACCATCTGTTCTCTCCCCTCCAGGTAGGATTGCATCCAGCTCACTGATGTGCTATCAAAACCAATAGCTTTATGGAAATAGCGGTGGAAAAGGGGCCACTGATGGTTAGGTTTAGGCATCGTTTTGTGTCGAGTTAAGGTCAGGCTATGTGGGGTGGGTGGTTAGAAACTGAGATCGGGTGACCTCAAACCATTTTGAAGCAAGTGGAAATTGTGCACCTGGCTGTAATATTGCTGGTATAATCCACATCCTTTTTATACTGTACACTTAATCATGGTTATGTGACATTAGGGCCGGGGCGGTAATAGGGTATGGATTTTTGGTTATCGCGGTAATTAATCACTGTTTACTGTCTGGCAGTATGGTCGCATCTCCCCCAAAAAGTTATATAACAATAATAATAGTTAATAATAACAGTAAGAATCGTGGTTATGAACTCGACACTGCAGTATGCATTGCACAACCGCGGCATTGGCAGTATTGTGGTTATTGCACCTAGCCTAGCCCTATGTGACATCATGTCTAAGGTTTAGGAAGACTAAAATGTGTTCCATGGGGGAGTGTGTAATCAATGAAAATGTCATCGCTAGTAAGCAGTGATACTAAAAGTATTTGGCTAAAAATATAGGCCAAAAATAGGCTACAGCACACATCTTATAGGCTAATATAGGCATTGCAGTGTGCAGACACACTGCTACTATCTCAAGTCATAGGCAGTGTAGTCTCGCGTTACCAGACTGTTGCCTCTCGCAAATTCCAAATGCTTTCATCATACAGTCTGGAGCAACGGAAGAGCTGTCATGAGTAAAATATAAAGCAGAGACTCCTCCCCACTTTTGTTTCGTCTTTTATATAGTCGCGCAAATGTATCCTAATATAAATAGAAATCATCTAAGCATATAGCTTGTTGCTTAGCAGAAAATGAAATTGAAAAAAAAAGCTCTAAATATATCTTTTTATATATTTTCGTGAACGGAAATAGCAGCTTCCTTACTCTGATTTCGGTTTCGGGAGCTGCAGTTCCAGACTATATAGCATTCAGAGATTGTGGATGTGGAATAGTTGTCTAGCTACACGAGACTATAGGCAGCGTAAGGGCCGATTCATAGTATACTCCTATTTTAGAGCAGGTTCGGCGCTGTAGAGCCTACAATGTGACGGTGCTACTGAAAATTTCTGACGAGCCGAAATCATTTCGGCACTACAGCGCCGAAACAGTGGTAAAATAGGAGTATGAATCGGCCCTTACCTTACCACAGCTGTGTCTGTGTTTATTCTCATATTATGACACCTGCATGCCTGCTGTGTTATTATTTTCCTTGCATCATTCCACTGTGTTGATGCAAGTCAACCATTAACGCCACCACTGTGAGCCGTGTGCATATTAGAGAGGATAGTGTGTGTTCTGGGCCACTGAGCCACTTCAGGAGATGCAGCGCGGCAGGGGGATTTAAAGTCTGCAAACGAGACATGCCATACACACACATCATTGGTTCTTTATGATCTGTGACTGTGTAATTTAAAGTACCGTAGGACTGTTGACAGACTAATTAACACCAACACATGGTCAGTAGTTTGTGTTTGCAAAAAAGCCTTTTTTTACGTTACGGCATGGTGATCTCTCAAGACAGATTTTTGCCCCCCAAATTGATGGCATGGTGGCGTGTTGTTGTTTGCCCTCAAGTCAGTACACCTAGGCTTACTCACACAAGGTCAATTTAAGCTGCTTATGGTTTCATTCTGAAGGTAGGTAGACCTGTAAACCAAAAGGCTTACTTCAGTGGATCTCTCTCTCTCTCTCTCTCTCTCTCTCGCGCGCTCTCTCGCTCTCTCTCTCTATCTATACAAGTCACAGGGGAATGGGGATCCCTTCCCCATTTTCTAAAGGAAGTATCCTGTCTGCAGAATTAGCACTGACCCATAGGCTAAAAGGAAAGTGTAATAACAAGCTGAACTTCTGGCGAGGAGGACACAGGTGTTTGTTATATATGTATTCTTTCAGCAGGCATACCATTTTGCTCAGTAGCCTAGCTTTCAATTTATTTTTATCTGCACAGTTTTCATAGAGTATTCTTGTAGTTTATTTCTATACTTGCAGTATGTATTGTACAGTAGGACAATTAAACCACCATTAAGACCATCCATGTCCCTCTGTGACTCAGGTTTCTGTCACATGCCGTCTCTTTTGTCTTAGTGTATATGACTCATACTGTACTTTGCTATTTTGTGGCATGAAAGCAGGTTTATTTCCTGTTTGATAAGTCGCCTTTTAACTCCACACCATTAATCAGACAGTGTCGGCATGAAGAATGCTTAATGTAGCTGTTTCCATTTGGCTTGTTTCTCTTTTGAAAAACTGTAGTTCCGCAAAAAACTCCAGAGAAACATCAACCACTTTTGCGATGTTGCTCCTGTTTTGTCGGCCCAAGTCGGCCCAAGTCTCCAAATTGGCCTCCTGGTGGCATTATAACGGGCACCATCACGATGTGGCCTATAACTCTTGACCGGAAGGTCATACAATAATAAATAGATTCCCCCTGGATTCCTTGGATCATGACGCAGCTCCCAATATAGACAGATTTTTTGTTTACAAACATTGAGACTGCACAAGCTGGTGCTGGCTTCATGTAATCAATTGCTCCAGTCACACATATTTGAAACGGAGACAGAACGCGTGTTCTGTCTCTGTTCTGGGGGGAGAGGGGGCAGAGCAGCTCGCAATTCATTTTCAATGGGAGTCACGTGGTTTTGACAGAACAGCTCTGCTCGGCCTGGGCCGTGGCTGAGCGGTCCAGGCACTGGCCTGGCGGCGTGCCGCGGGTTCGAGTCCCGAGCCTGCCGGCCTTTGTTGCGTGTCTTCCCCGTCTCTCTCCCCCTTTTCTGTCAAATCACGCCAAAAAAGAACAGCTCTGCTCGATGGGGGGAGGAGGGCAGAACAGAGCCCTGCAAGGCTGTTTTGTCAAAACCATGTGACTTCCATTGAAAATGAATTGCGAGCTGCTCTGCCCCCCTCTCCCCCCTCTCCCCCAGAACACGCGTTCTGTCTCTGTTTCGAATGTAATTTCATAATATCTATTATGATATTTTACAGCACTGTGTGCTTCCGTACATTGACAAGCCGAAGCCTTATGTTGAGAGTACATTGTGCTTCAGTATGTTGACAAGCTTCATGGGGATGCTAATTTTCTTTTCCAGTTCGATTTGGCACCTGCCCACAGAGCCAAAATTACTAGTAACTGGTGTACCATGGTATTACTGTGCTTAACTGACCAGCCAACTGGCCTGACCTGAACCCCACAGAGAATCTAGGTTGTATTGTCAAGAGGAAGGTGTGAGACATAAGACTGAACAATTCAAATTAATTTATGGCTGTTATCAAAGCAAACCTGAGCTTCCATAACACCTCAACAGTACCACAGCCTGATCACCTCCATGCCACGCCCCATTGATTAAATAAATTGTTCAAAAGTAGCCCAAGTATTGACTGGATTGACCTGCTTCTTGGTTATACGTCGGTTGTTGGTTCTAAGGTTTCTGAATTTTATTGCCTGGCCCTAGCTAGCGCTATCACAGTCAGAAGTCGTTCCCCTCTGTTTGCTCCGTGTCCTGCCAGCCTGCTCTGTGCAGCAGCAGACCTTGCCTGACCTGGGACTCTGTACACAGCCGCCCCCACAGTCCCTTTGTTGTTACCAGTTACCAGTAGCCGGTGCTCGCTTGAGCCACTGTACTTTGTGTTTTGGAGCATTCCTCCTATCAGCAGGCTGCAGTAGTGATAGAATGTGTGCCAATGTAAAAGCATGCTTCTGCATCACTTTAACAGCATCAACATTAATGATTCCATGTGCAATTATTAGTTTGCAGTTTAATTAAATTAGCATACAGTAGTATAATATTTTTTAAATTTGTGTTAATAAATTTGCCCCCAGCCAAGATGTTTTACAGATTACTATTTGCACTCTCTCCACAGTGGGACATTCTGTTGTGATAATCTGTTGTGACTGGTCGGAAAAGCGTACGCACCCCGATGGAAAAACACAATTACAGTTTGAAGAGCTTTAATTAAACTTAAAATGTGTTCCGAAAAAAAAACCCTGGGTTCATCAAGTGTGCGATTTGACGACTGACGCTTGACCGTTTATTTAGCTTGTTGTTGGTTTGCTTCTCCCTTTCCAGCAGAATGACGTCCCCGGTGACTTTAGAAGATGCTTTGTCCAACGTGGACCTGCTGGAGGAGCTTCCACTCCCCGACCAGCAGCCTTGCATCGAGCCCCTCCCCTCCTCGCTCATATACCAGGTAGGCCTGTCTGTCGCATCGAGCCCCAAAAAAACAACAGTCTTACATTCTGGACAATGGGGTACTTTGACTCATGCTATATCATGTCTGTTTTGTAGTTTTATAACAGTAATTCTACAGTACCAATAGACTGGTTCAGCTTTGTATGTGCATGATGTTCCAACGATAATTTCATATAATCTTTCATCTCTCTACAGCCAAATTTCAACACCAACTTCGAGGACCGCAATGCCTTCGTCACTGGCATCGCCAGATACATTGAACAGGCCACAGTCCATTCTAGCATGGTAAAGTAGAAATATCTATTTTGCTTGAGAAATTACCTCATTTATTTTCTTAACTTTCAGTTCTTGTTCCCAGCACAACCTGGGAAAAACTCAGAATACCAGAAAAGGGACAAACACTCAGTAGAGAAAATGGTTATGGATAAGCATTTCGTTAAGTGAAGAGGCTTGGCTATCCCCTGTGAACATTCGGACACAGCTCACGGACAATTGGGTCTTTGGCAGTTATTGCAGGAATGCTACTGCTTTGTGTCTAATTAGTGAGGGATAATTGCAGGTTTAGAGCCAAGGGTCTCAATCCAACAGTACTTTGTATGCAGCCTGGGCTTTTTTGAAAGCATTGAAGAGCTGCCCTGCCGCCCTCTGAGAATAAATGACTCACACTGGAGTGTGTGTGTGTGTGTGTGTGGCTTACAAATATTCCAGATTTCAACCTTTATTTTTACCAAATAAACAGACACTTAAATGTGAAAATGACGACGACATTTTGAGATTCATAACATGTCATGTCATGCATTAATATAATGGTGTTTGTGTCTTGGAATCAGAATGAGATGTTGGAGGAGGGGCAGGAGTATGCAGTGATGCTCTACACATGGAGGAGCTGTTCACGGGCTATACCACAGGTAATCTGTCCTCTGTTAGTCCCATGATTTACCATACGTGTGATAACATCAGCTTCTTTTTCTAAACTGCTTAAATTCTAATGTGTATTGCATTCACCCACTCACACAATCCATGCAAGGCACCAACCTGCTCATTGGAAGCGGTTAGGGTCTGGTCCACAAGATTCGATACACCACCAAGATACCCATGTACCTGTCTAAATACTTCCTTAATGTAAACGAAGTCCACACCCACAACACCAGAGGGAGTGCAACAAACCATGTACAACCCAGATTCGGCACAAACAAGGGACTAAATTATTTTCGCTCCTATGCCACCAAAATGTGGAACGCCCTAACAACAGTCATTAAGACATGTGAATCCCTTGACTCCTTCAAAACCGCTCTCAAAGGGCACCTACGGATGGCTGCAATTCGAAACTGGCCTCTGTAAAATCTGAACCCCCCCCCCCCCCACTGTATATTGTATCTTTTCCCTTTTTTGCTTCCCATATGATGAATTCCTGTTCTGTTCTTTAGTTACATAGAAATGTCTATTTGTATGTCTCTAAATGTTTGTATGTCTTTAAATGTTTTGATGAATTGAACAATGTGGACCCTGTTGTAAACAAGTGTAATGCTTAATTGGGTCGTCCACTCACAGTTGACAGTCTTTGTATTGAGTTTGTGCTTAAAATGTACTGTAAATTCTACAAACTGTTAATAAATATTTCAATCAATCAATCAATGAGAGATTGTGTGTGTGAGATCAGATATGTGTTCCTTTTAGATTCACTTACTGTAAATTGTATTAAACATAATAATAGTGATATGGAACAAAGGCTTTCTTAAGCAAACCTTTCTTCATTCTCTTTCCACGTTCACCGCCTCCCTCCCTCCCCACCTCTCAGGTGAAGTGCAACGAGCAGCCTAACAGAGTGGAGATCTATGAGAAGACCGTAGAGGTGCTGGAGCCAGAAGTCACCAAGCTGATGAACTTCATGTACTTCCAGGTAACACTGTCCACCCAAACTTAAATGAGTGTATCCAGTTTTGGTTGTGCTTGTTTTTTTATTATATATTATTATTACATTTTTTAGATTGACAAATACTTTTTTGCACTATTTATGTGCTGTCTTTTGGGAGAAACCTAATTAAATTTCTTTATAATTTGATGCTGCTTGTAGAAGAACACAAATCAATCAATCAATATTGAATCTTGAAAGACAGTAAGGTTAATGTGGTTAAGGATTGGTGTTCAGAGAAAGTGTCACAATATCGGGAGATTGTTATAATTAAGTGATAACAAATCGCTTCTATGCATTGGCACACTTTAACTGAGTACTACAGTATTACATTTACATGATATTCAGTTATAGAATGTCCAGCATTTGAACGTCGTCTGTGTGACACTCATTAGGTTTTCATTACTTTTTTTCCTTTTTGAGTGGTGCAACCACTCCTAGAACCAGCAATGTCCGTCCGTCCCTATGTCTGTCCGTATGTTTAGAGTACCAACAGGGGGCGCTGTTGCACCAATCACTTCAGACGGGTCAATCTTTTTTTCCCTAGCGTACGGCGATCGATCGTTTCTGTGGGGAGGTGCGGCGGCTGTGTCATGCAGAGCGCAGGAAAGACTTTGTTTCGGAGGCCTACCTACTCACGCTGGGGAGGTTCATCAACATGTTCGCCGTGCTGGATGAGCTGAAGAACATGAAGTGCAGCGTCAAGAATGACCACTCCGCCTACAAACGGTACGTAAACCACAGCACGGCCCTTAACACATTCTGTACATACGACATCTGGAAACGTCATAGGGACTCGAACCGAGGGGTACATACGACGTGCATCCTCAATGATACCGGGCGAGAGAGGAATATTCTGAATTTTTTCCTTTTTTTATATTTGTCAGTTCGCCTTTCGGCTACTGTATGCTACACTCTGCAGTCATATTAGCTTAACGTTGACTTAGCTGTCAAGAAAGTATGCAGAAAGTATGACTCGTCTCTCCTAATCCAGGGCGCTCTCCATGGTTCTGAACTGATCGATATACTGGCGCTTCATTTCTGCTCCTCATCCGTCTCTCCCGCAAAATATGAACGCTTTTTGGATTATATATCGTATAAATTAAAACGATAGCAATGTAAGCTAGCAATGTAAAGCACACTTATTTAGCGGATTGTTTCCGGGTCGTGGGTTTCAGAGTAAAAGCGGCCATGTCTTTCCGGCACCCCAGAGCTCCTATTTTGTCCATGGTCATCATATGGGCATTCCTAACAATGGATGCCAAAAAAAGGGAACATTTTCATTTTTGTGTATTCTTATATCAAAAGTCAATAAAAATAAAATTGTAATTACTTCCTTTGAACGAAAACGTGCTGCGTTATGATGTGTCAAGGCTCATATACATATTAATGAATCTTGATTATATTCACTTGTTTTATTCCCATTGCTGTGTCGTCTTCCAAACACAGGTGGTTTTGATTACAGAAATACTCTGTTTTGAATCTCATTCAAGATGACATCCAGAGTGACTATTACTCCTTTTAAACTTAATCATCACGCTAAAATATGTATTTGAAAACATTATGTTAGAATTAAGCCAAGTTTTGCTGCCTGTCTCTCTCTGACTTTGTTTACAATCAATCTGCATGTGTAGCAGGGCAACGTCCCATAGCCTGGAGGGATGCGACGTTCTGATTGGGTCAAAAACGCACATCTTTCAGTTTGAGAGTGAAACTACAAAATAAAATTCTCCAAATAGGCATTTCTCTGGTCACGGGTTTGGTGCTAACTGTATTATGGTTTATTGCTGTGGTTCTCAAACATTTTCATTGAAATTACCCCAAAAAGAATAAATTTGGTGGCAGACCCGCCTCTGAAATTATTTTTGTCCCAAGACCCCCACATACGTTTGTGTTGTTAAAATGTTTCGGTTTACCAGGGTGGACTTCCTCCACTCCTGACATTAAAACAAATCTGCTCAACTGAATCTTGGGGCGAGGCAGATTTAGCTGTTCAAACATCTTTTTCCAAAATGTATAAAACATTTTTACATATTTATTGTTTTAGTGGTGGGTGCCAACGTATAACATATTATTTGTTATCCACATAATATCCCACATTATTTGAATAGCTAGCATTTCAAATTGAATATGTTGCCCTGCTTTTAATATCAAATTGACACTAGATGGCAGTAAGGGTTGGTATTCTCCAAGACCTTATTGTGTTGTTCATGGTGCTTGACAATTCCTGAATGCACCAAAATAGCATGCTTTGACAGAATGTCAATGCCCCCTCATGTGTTCCCTGCAGAGCGGCCCAGTTCCTCAGGAAGATGTCTGAACCGTCGTCCATTCAGGAGTCTCAGAACCTTTCCATGTTCCTGGCCAACCACAACAAGATCACTCAGGTTGGACTGAAATATCTTTTGCATTCAACTGCTCACAAGATGGTTGGAAGTAGTGCTTCATAGTATTTTAGGTTGTTAAATTACTCAAGCTCTGTATACTAAATACCATTTCGTGTTGTTGCTTTATTCCGTGTAGACAACAAACACTATAATGACAACAGAGTTACAAGGGGTGTTGCTAAAACTAAACTACTAAAATGAATGTTACACATTATGACTTAAAAATAATTTACATAATGTTATTCAATTAGAACTTAAAAATCTAGAAATAATATACAAAATTATGATAAATGTGAACATAAACTGTCATGTCTTACCATAATGTTTTCCCAGCAGTCAAAAACATTACATTTCAACATTTTAATTTTATAATGTGGAAGTTTTACACAATTTATCTCTAAACTGTTTATTCATATCTTTGCCGAACTATCTCTCATTCAATTTATTAGGTTAATCATTTCACTCCTCATTGCCATTTTAATTTATCGTCATCTTGAACCTTATTCTCTGTTGCTTTCAGTCTTTGCAGCAGCAGTTGGAGGTGATCAATGGATATGATGATCTGCTGGCAGACATTGTCAACCTGTGTGTGGATTACTATGAGAACAAGATGTACCTCACGCCCGGTGAAAAACACATGCTGCTAAAGGTGAGCTCCCACCAAGCCGCTGTCGGTGTTCGGTTGTCAACTGCCTCTCTGGCATCCGGATCCCTGCTGACAATATTGATTGACTGAGTTTCGGTGCAGAAGAGTGCAGTTTTGGACATATGAGGTTTCCACCCGATAGAGACGATATTTAACCTCTTCACCAGTGGTGGAAAGTAACTGAGTACATTTTCTCAATTACTGTAATTAAGTACTATTTTGAGGTACTTTTAGTATATTAACTTTTACTTTTGAGTATATTTCATTATACTTCTACTTGTTACAAACATATATTAGCCACTTAACACAATACATTTACTAAACTTGTGAAATGGGACATACCACATCATATTTGGATATAGTTGTAAAATTGCTACTTTTCTACTTTTGTAAAAAAGTAAAAAATCTACTACTTCCACTATTTCCAGGTAATGGGTTTCGGCTTGTACCTGATTGACGGAACCCAGAGCAACATCTACAAACTGGACGCCAAGAAGAGAATTAACTTGACCAAGATCGACAAGTTTTTCAAGGTATGTGGAGGCAGCTGTCTCCTCGGTGTCTCCTGTGTCTTCTGTGTGTCGCACGGTCTGCAATGCATTTCCAATGGGAGTCACGTGGTTTGACGAGACAAGCTTGCTCCCTGGCTGTCCTCTGCTCTTCCCCCCCCCCCCCATGGAGCAACTGCCTAGAAATAAACGCTGAGTAACATATTATGATATGAAATTATTTGCAAACCTAGTTTGCTTTTTGTTTGCCCCTGAGCTGACCAAATAAGGCCCATGAAAGAGAGACATGGCTTTTCCTCTCTCATTTGAGTTTCAGTCTGCTTAGCGAGAATATATATTTTAGAAATCGGATGGAGAAAAATCTCTGTTCGAATAATACAGTGCGAAATGGCTTTTGGTAGCAACACAAATGCACATGAATTAACATTATTTAAAACATGAGATGTGTGTGGCTCTACAGTATGTATTAAAATCATTGATCTTATCCACTCCAAAATGACAACAATTAACCCAAATTATTGATTATTTCTACATGTTATAGAATGCAAAAGCAATTGGAGGGGGGGTGGTCAATATATATTAAAGGACCACTTTTCAACCTATCTTCATATAATAGGTCCTCACTAATAATCATGATAAAATTTATTTTTTCTACTCAGTCTGTGTCTGAGTAACTGCCCACAGGGCTGTGGGCAGTTCACAAACGCTTCCACCAGTGACATCATCGACAGGGAATCCAAGCTAATAGAAACTGCAGGCTTTCTAGTCCTGAAAAGTTGCAATGCGAAAAAGGAAGCCATCGTTCTCAAGATAATTAAAATCTAAACGTTTTTGTAAAAAGAAAATCTGCCTAACGATGATGTCACTGGTGGACGGGTTTCTGAACTGACCACAGCCCTCCTATGATACACAGACTGAGTAGAAAAACATTGTGCCATTTTATCATGATTATTAGTGAGGACCTATTATATAATATGTTGAAAAGTGGTGAAGTGGCCCTTTAACACAGAAGATGTTACGTGTAGCATCAATGGAATACATTGTGTGTGTACTGTAATGATGGACATTCTCTTGTGATTCACAGCAACTCCAGGTAGTTCCGCTGTTTGGTGACATGCAGATTGAATTGTCCAGATACATCAAGACCAGTGCTCACTTTGAAGAGAACAAATCCAGGTGAGAGAGCAACGCGTAGTCAGGCAGGTTCAACCCAGGGAGTTCGCTAATCATAGACGTCTTGGGGTGCAACAGTTGATGGAACTAATTGATTTAATCAATTGTCTTTTTATATTTTACTAAAATAATTGATTCCTTAGTTTGGGCATTTTATTATAGGTATAAGTTTCAAAGAAAGAAAATAAAAAATAAATTGTGAAAATAACTAAAACATGTTTCTTGACTATTTGATTCATCTTGGCTTCATGAATAACATTCAAATAACCTATCTATCATTGATCTGCAGCTACTCTGTCAGGGGTATAAATAAACACAATGTTGGATGATTCAATGTCTTTGAGCTTTATGGAATTACAGTCCCATCAGTATGTGACCTTGGTTCAGCCTATTCTTCAATACTATATGATTATTATCCTTTGAATGTCGATTTAGCCAATTAAAACATGGAAGCATGTGGTTCTTTCCCTCACTTTGCCGTTTCCTTGACTGTAAATGAATAGTAACTATTTGAATAGTAAATGATAGGTTTGAATAGCTTTTTTCTTTCGTTGTCCATCCAAACCTTTTGAACGTCTAAGCTAAGGTCATTTAAATCATTGCATCTTTCAAATGCCAGCAATGACTCTTTGTAGCTTAGAAACATTTTCTAAAAAACATTTCCAAAGCTGCTGAGAGACACATTGAGAACTACCCTGGTGGTGTCAAATTGCCACATATTTAAGATTACTTTAAAAATGACCTTGGTATTTCTTGCTCCCGTCTATACAAAGCTTTTCTCAAAAAAATTGCCATTGTTTCGAGTGGCTTAAAAAACACCACGGTAGGAGTCTGTAAATATACCCTAATTCATTCTTGGGTCTACAGTTGTGTCACTTGAAAACCACCTATTTTCGGCGACCAATGAAGGATCCATCCACTGGTGGGTACTTGAGCCAGTAGGATACAACAGCTGTGGGGAGGGTTTATGGGCATAACAAGTAAATTGGCTTTGTCTCTGAACTCCATATTCTATTTCCTCTCCTCTCTGTGGTTACCTTGAGACTGCTAATTGAATGGGCTTTTTGCTCTGTCCCATCTCTCTCTGCAGGTGGTCTTGTACGTCTAATTCCAGTAGCCCCCAGTACAATATCTGCGAACAGATGATTCAGATCCGGGAAGACCACATGCGCTTCATCTCTGAGCTGGCTCGCTATAGCAACAGTGAGGTCAGTGTGCTGTAGTTTGTACTGTCCCGTCTCCCAACACCTGAGATTGAAGCACTGAAATAAACAACATTGAAATACACTGCTGGAGTGCCTCCCCCTGGCCAGCCGGGGCGCCTGATGGAGGGGAAAGGAACTGGTTGGAATAACGTGTTCCTTCCATGCGCTACGTCCAACCAGGGAAACTTCCCCCCTGTCAGGTGTAAAGGAGCAACTTGGACACTCAGGCATGAAGGAAGCATGAGTTCAAGTCCGTTGCTCTCCCCTTGTCCCCCATATATGGGGACTAGGTTGGTGGAGGGTGTGTAGATCCCAGGATCACATTAGATGATTGACACAGGGGTGAAAAATGGGTTACAAAATCGTGGGATAAAAAATATATATTAGAAATACACTGCTGAAGTTAGTAGCGGTGCATCCCATATTGTTGCTGTTGGAACTGTTACTTCTGCGACCTGATTCCAGATAAGCGGTTGAAGATGGATGGATCTATACCCTGTAGCCAAACTACAAGCTCACAATATAATGCGTTGTGAGCTCTTAATTTGGCTATTTTATCTATTTGTCATACAGTAAAGTATTTAGTGGCTTTAGTGGTTATGGGCCATCTCGGGTGTGTGCGAGCCGTGATCTTTATCGACCTTTCAGCACAGAGACCTTATCACTGCGGACTTCCCTGGGTCACAATACAATGTGATTTGTATGGACATTTCCCATGACTGCAGAGATGGGCTCGACTGAGATACTAGTAGAAACGGAAACCTCTACAGTACAGTGGTGAATAAACGTCAGTCTCCACAAGGCTCTCCATGGCAACAATGTTGTTTCTTTTAACAATTTGGTTGCCTTCCGTCACACCCAGCACCAGGAGACGTGTGTGCGCATTCCATAGGGTCCCAATTAAAAGTAGGATTTTCTTTGGCTGTTTTCTCTGAAAGTACGATCGCTGTCCATGGTGATCTCTCTGTAATCTCTCTCTCTCTCTCTCTGAAGGTGGTGACAGGATCGGGCCGTCAGGAGACCCAGAAGACAGACTCTGAGTACAGGAAGCTGTTTGACTTGGCCCTGCAGGGCATGCAGCTGCTATCTCAGTGGAGCGCTCATGTCATGGAAGTGGTGAGCAGCATTAGAACCATTGTTTGACCTTTTTGACCACATACGTATCGGCAATTATGCAGCTATTATGTCCCAATTTTTAACAGGATTGTCATTATAACTAACATGTTGATTAATGAGCTTTGTCCCTGTCAAATAAATAAATTAATAAAATAAAATTATAGGTGAAACAAAAGAGTTCAAAAGTAAACAAAATATTCAAAAATAGCTTATCTTCAAGCTCAATGCAGTTGAAAAGTCAGAGAAGCACTCAGAAGTTTCCTTCAGATACTTTATTTCAGATCAGAAACCTTTCTGCTGAGGAAGGCTTTGGCAGAAACACCTTCAGGGGCTTGTAGATCTGCTATTTTCTATAAAATAAAGCTAAATAAACTATGTGACCTTTCTACTTGAAGGAGTAGTTGATATTCTCCTGATTGCTGGATGTTTATATCTGGATGGTTTGCTCTTTTCCCTGCAAAGTACTCCTGGAAACTGGTGCATCCGACTGACAAGTACTCCAACAAGGAGTGTCCGGACAACGCAGAGGAATACGAGAGAGCAACCAGATACAACTACACCAGCGAGGAGAAGTTTGCCCTCGTGGAGGTCAGTCAAGTCAAAATAACATTGTTCTCCATGTACAGGCGAGCACACTGCGCAGCGTAGCTCGTTTCATTGTCAATGACGTTTATGTATTGTTTTCGCTTATGGCACATTTCATGGAAGCTCGATTGGTGATAAAAAGCAGAACGATTAAACTGGTTTTCAGTGCTCTCTCTCCAAACACCTCGGGCAGAGGGGAGGCTCCACCCGTCAACAATAGAAGCGTCATCGCGTCCACAAGCTAAATGTAGAATCAGAGGACAATCACTGCGTCCATTCAAACATAGAGCGGGTTGAGCCAAATCGCACATTACGCAGACTTAAGTCAAGGGTATTGCCCGCATAAAATCTGTTGCAGGTCTGATCCTACTGATTGGGAATGTTGCGTTCATACATACAGTCCCTCCGTTTCATGTCTGAAAGTGTCTTATCTTTGCTAGGGGTCTGACCTGGAAGAAGCTGGTTTTGCCACTGATTGAGTGCATTTTGCCGCCCCTTTCAGGTGATGGCCATGATCAAAGGTCTGCAGGTGCTAATGGGACGCATGGAGAGTGTGTTCAACCACGCCATCCGCCACACCATCTACTCGGCTCTGCAGGACTTCGCTCAGATCACGCTGCGGGACCCCCTGCGCCAAGCCATCAAAAAGAAGAAGAACGTCACACAGAGGTGTGTGAAAACAGAGAGTAAATGATGTACCAGACGGTGCACTGCATAAATCCTGAGTGTGAATGAAAATTGACCCTGTTAATCATTTCCTTTCTCTACTGAAAGTGAGAGATGTAGGTGGGTAATTAGACAGTAAAACCGTCATCAGATAGAAAATGGAAAGCGTGTAACATTTTAGATTAGAACTGCTGTAATGTGGCAAACAGAGCAGCATCACTAGCAATCTGTGAAATGGAACACCATTATTGTGCATTTGTGTCCCCTGCAGATTTCCTTGAAAGCCGCAGTTCTGTTTTATGAACTGCATTGGCCGTGTTCCTCTGAAGTCTGTGTTCTATAATGGATGTCCTCCCGCTGAGTTGACGCGGCTAAACATGATCTGTACCGCCACGGTTTCTCTGTGTTAGGAACCTGTATGAGACAACAGCTACGCCTGTTCCCTCGTTCTAGCATCCTTAAAGAGAATATAATATAATAATAACCACTAGGGTTATTATTTTATCTCCATGGCTCTACTACTGTACACTGACTCTCCACTTGAAGTGAGAAATTATTCATGATTAGTGTGTGTGTTTGTATGGATACAGTATATACGGTATATATACGAACATAAATTAGGTAATCTTTTGAATGCCATTCCAGTGTTCTTCAGGCCATCAGAAAGACCATTTGTGACTGGGAGGCAGGCCGTGAGCCACACAATGACCCTGCCCTCCGTGGGGAGAAAGACCCAAAGGGGGGCTTTGATATCACGGTCCCCCGGCGCGCCGTGGGACCCTCCAGCACACAGGTCTGAATATGCCTTTATTCATCCCAATATTACTCAGACAGACATTCAGACTTGCATATACAAATGCTGGACTTTATGCAGCACAACTGTGCTATATTCACTAATGTGTAATTTATTTTATACTGTCCCATGGCGACAATAGCTGCTCAACAAGCTCACAACACGTGACTATTTTCAGAACGGGACACATCATACAACAATGAATAAATGAGGCTTTAGCCTTTGTGGTCTCGAGATGAGTCACAAATATGGCTCTTTAATGTGGGATTAGATGTAAAAAGTTCAATCCTCTCTACACGGGGGGGAGATAATGTGGACTTACGAGGCTATGACCCGGCCTTTGTATGTTATAACCCACGTGGCTTGAGTGCAATTTTCAATAACCTTCACACTCGAGGGTTATTCATTCAGTCAATTTTTTTCATGACAACTGTCTGACTGTTAATGAATCCTACTCCTCACCTCATCACATCTGTAAGCCTGATGTATACTTAATTTCACACTGGCATTCAGTGCTAAAAGTATCTTCACTTTCTATAAGCATGGGATGTGACACATGCTATTTGACACATGCACCACCGGCTCACAAGTATGTATAAATTAAGCTTTGCAATTTGCATCTATAATTGAATCATATGCAGAGCTTGTATAATAATCCCTTTTATCTGCATGTTGTGCGTCGTTATCTCGCAGTGCATCTCCCATGTGACAAACTGCACGACATTATCAGATTCACCTGATGATTCACCTGAAGATTAGTTTTCATTTCTAGAATGAATCGCTGTTTCCAAGTATTGTGCTATAAAAACAGCAAAACGGCCTTGGATCGATACGTTTTTACCAGCCATGGGATTGAGAGGAGTAAAATAAATGTAAACCCTGAATTGGCTTTTGTTAAACACCTGCTTCTCTAAATTTCTACCAAGGTTGGAAAACATTGCTCCCTGCCTTGTATTGATGAAATTCTGTCAATGTGGGGGTTGAAATATTTCTAGTAGAAGTCATTCTGTGTAACCTTTTCAATTAAACACAAGTTGTTTTTGATATAATCTTACACTGGTATATTTTTCACAATTTCCATATCAGTTTCACCTGACAAAGAGCCTTGACTCGAAACGACATTGTCGAATAAATTATACTGGAGCATATGAGTGTTTTAGTTTTATTCTTTATTATTCACAAATTCACAATAACCATTCCACATAATTGTGACTTCTCTGTACACTGTTTTTAGTTGCGCCAAAATGATGCAGGATAGAAATTAATTAATGAAAAGGTTTCTGACAACATTCCAAAATATACTTGAAGTTAGTACCCTGCAGCATTTGTTTTGGAAGTTCCAGTACTTCAGTGGTTTTATTTCAAACTGAATTCTGGAAGTCGCCATTCTAACAGAACATGAACAGACCCAGCAATTACAGAGCTACTATAATAATAAGTAACTACAGTATAAGTAGTGGGAGCTGATGGTAGGTCTGGTACTCCACCTCAGCAATACATCTCCCAGGAGTCTAGCACATTTTAACCCATTTAGGCCTAAGGCCGATTCTAAAAACGCCTCTAAAATAATTGGGGATTTACTTCTGCGTATTTGGCCAATACCGACAATAAGCCTCTTCGATCTACTTGTACACGTACTCTACCAGAAGTAGTAGAGTAAGTAACGTTGGTGTGGATTCTTTGGAGCAGCCATTTCTTGATCATGCAATGTTGACATTTAAACATGTAAACTCCCATTTGCTTGTCTTTGGTAAATCCTTCCTGTAAATGTAGCTCTACATGGTGAGAACGATGCTGGAGTCCCTCGTCGCTGACAAGAGTGGCTCCAAGAAGACACTACGCAGCACCATGGAAGGCCCCACCATCCTGGACATTGAGAAGTTCCACTGCGAGTCCTTCTTCTACACACCCCTGCTGAACTTCAGCGGTGAGAGGCTGCTTGTCCTTGGACACCTGTAATGAATGTACTGCACACTGTCTGTGAGAAGATCTCTTTCAGTGCTACTGCTTCCCATTTATAAACGGTGTTGGAAAGTCCATATCTGGGTTGCGGACACATTTTTATGGGTTCCTTTGTTTTTGGTTTCCTACATTAATTTTTTTAATTATTTCCAAACTTTTTCAACAAAACATTCCCAAAAAAGCATATTTTTTCATGAATTAAAAACAAATGCAATGATTTGTTCAGTAATTTCATGAAGCAATCAAAGAAATAAATCTAAGAAATTGCATAAATTAGAAAACAAATGTTTAAGTAGTAGTGAAAATAGCCGATCTACAAGATCACAACTTGGTGTGTTGGTGTGCTATTTTCACTAGGTTGGGTCCCGGGGAGACGTCGACTTTCTCTTTTGGGTCACAGGCTAAAAGGTTTGGGAACCACTGCACTAGGGTTCCTTCCAAAAATTGACCCAGAAGAGTACATTTGGTTACATTTTTAGTTGTGGTGGTCATTGAAATGAAAATGTTTGAGAACCACTGGGATAGAAGATCAACTGGTCTTTGTGTGTTTCTCCCCAACGCAGAGACCCTGCAGCAGTGCTGTGACCTCTCCCAGCTGTGGTTCCGGGAGTTCTTCTTGGAGCTGACCATGGGCCGCAGGATCCAGTTCCCCATCGAGATGTCCATGCCCTGGATACTGACCGACCACATCCTGGAGAGCAGGGAGTCCTCCATGATGGAGTGAGTGAATATCGTCACTATGTTACTTAGGGTTACGGGGGGAATAATCTGTGTTCCAATGGATCCAATTTTGTTATTATTTACTCACAAGCGCTCATATTTTTCGCAATGAAAACACTGGAGCTTATTCGACCATTGTGCAAATACATTTTTATTCATGTTTTATCACTGTTGTTTTTCCTGCCCTTGGGCACTCAAGTGGATATGCGTGCGCCACCTTTTTCCCACTTGGGAACCATTGGTGCACATTGGTGCTTTGCAAAAGCAAGATTTTAAATGTTTCGGAACAATAAGCTGTTTTGCAGAATTCCTCATTTTGATGCTATTACTTACTTTGTACTGCACACCAGTGACAGAATGGATGTCCATAAAATTTCCTTTTGAAATGAAAATGTCTAATAACGTTGACTTTAGTGTTTAGACCTCAGTGTTCATAAAATTGTGTAGTATTTTACTTATTGGACTCAAAAGCTAAAATCTACTGTAAACCTGGTTGTACTTCAGTACGTCATTGTCCACTGGTGAAAGTGCTACTGACATACTGATGATATCCAATTAAATGGGACTGCTTTGTCTCTTCTGTTTAACATTTTGTGAATTCGTCTCTTCTCAGATATGTGCTATATCCTCTGGACCTGTACAATGACAGTGCACACTACGCCTTGACCAAATTCAAGAAGCAGTTTCTCTACGATGAAATTGAAGCTGAGGTAATGGTTAAAAAAGGTTATTGTGTTTTTTGTTTGGACAATGTCCTTTTAAAGCTTGACACATTAAGAACTGAGGCCGATTCAACAAACGTCTTCTAAATCCTAATATTTGTTTTCAGACTAGCACTCACTGAACACAAGTTTGACACATGGCACACAACTTAGATGAGTTATGACGTCACACAACAATCAGAGCCTGACTATATGCAGCATTAGTCAATGAAGACGTGTGTATGCAGGGATATTGAGTGACACAAACAGGCATTCCCCCATAACCCCACACCACCATGTGTGCCATCGGTGATTCTCTGTGGATACTTGTTGGCTTACCCACATGCTGGAGGATCAAATGTGTACGCAATTCGTGGGACATAATAATGGCAAAGAAAAGGGTACTGTAAAGTTCCTTTAGTGATGGTTGGGGGGGGGGGGGGGGGGAGACTTTCATTACACCATGGGTTATGTGGACATTGGGGACTTTAGGTGATGATGAATAGTCCTGGTTGTGTACCGGTATGTCCCATTTATTGCTTTACATCCAGCAGTAAACGGAGGAGTTGGACCACAGAGCCAGTTTCAGCCGTGGTTGTCTGCAATTGTGACAACTCCACCTGATTTGTCCTTCAAGAACGTCCGTCTCCTTATATGCTCTCATCTTGCTTGGCTGTAGCTACTAGCTATGGCGTATAACCGTGATGTAACTTAAATGCTAACCTACATACAAGAAACCATGGTTTCCATGGTTATAAAATATACAGCTTCATCTTATCTGTTGGTCAGAGACTTGCATCAAAAGAGTTTTTGGATATTTTTAGAGGGGGTTTCTAACATTAACACCTAACAATATTTTTTTCTTCCAGGTGAACTTGTGCTTTGATCAGTTTGTGTACAAACTGGCCGATCAAATATTCGCCTATTATAAGATCCTAGCAGGAAGGTAAATAACATTTGATACTTTTATTGTCTCTGTACTGTAGTGTACAGTATGTCACAAAAATAAATGTTATTTGTTTCTTACTTTATTATCTATTTTTATCTGTTAATTGTTGTGGCCCATTAGGTGTGATAACTGTATTATTATTATTATTATTATTATTATTATTATTATTACTACTACATATTCTCTGTCAGGTGGAAACCTTATGTCCAAAACTGTTACTTTTCAGGATTCAACTGCAAAAATAGCAGATCTACAATGTAGCTTCACACCACGTTTCAAGCTTGTGGATCTCCTACTTTTGATGCTTTTGTGTGATGTAGTATGATCAAAAACACAAAGTTAAAATATGGAGATAAGAAGTTTCTGCCCGACAACGACATCATTGGTGTAAATAAACAGTTCAAGAATCTATACTCTACTCTCCATTCCCTTTAGCCTGCTCCTGGACAAGCGGTTGAGAACAGACTGTAAGAACCAGGGTGCTAACATCCCCTGGCCTGCTTCCAACCGCTATGAGACTCTGCTAAAGCAACGTCATGTCCAGGTATTTATACTCCTCATGCTGTGCTCACCTTCCACCACAAAGTCCTTTTGACGTGCGTTGGGGGGTGAGAGAGGGGTAAGGGTCAGGGAGAGTGACACATATTGGGGGCTACTTCGCCACCATTAAATGGTGATATTTCTTTCTACTGTGTTTATCATCTTGGCCACGGACCCCCATCTCAAAATATTTTGTTAAAAATGAGCTATTATATATCCGCTTTTCCCACTTCGGTGTTATTTGAGCTTGCCTATGTTTTTATCTGAGCACCTACTGCCTTTACAAAAAGGCATCCAGGGGAAGCACACCTGCTTGTTTCTTACCTGTATTCTACACTAGTATTACTGCTTACTTGAGTACAAAATAGGAGCAAATGGACCACCACTGAACCTGTCATGATGATACCTCAGCTCCTAGGCCGCTCCATCGATCTCAACAGGCTGCTCACTCAGAGGGTGTCTGCTGCGCTTTACAAGTCTCTGGAACTGGCCATCAACCGCTTTGAGAGTGAGGACCTCACGTCCATCATGGTACGCAATACGCATAACATAACTTCCTCCTTTTCTGTTCAGAGTGTACACGCGTGCACACACACACACACACACACACACACACACACACACACACACACACACACACACACACACACACACACCTACCTAGTCACACGCGCACACAGTCACACTCACACACAGTCACACACTCACACACAGTCACACACACACACACACACACACACACACACACACACACACACAGTCGCACACACACGGCATACAAATGTGCCCTTCTGTTCGTCGTCCTTGAGCCACAGTAACCATTGGAGTTGCTTGTTTGTGTCTTCCTGACACCTCTATTTTTAATCACTTTTCTTTCCCATGTCGTAGGAATTGGAAGGTCTTCTGGACATCAACCGAATGACCCACAAACTCCTCAGCAAGTTCTTGACACTGGACAGCATGGACGCCATGTTCCGCGAGGCGAACCACAACGTGTCGGCCCCCTACGGCAGGATAACGCTCCACGTCTTCTGGGAGCTCAACTATGACTTCTTGCCCAACTACTGCTACAATGGCTCTACCAACAGGTCAGTCAATTCCCAGAATATTCACTGCTCCTTCTCTGCTTAGCAGAACTCTCCTTAACCACTTTGAACATGGTTGAAAAACCCCAGTAAGTGTGAAAGCTTACACTGATTTTCTTCCGCTGCATGTTAACTTCAATATGGAACACGTTACCAACTATAATCACGGTAACTCTCTAAGGCTAGTTTTAAGAGGCTCCTTAAAAGACACCTGATCAATTACCCCAATTTCTTTATTTGAATTATTTGACATCATTTAAGGGGTTGTCTTGTTTAGTGTTTTTATTTTTCTGTACTTTTAATGTCTTAAATGTATTTGTATTATGAATGTAATTTTTGCAAGATTGTACATGTTTTATTGTGAGTGTTATTTTTATTCTGTTGTGCTATAATATGTATTGTTTGTCATGGAATAAAGACTAAAGAATGCAGCCGTTCTCAATGGCTGCTGAAGGACACTCCAGTGAGGGAAAAAAAATAAGCTTTTCCGCACATTCTCATGTCTAGTCTTTTCAGATCTACAGCAGAAAGTGATGCAATACTTGGATGATTCATGGCCCTGGTTGCTACATCAGGCTGACATTGCCCACACTAATATATGTGACCAAGTTTGACTGGGAGACTGCCATTGGATTTTTTTGAATTTTAGTTTTTTCATTTCATATCAAAGCAGGGAATCATAGCTTCAAATTGACATATTGGTTGTTCAGTTTGACCCACCAGTTTTGGAGATATGGCTTATAGAGTATATATAATAACTATAAATGATAACAATCAATCAATGAGTTTCTTTTGTGTTTGTTTAATGATCTCTGGGGATCATCCCCTGCAACATAATCTTCTCATGATCTCTTCTCATGTCTTTAGGTTTGTTCGGACGGTGCTGCCCTTCTCACAGGAGTTCCAGAGAGACAAGCCCCCCAATGCACAGCCCCAGTACCTATATGGGTCAAAGGTCTGTAAACTTCTTACATGTTTAATACACGTCATCCACATTACATGTTTTATTTTCCAGTAACACAAAGGCTTTTTAATTATGTTTATCTGTTTGGTGAACACATCTGTGGCAGTGTACAGTATATTAGTCATGTTTTACAAAGGCAAGCATTTGCTACGTATTACAAATATGTACTTACATTGACAACCAGTATGAAAATAAATAACTAAACCATTTCTGCACAGAGTAAACAAATAAGGTAGGTGTAAATGGTGCATTTATATAGCGCCTTTATCCAAGGCGCTTTAAATAGATATGTAGACAGGAGGAGCCGTGATTCGAACCGCTGACCCATGGATCATTGGACGACCTGCTCTACCTCCTGAGCCACAGCTGCCCTCCGTGTAGGTGGGGACGGCCTCGACCAAAGTCATATTACCGGAATTTTGTTAATTAATAAATAAATAAAATATTTTGTGCCACGAAGAAGGTTGTGTGGAATTTATAGAATAATAAAATCAAGACGTGAAAATCCCAAAAAATAAAACACATTTTCACGTCAACTTAGCATAGCAACTAATGGGATTTCAGCGGTAAATAACATTTTAAATATGCTAGCGTGAGCCTGATTCAGCCAGTTCAGACTGAATCGGGCGGCTTAGCGGGTGACCTCAACAGCTGGCCCTGTGCGATGACGTGGCCAGCGGTCTGGGTGACAGCCTGCTTGGCGTCACAGTCGCTGCTACTGCTGCTGGAGAGGCAATCAGACCTGGAGGTATTAGGGTTGTCACAATTGGTACAGAATCGTGATTAAATAAATAGCAGAAATAGCAGTTCTACAAGTTTACAATGTGTCACTTTGTGATGTAGATCAGCTATTTAGTATTTACGATTTTTGTTGTTGTTGTAATACAATACAAAATTCCAGTAATTTCTTGATATATTTCAGTTCTATTAATACAGCTTCGCAAGGCTGCTCACTTTTTGGGAGTTGACGCCCCCTGGCGTAAACACAGAAGCACTACAAATAAACTCACAGACTTTAGGCTGGGACTTTAGACGTGATGACGTTGAAGACCCCGCCCGCCGGGTGCACCTTATAAGCGTGCCTCAGCGTCACGTCTCCATTCGTTATTCTCTTCTCACGTGTATAACACGGCGCTACGAAGTCTCCCTCACGGATGAGTATCTGATTTTTTCCACAAGGACGAGAAGCCTTCTCGGTACCGCGGAAACTGCTTATCCCAGAGGCTTCAAGAGGAAGAAAGTCGGTGAGTCCACTTTCTTTAACTAAGTTAACATTAACTTGGAGGTAATTCTTTATTACCTGTGTGACGGTCTGTACCGTGGCTAGCGACAGCCAGGTTTCTGCTTCCACACAAACTTTCACGGACCTAAAGGTCCTGAACGTGTGAAGTGCCAGGAGCGGTACGCGCCCTTCCTTGGCTTCCACACGTGTGGCGGCTTTAGCGGTGACTTACAGCCCGCTCCAGCCACACACAACGTCCCGCGGCTCTTCCAAGCCCGCGACGGTGACTTGAACAGCTTAATTTATTCTGTCTCGAACGTGTGAAGAGCCGGGAGCGGCACGCGACCCTTCCTTGGCTTCCACACGTGTGGCGGCTTTAGCGGTGATTACTAACAGCTCGCTCCAGCCACACACTACGTCACGCGGCTCTTCCAAGCCCGCGACGGTGATTTGAGCAGCATACTTTTATTCTGTTTGAGCTTCCACGCTGTGTGACGGTCTGATAAAGCTATCTTAGCTTTCTTTCAGCTTCCACGCATACGTCCCGTGGCTTTCACAAGCCCGCGACCACGTGGCCCTCGAACGTGTGTGCGTGTGAAGAGCTACGAGCGGTGCAACCCTTTGTTAGCCTCCACACGTGCGGCGGCGTTAGCGGCGGCTATTAATAGCACGCCCCTGCCGACACGCGTACGTCTCGCGGCTTTTCAAGCCCGCGACGGAGTGGTAACCTAGGCAGGATATAGTAATATTTCTGTTTGGCCACCACTTTGTGTGACGTCTCTGATGTGTGACGTCTCTGATAGAAGCTAACAATAGCTCTATTCTCAGCTTCCACACGCACGAGGCGTCTTATGCGGTGAGTGGCAACACCCACTGCATCACTGTAACGTGACAACCTACCAACTCGGCGCCTACAGGCACGCAGCCTCGTAGGACTGGTTATTAGAATTTGAGGTTACTTACGTAACCCAGGTTCGTAAACCGGCGAGCCTTGTTTGTGGCTTGTTTGTCCACGTATTTCTTGGCTTTACAAGAAAAAAGTGACGATCCATTCGCAGCAGCTAGTGATAGCCCTGTCCTAGCTTCCACTTTTACGTGGCTGCCTACTAACCTGAACAGCACTTAGTGATAATACTGTTTGGTTTCCACGCTGTGTGACGTCTCTGATAGAAGCTAATAATAGCTCTATTCTCAGCTTCCACACGCACGTGGCGTCTTATGCAGTGAGTGGCAACACCCACTGCATCACTGTAACGTGACAACCTACCAACTCGGCGCCTACAGGCACGCAGCCTTGTAGGACTGGTTATTAGAATTGGAGGTTACGTACGTAACCCGGGTTCTTAAACCGGCGAGCCTTGTTTGTAGCTTGTTTTGTTCACGGATTTCGTGGCTGCCTGCTAAACTCGGCCCCTCTTGCCTTGTTTTTTGCTTCCACGTGCATCTTAGCTTCTAAGATGTCTGAGTCTCCGACCAAGGCCCGTCGTCGACGCCGTCGCGCCCTAGCGGACGCGGCCCACGCCGTTGCAACATCTATTGCACGGAGGGCCTACAACAACGCTCTGAGACAAGGAGCCAGGCAGTGGTCCGCCGACATGGACGCTCCACTCCCCGACGCCCCCGACGTTGTCATTCTCGCGGATGACAACGCAGACGTGGTGCAGGCTCCAAGAGTGGACAACGCTGAGATGGACTCTGGGGAGTCCTCACCTCAGGACTCAGCATCCTCCTACACCTCCGACGAGGGGGAGGATGATGGGGAGAGCAGCGACGAGAGCGACGCCGAGGTGGCAGAGCCGCCTCCGGTCGTCATGGCCGCTCAAGCGGCCGTTGTCGCCGCCCCCATTGCAGCGCCAGTTGCTGCTGGAGTTGCATCGGCCGACACCGTTGCAGCTCCGACGGCTCCAGCTGCTCCGGCTGAACCGCAGCTCCACTATGACAACACTGACATAGTCGATCTGTTCAAGAAGGCCACGATCCGCTGTGGTCTGGCCTGGCCGGCCAGTCTTGAACCTCCGGTGGCTAAGGACACCCTATGCGAACAGTTTCGCAAGAAGATTCAAGGCAACCCAGCGAAGTCCCAGGCCAAGGCTGAGATCCCCCTCGATGACGGGTTCCTGAAATCCCTCATGCTGTCCTGGGGACAGCCTTACTCGGCTTCCGCCTCCCTGGGCGGAGGCATGAAGCTGCTGGACTGCGCGGGACAACGGCAGCTTGGCCTCGAGGCCATGCCGCCGATGGACAAGTCCTTTGCCGGGTGGCTCATGGGTGTCAACCCCAATGTCTTCCACGAGGACCCGGACTTCTCCTTGCCTTCGGACAAGGACGACTCCAAAATTAATAAGGCTGCCTATAAGTGCGCCTCAACTGCGGCCAGAGCACTGAACGCCGCGACCCTTCTGCAAGGGTCCGCGTCTCATGTCCTGTTGGAAGCGGGAGACGAGCCTACCCCCGACCACATGGCTGAATTGAGGCGCCTGCACCTTGAGCTCCTCCGTCTCACTCAGGCCCAGACAGAGATGGTGGGCGGAACTATGGCGAGACTCCTGGTCCTCGAGAGGGCCAGGTGGCTGGAGCTGTCCCCCAAAGTGGGACGTACCCCTCTGAAACAGAAAGTTTCCACATCGACACTCTTCGCGTCCATGCTCGAGGAGATGCGCTCCCGCGACGGACAGACGAAGAATGACACGGAGGTCATCGGCGCCTGTCTCCCGGCGTCTGGAGCACGACCCAAGCAGGCTCAGCCCTACAGGCCGACCTACGAGCGCACCATGGACAGGGACAATCGTTCCAGGTCCAGGAGGAGCGCCTTCAAGGTCCCCGCTGCTCAGAGGGCTCCGTCAGCGGCGTCCTCAGCTTCCCGCCCACCTCGCAGCCGCAAGAAGACCGACAGGCCCAGGCGCCCCTCGGCTTCTCCGGCCGGCGGCCCCCGCAAAGGGGCCACGGCAAGAGGGCCACCTGGCGGGAAGGCGAAATAACCAGACCTGCCCCACGGGGAGACATCGGACACTGTCTCCCCCACCCTTCCCCGAGTTTCTCTGAAGCGCAGCATAGTGGCCACGGGCCTCATGCCGGAAGCGCTTGGTGTAGGCGGAAAGAGGACTTGTTTCTTGGGAACAAATGTCTCTCCAGTTTTTTCCGTGCCACCACTTTTCTTAATAAAGCAGTGTTCTCTACTGAGAACCGGTCTTTTGAATCGTCACTCGAAACTCAAGGGGATGGGCCAGCAGCCCGGGCCCTCGAGGGGGCCCAGGGCTGTCGGCCGAAATACAAGTGTAACTGCCGTGGACACAGCCCCAGAGCCCCAGGTCCATACTGCAGGACAGAGGCCCCAGGCCCGGGTTCTGACCGAAGGAGGCGCCGCTCCACCACAAAAAGGTGCGGAGCTGGCTTCAACCCCTCTGGCACTGTGTCTACAGGAGTGGAATCGTTGTGGTGTTCATCCGTGGGTGTTGAACACCATCTCGAAGGGTTACAAACTACAGTTTGCCAGAAGACCTCCCACTTGTGGGAACGTTCTGTTCTCGCAAGCGAGTGGTCAGGCAGCCGAGGTTCTCCAGGGCGAGATAACGTCTCTGTTGGAGAAGAAGGCTATACGTGTGGTGCCCATGGAGCAGAGCAACACCGGGTTTTACTCCCGCTACTTTCTCGTGAAGAAGAAAGGGGGGGGCATGCGGCCCATTCTAGACCTACGGGCTCTGAACGGCTATTTGAAAGCGTTTCGCTTCAAAATGCTCACGAGCAAGGCTCTGCTGCGCATGATGCGTCGAGGGGACTGGTATACAACTCTCGATCTCAGAGACGCGTATTTCCACATTCCCATCTACCCACCACACAGAAAATTCCTGCGGTTCGGCTTCAAGGGACAGATATACGAATATCTGGTCCTTCCGTTCGGACTGTCACTGAGTCCAAGGACTTTTGTGAAGTGTACACAGGCAGCCGTCGCCCCGCTGCGTCAGAGGGGCGTTCGGATAGCAATGTACGTGGACGACTGGCTGATTTATGCGGACTCTGCGTCAACACTGCGACTACACACGAGTTGGGTGGTAGATCACTTGACGTCTCTGGGTTTCAGCATAAATTACGCCAAGAGCGTGTTGGTGCCGACGCAATCGATAGATTACATAGGCATGACGTTGAACGCTGTGTCTTTCACGGCGCGTCTATCCGACGAGAGGATCCGCTCTTTTCAGTCGTGTCTGGCGTTGTTTCGGACGGGCAACAGGGTCCCGTTCCGAACCTGTCAGAGATTGGCGGGTCTCATGGCCTCTGCAATATCCGTTGTTCGGCTAGGCAGATTGTACATGAGACCATTTCAGAGGTGGATGCAGTCACTGGGTGTAAGACAACACCGTTGTCATCAGCTCGTGAACGTGTCGGTGGGTTGCTTCGAGGCATTACGCCAGTGGAGAGGCGCTCAATTCCTCTCGGAAGGCGTGAGTATGGGGATGGTCGTGTCCCGGAAAGTACTCACGACGGACGCCAGCCTGTCTGGGTGGGGTGCCACCCACGAAGGCAGGACGGCCAGGGGGGTATGGAGTGGCAGCATCAGGTCTGCCCACATAAATTACCTGGAGCTGATGGCGGTAATGTTGGCCTTACAACATTTCGAACGTTTCATCAGCGGTTCCCATGTCCTGGTCAGGACGGACAACACAACAACGATGTGCTATATCAACAAGCAGGGGGGCCTACGGTCCACCAAACTGCATGCGCTAGCACACAGACTGACGTTATGGTGCGACGAGCACCTTCTTTCGGTCAGAGCCTCCCACGTTCCGGGACTCCAGAACACGGGAGCGGATCTGTTGTCCAGGGGCCGATACCTCTATGCGGCTTGGTCACTGCACAAAACAGTGGCCAGACAGTTGTGGGAGAGGTTCGGCGAGCCACGAGTGGATCTGTTTGCGTCGGAAGAGAACAGCAAGTGTCCTCTGTTCTTCTCCATAGCAGGGACGGCTCCGCTAGGTTTGGATGCCTTGGCGCATCGTTGGCCCCAGGGCCTACTTTATGCGTTTCCCCCGTTGTCTCTCATCCTTCCCACGTTGGAGAGGGTGAGGACACAGCGCCTGTCAGTCATCCTGGTGGCCCCAGGATGGGGCTCTTGGAGGTCAGACATAGTCCCTCTCCTGTACGGTCGGCCCTGGCAGCTTCCGTTGCGCAGGGACCTATTGACCCAGGCGGGAGGCGAGATATTCCACCCACGGCCAGAAGATCTAGACCTCTGGGCTTGGCCCGTGAGAGGTTGAATCTTGGCGCGGAGGGTCTTCCCCAGAGCGTCATCGACACTATTCAGTGTGCGAGGGCGCAGTCGACCAGGGATGCTTATGATATGAGGTGGCGGTTGTTTGAAGACTGGTGTTCACCGGCTCAGGTCGTGCCATTTCAAGCACCAGTAAGGGTCGTTCTGTCGTTCCTCCAGGATCTCTTAGACAAAGGCAGGGCCTTTAGTACTGTCAAGGTGTATCTGGCTGCTATCTCAGCCTGCCACATCGGGTTTGAGGACAAGACGGTGGGCCAGCTCCCGCTGGTGCGCCAGTTCATGAAGGGGGCTAGCCACCTTCATCCGGTGACCAAGTCTCTGGTCCCCTCGTGGGACCTTGCTTTGGTCTTGGACTCTCTGTCCCGGCCACCGTTTGAGCCCTTGGAGGGTTTGAGTATGAAGCTATTGTCGCTGAAGACAGCGTTGTTATTAGCTTTGGTGACCGCTAAAAGGGTCAGTGATATCCATGCTTTGTCCACGAGTGCGGAATGCATGAGGTTCAATGGGGATGCAAGGGTGGTCATTAAGACCAATCCGGCATTTTTACCTAAGAACCGCCTAGCTGCCCCGGTTCCGGTGGACTTGGCGGCGTTCTGTCCGCCCCCCTTTGCCTCTGAGGAGGATAGGAGGAGGCATAACCTCTGTCCGATAAGGGCATTGAGGTTGTATTTGGACAGGACTAAGGTGACGAGGAAGACTACACAACTGTTTGTCTCCTGGGATCCCAAGACTGTGGGACTGCCTATCTCAAAGGTTAGGCTTTCCCAGTGGATCGTAGAGGCTATAGAGCGGGCCTACTCTGGTAGGGATATGGTGCCTCCCGTAGGGTTGAGAGCACATTCCACGAGAGGTATGGCATCATCCTGGGCCCTCTGTAGGGGGGTCTCTGTTCAGGATGTTTGTTCCGCTGCGAGTTGGGCGTCGTCTTCCACCTTTGCCACCTTCTATAGACTGGATGTGACAGCAGCGCCAGTGGCGCATGCGGTCCTGGGCGTGGCCTCCAGTTAGGTGGAGAGACTTGATTCCCCGCGGGGGACGTTGGTCTTCTCCAGGGCGTTATGACGGTTGTTCTGTCGGCCCCTCTTAGGCACATTGCAGACTTAGGTCTGATTGGCCTTCCCGTTGGGGTGCAGTAGTCCTGTTGAGGGACGTACTGTGGTCCTTTGCTCACAGATAAAGGTACGGGCCCTAGGGGTCCAGACTTCGTGATGACAATAAGGGAGTTAATGAAGTCTCCCAAAAAGTGAGCAGCCTTGCGAAGCTGTATTAATAGAACTAGGGGTTACGTATGTAACCTAGGTTCTATAACAGCGAGCAAGGCTGCTCACTAGGATTCCCTTCTTGATTGCTTGAGAAGAGAACAATTGTTATCGAATGGAGACGTGACGCTGAGGCACGCTTATAAGGTGCACCCGGCGGGCGGGGTCTTCAACGTCATCACGTCTAAAGTCCCAGCCTAAAGTCTGTGAGTTTATTTGTAGTGCTTCTGTGTTTACGCCAGGGGGCGTCAACTCCCAAAAAGTGAGCAGCCTTGCTCGCTGTTATAGAACCTAGGTTACATACGTAACCCCTAGTTATTTCGTCATATCTGCCCCGTTCACTTTTTCATTACAAAGTCTAAAAGGCAAACGGAAATTTCTACTCATCTTCCAATGCAAAATCGAAGCAAATTAATCGTCGCCATTTTTATTTGTGCGACAATTAATGTTCAAACCTAAATGTGTGTTAATGGTGACAGACCTGGTGGTCCCGGCGTGGTGGCGGTCCAGGGGGCTTCCCGGGCCGCTGCGCCCCCCGGCCGCCCCGGGGCAGACGGTGCACAGGCAGCTCCACAGCAGCACGCCGGTGATGAGCAGCAGCATCAGGCTGCTGGCCAGCCACACTCCCAGGGCCAGCTCCCAGCCCGCGCCCACACCGCCGTCACGGGCCTCGTCGCCGCTGTCGCTCAGTGTGCTGAACACCTGCAGTGGTGTTGAGTTTTGACAGCAGGATTTTGGATTTAGTTTTTATTTAAAAAAATAATATCCATTATCCAATTAATTTTTTGTCCTATTTTTTTGTCATCTGAAATGTTTTAGTTTGAGTCTAGTTTTAATTGATATGTACTTACATTGACAACCAGTATGAATCGGCATGAAAATAAATAACTAAACCATTTCTGCACAGAGTAAACAAATTACTAGATTGAGACTCGCGACCCCCCCGGGGGGGTTGCCAAATTATTTTGGGGAGGTCCATTTTGCAGCTGAATAATGGAAATTAAGAGTTTACATAGTGCATGCATAAACTTTCCTTAATGATTATATCTGGTTTCACCGTTTCAGTATTTATTTATGATGTATTTTCGCTATTATTAAGGTTATTGTAGCAGTGAATTTGTATTGGGGGTGGGGAGGGGCGGCGGGGCAGGGGTCGCGATACATGGCCAAAGCATTTCCACTAGGGGTCCCCAGCCAAAAACATTGAGAAATGACGAGAAATTGTCAATATGTAGTCTTAGTTTTAGTCGTCGTGAACACCTGGCACTGCTCCCGTGCCGGGTTGGCCGCCTGGCAGGTCACGCACAGGAAGTAGGTGGTGTGCGGCACGAGCTTGGAGAGGCGCGTGGCCGTCTGGCTGGCGGGGATGCGCTCCTCATGCAGGAAGTTCCGCCGCTTGTAGACCATGAGCAGGCTGCTCCAGTTGGGGTCGTACATCACGCTGTAGAAGGTGTCCAGGCAGGTGGGGGCCGACGGCCAGCTCACCTATAGGTTGTCACAATTATGAATTATTACATAATCGTCTAATCGCAATTATTTTTACCTTAATTGTATTCTTTTTTTTTTTGCCTACATGTCTTTTATATCAAAACCATGGCGTGCTAATGACGTGTATAGGCGTCTTTTGATCTTTTTTTATTATATAAAAAAGAGAGAAAAAGAAACTGCTTTTTGCAATGTTCTGTCTTCATTTCTGACTTCAGCATGCCTCTCGTTTGGGATATTAACGCTTCTAGAGAGACGTTAGTGTACCAGCGCGAGGTAAGAACAGCACATTGGTTGGCTGGGCTTATCAGAGTAAAATCTGATTTCTTCTTATATTTGTGCACTTCTTTTATTACGAAGCCTAAAAGGCAACCCCCCCCCAATTAAATCATTAATCGCAATTATTTGTGTGACAATGAATGGTCAACTTAAATGTGTAAGCTCACCCCGGCCGATGTGCTGGAGATGTTGTAGACGCTGACACCCGCCATGGCGGACTGGCTTCTCTTGCGATCTGTCTCTCTTCTACACCTTCGATTTGTCCTGGTCGTGAGCTGTGTGTGTGTTATTGAGAGAGAGAAACGGAAATTGCTTTGATTACATGATGTGTAGATGTTGATTCGAATGTCGACTCCCACAGGGAAATAGAAAAGTCTTATTAGTTGTGTACTGGTGTCTCGTACAGTAAATAGCTGATTGTAGTTTGGCTATTTTCTGTGAGACACGGAAGATCACAGCTTACAACCACTCTAACAAAACATAAGGGTGACATAATATAATGTGTATATTTATATTGTTAAATAATGACCATTGTGCAAAAGGTCAGTGCTGATATTCATCTGAATTGAGCATGCAGACGGCATTGCGATGTGCATTGCAACACAGCTAAGTCACACGTAGCTTAAATTGGTTTCATGTACAAACTTAATTTGGTTGGGTTTAGTGGGTTGGAGGATTAAATTGAACAAGCAATATGGTTTATCTATATGGTTATTATGGTATGAAGGAATTACTTTTCTATTTCTATATTTCTGAGAACCTGTTCAAATGAAATACACAGTATTACACACAACCATGTACCTACAGTACAGTACTACCTATAGGTTATAGTTTCAGAATTAAACAAAAATTAAATCACTTTTAGATCTCAATGTTCATGTTTTTAAATGAGATTTAGATTTATTTTAAATAAATGTTGATTCAATTTATCAAGCAATAGGGAAAATGCAACAACATACTTCAATCTAAACCATAACCTGCACTCCTGCTCCTGTCCAACAATGATAGTTCAGAGAAACGGCTGAAACAACCCCAGAAGGGGAGGACTTACCAAGGAGAAACGCATTGACAGCAGGCGGGTTAGAGTGACAGTTTGGTGGCTGCTCCGGGTGTGGGCGCGCAGCGTCCTGCGGTGGTTCTGCTTGTCAGTGATTGCCCCTGAGGCATGTTAGCCTTCGCTCCTCTTCTGACCCGCTGTTAACGTGCCTCTGTCTCCTCCATGCGCTGTCACTGCCTCGTCTCTCCTCCTACACTACAGCCACACAGTAGGAGTATGATTGCATCAACTCTCACCCTGGCAGGGAGGGAGGGAGGGAGGGAGGTGGGTGGAGTAGTGACAGGGACTGTTGCTCTGTTGGAGAGGATGCTGGATATGGCTTTAAAGCTTTTATTTCCAAAACCGTTACTTTTTAAGAAATAGAAAACAGACTGAGCCTGTGCTCCAATGGAAATAGGCGATCTACAAGGTGTAGTGAGATTGTATACACGGTTTCTGTCCGACAGTGACGCTATATTGGCAAATTACAGCGAACTTTGTCACACCAGCCTCAATTCCAAGTGTGTTTTTGTAAACTTTGTTATTTTTATGTAATGAATTACTTGTAGACCATGAGCAGGCTGCTCCAGTTGGGGTCGTACATCACGCTGTAGAAGGTGTCCAGGCAGGTGGGGGCCGACGGCCAGCTCACCTATAGGTTGTCACAATTATGAATTATTACATAATCGTCTAATCGCAATTATTTTTACCTTAATTGTATTCTTTTTTTTTTTGCCTACATGTCTTTTATATCAAAACCATGGCGTGCTAATGACGTGTATAGGCGTCTTTTGATCTTTTTTTATTATATAAAAAAGAGAGAAAAAGAAACTGCTTTTTGCAATGTTCTGTCTTCATTTCTGACTTCAGCATGCCTCTCGTTTGGGATATTAACGCTTCTAGAGAGACGTTAGTGTACCAGCGCGAGGTAAGAACAGCACATTGGTTGGCTGGGCTTATCAGAGTAAAATCTGATTTCTTCTTATATTTGTGCACTTCTTTTATTACGAAGCCTAAAAGGCAACCCCCCCCCAATTAAATCATTAATCGCAATTATTTGTGTGACAATGAATGGTCAACTTAAATGTGTAAGCTCACCCCGGCCGATGTGCTGGAGATGTTGTAGACGCTGACACCCGCCATGGCGGACTGGCTTCTCTTGCGATCTGTCTCTCTTCTACACCTTCGATTTGTCCTGGTCGTGAGCTGTGTGTGTGTTATTGAGAGAGAGAAACGGAAATTGCTTTGATTACATGATGTGTAGATGTTGATTCGAATGTCGACTCCCACAGGGAAATAGAAAAGTCTTATTAGTTGTGTACTGGTGTCTCGTACAGTAAATAGCTGATTGTAGTTTGGCTATTTTCTGTGAGACACGGAAGATCACAGCTTACAACCACTCTAACAAAACATAAGGGTGACATAATATAATGTGTATATTTATATTGTTAAATAATGACCATTGTGCAAAAGGTCAGTGCTGATATTCATCTGAATTGAGCATGCAGACGGCATTGCGATGTGCATTGCAACACAGCTAAGTCACACGTAGCTTAAATTGGTTTCATGTACAAACTTAATTTGGTTGGGTTTAGTGGGTTGGAGGATTAAATTGAACAAGCAATATGGTTTATCTATATGGTTATTATGGTATGAAGGAATTACTTTTCTATTTCTATATTTCTGAGAACCTGTTCAAATGAAATACACAGTATTACACACAACCATGTACCTACAGTACAGTACTACCTATAGGTTATAGTTTCAGAATTAAACAAAAATTAAATCACTTTTAGATCTCAATGTTCATGTTTTTAAATGAGATTTAGATTTATTTTAAATAAATGTTGATTCAATTTATCAAGCAATAGGGAAAATGCAACAACATACTTCAATCTAAACCATAACCTGCACTCCTGCTCCTGTCCAACAATGATAGTTCAGAGAAACGGCTGAAACAACCCCAGAAGGGGAGGACTTACCAAGGAGAAACGCATTGACAGCAGGCGGGTTAGAGTGACAGTTTGGTGGCTGCTCCGGGTGTGGGCGCGCAGCGTCCTGCGGTGGTTCTGCTTGTCAGTGATTGCCCCTGAGGCATGTTAGCCTTCGCTCCTCTTCTGACCCGCTGTTAACGTGCCTCTGTCTCCTCCATGCGCTGTCACTGCCTCGTCTCTCCTCCTACACTACAGCCACACAGTAGGAGTATGATTGCATCAACTCTCACCCTGGCAGGGAGGGAGGGAGGGAGGGAGGTGGGTGGAGTAGTGACAGGGACTGTTGCTCTGTTGGAGAGGATGCTGGATATGGCTTTAAAGCTTTTATTTCCAAAACCGTTACTTTTTAAGAAATAGAAAACAGACTGAGCCTGTGCTCCAATGGAAATAGGCGATCTACAAGGTGTAGTGAGATTGTATACACGGTTTCTGTCCGACAGTGACGCTATATTGGCAAATTACAGCGAACTTTGTCACACCAGCCTCAATTCCAAGTGTGTTTTTGTAAACTTTGTTATTTTTATGTAATGAATTACTTTAAGAAAAAAAAAAGTTTTACTCGAAATAACCCTTAGTTGATTTATTATTATGGTCAAGAGGTGCACGCACATCCACACATTTCAACGGTTGCAGGATCCAAAAACTAACTAAGAAAGGAGAGAGGAGATCCGCACACTGTTTTAAAAGCTCCCAAAATAGCCGAGCGGATCTGTTGTTAATAAATAATTTTGGGAGCTTCTAAAACGGTGTGCGGATCTCCTCTCTCCTTTCTTGATTTATTATTATTATTAAAAAAAAAACAAGACAATATAAGTCTTTATGGTTTGGAAAAGATAACGAGATCTGAGAACAAAAAAAATGCTCTCCACAGGTAATTGCTTTATTGGTTGTAGGGAAGGGAGTACAGTATTCAATGCAGTCCTAGCTAATGGCCTGTTCCTGACTTGTATTAGTAGACGGTCAGATCGACATGATGCAGCTAGTAATTGCTATATATGTATTCAGGCGAAGTTCTGTCAATTTGGTCTGTGTTTACTTTTAAAGAACTCTCTGTCTCACTCTCAACCTCTCACTCTCAAACTCAATCTTTCTATCCCTCGCTCTCTCATGTTCACTCTCTCACCGCCCCTTCTCTCTCTCTCTCCCTCCCAATGTCTCTCTGTGAATGCAGGCCTTGAACCTGGCGTACAGCAGCATATATGGCTTCTACAGGAACTTCCTCGGGCCGCCACACATCAAGGCCATGTGCCGTCTCCTGGGCTACCAAGGCATCGCCGTGGTCATGGAGGAGCTGCTAAAGGTCGTCAAAAGCCTGGTAAGCAACGGAGCGTCCAGGGGAGCAAGAACAGCCTGCTGTCTGAGCAGGGTTATGTCACGATATTTATACATATAAATATTATATTTTTATCCTCTGAAGTCAGACATAGCAGCCAAGTCAACATGTCAGCTTGTGAGCTTGAAGATGTGCTATTTCTGAAATTGTAACACAATCTGTGCCAGGAACGTTGGGTTACGTTTTAAGCAGCATACCCTACCTGTGCCAAGACGTAAAGTTGTGTTATTTAAAAGAAATAGAAATATATTTTCTTTCTTTTTTCAGATAAAAAAAAAGCGTTTTTCTGACGTGCACGCAATGTGCACATGGATGCGCCCATGGATATTTATTCTTTCAATTGTCCCATATCTCTGGCAACTGCACTGCGTTTCTGTTTAACCCATTTGACCTGATAAAAGATTCTACAAATTCTTCTAAATCCTGACAAAACCCATGTTTCTATGTCAGTCGTTCTCAAACATTTTCATGTCAAGGACCCCCAAAAATAATATATGTAATTGGGCGCCGACCCAAATACGTTGTTCCAGTGACCCCCCAGAAGCAAAGATTTTAGTTAAAAACGTTCGCTCTGAGCGAACGTTTTGAACTAAAATTATATTATATTCAAAGATTTGCGCCACATTTTCATTTTCACGATTAAAAAAAGAAATAGCAGATCTACAAGCTCGTAGCGCGGCACCTACAAGCTTGTAGATTTAGCTATAGATTTTGTTATACTTTAGCTATTTTTCAATATCTAAAGTATAACATAATCCTTAAAACACCAAAGGGGTTCCTGTTCTGAATGGCTTAACAGGTGTGGCAGATTGGGTTAAAGGGGAAGCAACGGAGGGCTAAAGAGGAAAAGTTGTAGAGCTTGTAGATCGACTGTTTTTGCCATCTGTTTTTAATTTTTTTACATACTGATGATGCTATGATGCTGAGGATAGGGAGCTAAATGAATGGTCCCTCCTCTTCCTCTCATACAGCTCCAGGGGACCATCATGCAGTATGTGAAGACCCTGATGGAGGTGATGCCCAAGATATGCCGCCTTCCCCGCCACGAGTACGGCTCTCCAGGTGGGTGACGCGGTGGCCCTTTCTATCAGAAGTTTAATTGAAAAGGTCAACTCGGCTCAAACACTTTTACTGCGGCATATCCAGTCTACATGGTTCACCAACTAAAGAGGAGACAATGTACTGTACATTAGGGTTTCACTTGCAACTATCGATTTTTAGAGATCGTTATATTAACCCATTTTGGGTGGGAACCCCTTTTGGTGTTTTAAACATTATGTTATAATTTAGCTATTGAGAAATAGCAGATCTACAAGCTCATGGCACGCCACCGAGTGGCGTGCTACGAGCTTGTAGGTCTGCTATTTTTGAAAAATCGTAAAAATGTTACGCAAATCTTTGAATATATATTCTTTCAAAGTGAATGTTTTTAACTCGGGTCTAAATGGGTTGATGACTTTTTCTCTGTGTGTGTGTGTGTGTGTGTGCGCGCGCGCGCCATCAGCTTCTGCTACACTATCAATTTTAATAGCACGTGAAGCCTTCAAGCATTTGATTTATTTTACATGGGGCATGTGGCTTTATGGTGTCATTTCACTTTAATTTTGCATGTCTCATTCATGAGTTATTATTACAGTGCCTTTTTACAACGGCCAGTCAGTTTGACACTGAAAGAATATGCTCCTATTAATATATGCTCCTATTAATTGTCTGCCATGGAACAAGGAAGTTGTCAGCTAGTCAGCCAGTCTAGTTTAAAAGCAACACACTTTATTACCGTAAAAAAGAGTTATGGTCTCTTATCTGGATATATGAAATATACATTGTATGGACATGTGGGCCTGTTTTTAAATACGAAGAAAACAAAAGAAGAAAAAAAGGGGTCATGCTCGAAATAAGGATGCCAGGTTGAAAGTGGGTTAATGCAGCTGTACCACCCTCTCCTTCATATGCAGGTATCCTGGAGTTCTTTCACCACCAGTTAAAGGACATCGTGGAATATGCTGAACTGAAGACGGTGTGCTTCCAGAACCTGAGAGAAGTTGGCAATGCCCTCCTGTTCTGCCTGCTCAGTGAGCAGAGTCTGGTTTGTACTTCCTCAAACCCAGCCTAGCCTCGCTGAGATAGAATTTTAAAATCCCCAGTGTGATTGACTCATATTTAGGGCTGGGAAATTAACCGAGCATGTACACATATTTAGAACGAATACCCCACTTTTAACCGAATAATCGAGAAACAAGGTTTTGGAGGGATTATTCTCATGCCAACAAATCGACAAACAAATTAGATTTGTTTTATAATACACTAAATCTAGGGGGACGTGTTCTAGCGTGCACGCACACACCATTCCGTTCCTGCGTGTGCACGTCAAAAGATTCCTGGTATCACGGTGTGGTACTGCATTCTACAAGCATGATACTACTGTAGATAGTGAAGATAGCCGATTAGAGCTTTTAGACTGGCTATTTTCATCTATTACTGTGGAATGTTGTTTTATTTTTCATTTGAACGGTATTTATGGACAAATGTTTCTAGTTGGCGACTGGCAGATAGCAGGCTGCAACCAAGGTGATTCTAGGCAAACGGTCGTAGTGTATGGCTTATCAGTGCCATCTTGTGGCAGTGATTGATATCACAAATTTAGACCTACATGTTCATTGCAAACGCAATGAGCACTAACTATGAGACCCTGCAGATCATGTCTGTGTGTCTGTCTGTCTGTGTGTCTGTCTGTCCCGCTGTGACACCACCCGCCCGCCACCAGAGGGCGCAGCTGTAGCACACACACACACACGCACACACACACACTCTCTCACACACACACACACACACACACACACACAGTAGAAAACTTAAAAAAATTACTAACTAAAAATAAAAAAAATGTATGTAATTTATTCTAATTGTTGTTATTGCAATTTACGAGCTGCGTTCGCTTCCCGCGTTCGCGCGTCTTACTTGTAGTATTGATATGTATTCACATTTATCAAGGATGGAAGTGAAATATGCTCTCAAAAGAAGATATTATGCCAATGGTTTTGTATTTTGTCTCATCTTTAGTCCCAGGAGGAGGTTTGTGATTTGTTGCATGCCGCACCCTTCCAGAACATTCTTCCCAGAGTCCATGTGAAAGGTAGATATCACAAAAGTTTTTCCCCCTATTCCATTATATTTGCATATACCTTTTCTCTTGGTTCTTTTTAGTCATGTACAAATAAAGCATCAAACAATGTGAGCTTGCTTTTGTTTAAAATGTAATTAAATGAATAGAAAACATTTAACAGCCACATGACCACAGAAAGTTGTTAACTGGCCAACACAAGCAATTGTATGTAAAACCACCGAATAAGGTTGTTTTATTCAAAGGAAGGTTTAGGTTTGCACCAATTAAACATGATACTGGTTAAATAATTCAAACTTGCGTTTATCTGTCCAGACACAGTTCCAGTGCTACTGTTCTTCAAACAAGCGTTCTCTGTCAAACGGTTAACCCATATTTGTTTTATTTGATTTACCCTGGGCTTCTTGGTGACTTCTCAGAGCATCTTTCGGCCAGCTCTTGGGCTGAACTTGGTCAGATGGCATGGCCTGGAGAGATTTCCAGTACTCTGAAATGTGTTGTGGTTTTGACTTTCCGCAGAGGGGGAGCGTCTTGATGCCAAGATGAAACGTTTGGAGGCCAAATACACAGCCCTGCACTTGGTTCCACTGATAGAGCGCCTCGGCACCCCACAGGTACAGTAGGCGTTTTCAGAAATGCCATTATTGTAATCAGTCTTGTGTGCAGTGAAAGATGACCAAGTTAGGTGCTGTCAGAACACAATCACCAATTTTGTTGTGACCTGCAACTCGGCATCTCCCAACCATGACAACTAGGGGTGTAACGATATAGTAACTGTATCGAAAAATCTATTTTTATTTCAAGAATCGAAGTATATCGAAATGAAAACTGCAACATTGACTATGTATCGTATCGTTTTGCAATGCAAATAATCGGTATCGAATCGTTTTGCTATGCAGATAATACTACATTGTTGTGCGTGGTATTTAGCAATTTTTTAAAGGTTTATTTACTTATTTTAAAATAATGTTAATGTATTTTAAATAGTTACTGTATCTCTTTCAAATCATTGTATCGGATTGTATCGCCATAATGAACCAAATTATCGTCCATGTATCGTATCGCTGTTAAAATGTATCGTTACACCCCCTAATGGCAACCCTTTCTCGTTCTTTTAGCAAATCGCCATTGCTCGTGAGGGTGACCTGCTTACCAAAGAGCGTCTGTGCTGTGGCCTGTCCATGTTTGAGGTCATTCTCACACGCGTTCGAGGCTTCCTCGAGGACCCCATCTGGCGTGGCCCGCTGCCCAGCAACGGTGTGATGCACGTGGACGAGTGCGTGGAGTTCCACCGTCTCTGGAGCGCCATGCAGTTTGTCTACTGCATCCCAGTGGGAGCACACGAATTTACTGTGGAGTGAGTCCCCATATTTTGGTTTAAATTCTCAACAAGAGCTGTTCTGGCCTGTACTGACGCGCCTTATATAAATGACGTGTGCATAAACGTTACATTTTACCCGTCTGCTTTTCAGGCAGTGTTTTGGGGATGGCCTTCACTGGGCAGGCTGCATGATAATCGCCCTGCTGGGACAGCAGAGACGATTTGACATTCTGGACTTCAGCTACCATCTCCTCAAGGTGCAAAAGCACGACGGCAAGGACGAGATCATCAAGAGTGTGGTGAGTTGAGGAAAGGCGGAGTAGTAATACTAACTTACTAATGCATGATTTGTACTTGGTTGCACGTGGGTGCCTCACCGTGACAACCAATCTACGAGCTGTCGATGCATTGCAAGCGCAATGCAATGTGGGCTTATAGATCAGCTATTTTCGGTGTGCAGTACCCACACGCAACTACTGTATGTACAACTCGGGCTTAAGAAGACTTCACTTTGACGTGAGTGTGTCACTGTACATTATGCTGAATATTACACGGCTTCTAGTGAACATAATGAATAATACCTAGGCACTTCAGGAGAGACTACCCAAATATAATACTGGCACACGCAAAATAATTAATACATGCTGTATTTTGCTGAAGAGTCTTTGTACTTATTGATTAAAAGTGATTCATGATTGATTTCATGAAAAAGGTATTTTATAGACATACTTATTGATGTAGGCTTTTGTCATGGCATAGCACTCAAACAATTTCAATCATACATTGAGAATGTTGGTTAAAAGAGGAAACTAATTTGATTGAAAAGATATGTACACTTAATTCGAGAGCACCCATTATGAATCTTTCCATGTTGGATATTCTATTGTCCCCCTTGAGGCAATGCAAATATTTATGTCCAACATCAATCCCATGCTTTCTCTCATTTAATGCTGCAACACAGAAATGTCTTTTGTCTTTTGCCTTCAGCCATTGAAGAAGATGGTGGATAGAATCCGCAAGTTCCAAGTCATCAACGATGAGATTTTTGCCATTCTGAACAAGTACCTGAAGTCAGGAGACGGGGAGAACATGCCGGTGGAACACGTCCGGTGTTTCCAACCACCTATACACCAATCTCTCGCCAGTAACTGAATTTTAGTTTCCGTCGCCTGCCAGCAGTCACAACGGTTCCAAATAGTCATTACCTTTCCTTGCACCAGCCAGAAATATCTAGGACTTGTGCCACAATGGACCATGATTAAAAACAAAATAACTAAGGAAGTTGGGCCACAATTTTATGTTGAATTATTTTTCTTTTTTTGTACTCACTTGTGCCTTATTGAAAGATGAATAGCTATTTTCCCTTGTTTTGAATGGACTTTACTTTGTTTTATACTTATGGAACTCTATAGATCAGGGAGGGGAAGACTACTTTTATCAAATAAATATTTAAGGGTTTGCAGTGGTGGAATATTAATGGAGAAAATGTAACCTATTTTAAGTTGGGGTCAAAGTAAATTGTATTTTCTATATTGTTAAACATGCATGCTAAACTCATCCTTTTTAAGAGGAAATCTGAGAAGTAACAAAGTTCATACTTGTTGAGCATTTATTCACTGTGCCTTTCAAATGTTTTAATCATTTTAATTCAATAAATATGTAACAAATCTGTTGATCTGAGTGCTTTTTATGTAAACAATACAAAAAAGTTCATGGTGACTTCAACATAATGTTACTTTCAAGTATTACGAGCACACAAATCTTAGTGAATGTCTGTCATGTTCAGCAGGACCCATCTTAAAACACATCTATGAATTTAAAGAAAGCAAGTCAGTGCATGTATATGCAGATCTTTGTACGTAATATAACAAAGTTCTTTATTTTAGAAAATCTGACTATTTACAGGGCTACACAGGAATGAAATAAAGTTCTAAACAAATACTAATCAAGTCATAATTCTGAGAGAAATAAGGCAAATGAAAACTGTAGTACAATCGATTGGTCCAACCAAGTCACTTGTCCCCTAAAACTGATTGTCTTAAGGTTGTCAATACCATGTGCATAGCAGTGCCATGGCTGTTTAGTCTGGGAGGGGGGAGGGGGTGACAAGTTCCTTTATGATCCTATGGGGCTGTCATAGCACCATTCCTTCTAGATATGCTGTCAAAATTTGAGCCCATTTCTCTGTCCTCCATGTCTGCGGAGTCCGTGTGTAGCAGCTCGTAGGTGCTGTGAGAAGCCACGCCGTTCGTCGTTGGAAAGGCCTTTTCGTCCTTCCTCATGGAGACGGCAAGAGCAGCCAGGCTTACACTAACGTCTTTAAACGCGTGGAGCAGGAAAATGCCCACAATGATGGTGAGGAAGCCACTGAGGGTGCCGATCACGTCGCCTGTGCCCATGTGCTCCCACTCCTTGAACAGGATGGCCGAGCAGGTGAGGACGGACGTGGTGAAAAACACATAGTAGATGGGCGTCACCAGGGAGGTGTTGAATATGTCCAGAGCCTTGTTCAAATAGTTAATTTGTGTGCTCACGCATGCCACCAGACCCAGGAGCAGGACCCACGCCAGTGGGTTGCCCGACACAGACTTCCCAGCAATGGCTTCCTTGATGGCAATGCCCAGTCCCTTTACGCAGGACACCGACAGTGCCCCGATCACAGAGCAGATGGTGATGTACACCAGGATGTTGGTCTGACCGTGGCGGGGGCCCACCACGAATATGAAGATCAGAGCCACGATGATGACTAATGTAGCAAAGAACACAAAACCTACGGGAACGCAGGGTGGAAGCTTGGTCAATAACTTTTCTTTCTTCACACATTGAAGGTACAAATGAGCAAGTAAACTAAAACATGCAATGATAAATAGACAATATAATGTACTATTACATTATATTGTCCATATATTTACTATTACATTGTAATGGTACACAATGTGTGGATATAAAAGATAAACAAAAGGTGCATGGCTGTAAGTAAAGTAAACTAAGAAAGAATGAGAAAATCAGTTGGAAAGGAATTGCAAATGTTTTTCCATTTTAAATTAGTTTGTAGTAGTAAAGTAGTTTGATTCCCTTAAATGTTTTTATTTCTCACAGCAACAGTCTAAAGTTAGGTGAGGAACTCTATCCCCGAGACCGTCAGGAAAACTGGGAAGTGATTGAGCTGGTAAGTAGGTGAACAACAGTATACACTGATTGTACTGGATGCGAAGACCTGGTTAGCACATTGCTCCGGGCAGCGCACCCCCCACGCCTCCCAGTTCTTCTGCCCCTTTTTCCATACGGTTGTCACGTTTTATACCTGATCTGATGTAAATAAGCCTTAGTGCTTTTCTGGTTTTATCCTCATGGCAGGCAATCGACCTTGTTTGTTAAATGTAGGCTATATAAAATGTATTAATTAATGTCTGAAATTATTAATGCCTGTAGTTATATGTACATAGCCTACTTTATTCGCGGGATTCAGCGTTTTAGCTAAAGCGATAATTTAAGCAAAAATAACAATATAATTTGAAAATGTGTAGATGTCTCTTCAACAAATGGGAGCCAACGGCAGGCTTAGTCCAATTGCGGTCCTTTTCATAATTCAGTGTTTTAGGCAAAGCGATGCAGGCCTAATTATTATATTATGTTCATTCCATACCAAAACTGTCGTGTGCGAGTGTGTGTGTGATTCTGATCTGTCATCTCTGTGTGTGTTGACACTACACACGCAGAAGAACAGGTGTGATTCTGATCTGTCATCTCTGTGTGTGTTGACACTACACACGCAGAAGAACAGGGAGGCGGGGGTGCACTGCCCGGAGCAGTGCGTTAACCAGGTCTTTGCGTACTGGACAGCTCCCAGGTGCGAATGTATTTATCTATGGGAGTGTGAAGCAGGGCCCTCTTGAAAAAGAGATGGAAATGTGTGTGCTTTATGCTGGCTAAATAAAAAGGATTAAAAACTAAACAAAATTTCCATGTCATGTTTGCATGCTGTTGCAGATTATATTTTTTTCTTCAGAATTATGTAAAGCACTTTGTAACTTTGTTTTGATATCATATTATTACTATATGATCTGTCATTTATTTGGCAGACATTGAGGACAGCATGTCCCCCTTTCAAAAGTGGAAGGGGGAGCTCAGTGTTCTCTGTAACCGACCTCAAAAGTGAACAAATATGGATGAAGTACACCTTCCTGGTCTAAAGCCAAACCAAATACTTTATTGTCATGTGTCCCCAAATTAGAGCAATTCTCAAGGTCAACGATTCCTCCGTCAGATGAATTTCCCTTCTGCTCTAATGAAACAGTCAGCCAGTGTAAGACTATACCTGGGTCAACCATCTTCCTGGCCATGTGTTCCAGGCTGTTGATCTCTTCCTCTTTAGGTGCATGGATCACCATGGTGGTGGAACCCAGGATGCTGAGCATGCAGCCAAGCTTCCCGTGCAGGTTTAACCGCTCTGTCAGGAAATATGAGGAGAGGACGGCGCTGGAAACAACATGAACCATCAGTCTGTCAGATTCAAGTCCACAGGTACAGTCCACAAATAGCAAATCAACAATTAAATGAAGGAACAATGTAGGTTTGTACCTGACGAGCACACTGAGAGCCCCCAGAGGGGTGACGAGCGTAGCTGGGGCAAAAGCATACGCAGCAAAGTTGGCTGCCTCCCCGGCACCCACTGTAATATTGAAGAGAATAATGTCAGCCTCACGGTTAGTATGAGAGGTATATCACGTGCACTTTGTTTAGTGTAATTTCTCTTCACAGTGCTACTTACTTGATAATAAGCCAGCCCACCACAGCCACTCTTTTAGATAGGCATGACCACCCTGGCCTGAAACAAACAGGTGTAAATGTAACAGAGTTTAGTGGGTTCCACTTGCTCCATCAGTATTGACATTTCTTATTGGTTAGTGGGCAGCACCTCATTGAATAACACTGGTGTCCACGTTTAGAGTGGTGTCAGTCTAACATGAGACATGCCCATGGTAAGATGTGTTCCTCTGCACACTTTCAACAAGAGTCTGTATGTTTACTGTGATGAATACTAGTGGTTCTAAACATGCTAAATGTACCAACATGAAGTGGTGATGTTTTGTACATGTTTTTAATTCATTATTTTGACATACTAAACTGTAAACTCTTTATAAAAACATGCTCTTGGTCACACTGTTAATTCTGTTATAGACGTGCTGAGGATTGGGTTTGTTACACAGACAGAAACTGACCAGATACGTCTGTGTATTTACCAGGTACATTGTGTTGTTATTTCCTTGAAATCTGTATTGTATGTTTATTGAGTGGTGTCAGTCTAACATGAGACATGCCCATGACGTGCTGAGGATTGGGTGTGTTACACAGACAGAAACTGACCAGATACGTCTGTGTATTTACCAGATTAAACTGTCAACAAAGAGAGAAGTCGTCCGAAACTTCATTATTCCACAACAACGCAGATCACACGTTACATAAACATTAATAATCTTTCATCTCTAAATGACTACATTTTACATGCAGGCTACTGCTATACTTGTTTATAGCGGCTTTTCTTTGACATTCTCTTGAATGAAACACAAACCTAGGGTTTTACTGTGTAGCAAAGTTAATGATTACTATGTGCAATAAAAGTGAATTCCTATGAGCTGCAGTCATGTGTTGATCCATTTAGACGACAGGTCCACAACGTCTGGAGTGGGGACCACCAGGGTATCCAAATGGACCCTTATGGGTCTGTATCTCAGGGTAACACTGAGAATTCCAACAGTATAGATTGGGGGAAGTTTCCTGAAAAAGTACACCGAGTTACAAACCCGTAGGTGTCCAACTGGACCCCACACGTTGAGAATCAGTGATAGTCTATGGCCTTGTGAATGCATAGGCGTGTCACATGCAGGCCAAACCCAGTCATGGTACAGTGAGACCGAGTACTGTAGTAGTGTAAACATTAAACAATATGCTAATAATGCTGCTTATGGTCTCTGCCGATACCGGTTTGACTTCTCGGCTTGATTATCAGTTTTGCAATCAATGCACAAAGTCAAACGCAGACATGTTCAGCTCAACAACATGTTGCAATGAAGTGTTGCAAACATTATGCCCACGCCCGCGGCCCCATACAATACAGCAGCGGTTCTCAAACGTTTTCATGACAAAGTTGTTAAAATGTTGATCCACCTTAACAATACAGTACATACCTGCCCGCATAGAGCCCTTCCTGGCCAGGCGCAGAAGACCTTTTTTCTTGAGGATGAAGCTGCCGCCGATGAAGATGCTGGAACTGACAGCCAGTCCGAGGCCAATGTAAAAATCATACTGCCCCCGGTCCTGACCCATAGTGAGGCTGGATGTACTGACAGCGTGGTCTGTCACATTTACCAACGAACACTGACGATGCTGACCAAGGAGGTAACAGTTCTGACCAGCCAAAATACCTGACAGCAATAAGGGGGAGGGAATGGATTTAGAAAAATGATAACATTATAATACAAAATGTGAGTCAGTTACTTATATGCCTAGAATGTTAGTGACCCTGATGTATTTCATGTATGCCATTGATTATACACAGCCACGGTGGGAGTGATTTATGGCTGTATATGGAAATACATGAAATGTATGTAATATCACAGCCATTTTAGGGCTAGGTTTAGTTACAACAATTAAATCCCCCACAAGCAGACGACCTGGCTACCTTGTTGGACCCGGCTAACCCTAACCCTAACATGTTAGATTACAAACTGCCAGCCCCTGGTTGAGTGTGCATGATGCGCCATCACCGATATCGACACATTTAAAGTAAATGTCACAAAGATGTGAACACAGCTAGTTCCTGGACTTGGCCAGTAAACTACTGCAGTACACAGTATAGGCTACAGTATGTGTCTGCTGCCTGCTGCACTCAGTCAGAGACTGAGTAGCTATATATTTATGTTTGAACGGTACCATATCGGAGGTGTGGAGTGACAGAATGTCATCTTAAACATTTGAGTAATTTGAGGAAGTCGCAGACAGTCAAAGACGGCAAGACCAGGAAAAGCTCAGCATTGTGGTTGTAATTAACAAGCAGCTGACGACAGCCAGTAGGCTAGACGTGACGCGGGCGTGTGGCAGCAGTCCAATTTGGTTTGTTTCTTAGTTTGGTTTATATTTTGCCCCCAACCAGCGCTTAAACAAACACATTCACTTCCATGTTAGCTTCTATTAGCGCAAGAAAAAGGCTAGCGAAATGGGCTAGCTGACATTAGCTGAAGCGAACCAGAAGAGCCAGCCACCAGGGGAAAACATTATAGCAGATTTAAAATAATAAAATAAAATAAACAACGTTTCATTTAAAAGCAGCGAATGTGCCTAGCTGGTTTTATTGAGTATTTAAAAATGTATAATTACCCGTACGATGGTATCTTGTGTTGGCCCAGACCAAAATGGTGGTGTTTGGTGGAGGTGAGCTGACAGCTACAGTAGCAGTTAGCTGCTGGGCTCCATATCCTCACACAGAGCTGACACACACGCACACACACACACACACACACACACACACAGGGACAGTACGTGTTCCTCCCACCCGCTGCTGTGCTTGCCTAGCTCGGCTCTGCAGGGCTGCTTGCTCTGTTCTCACTCTGATCCCTCTGCTCATCTATCTACCACCACTAAACCTATCCTATGCTGTTATTAACCCTCCACAAGCCTGCTGCATGGGAGCAAAGTCTACGCAACTTTTACTACTCTCATGTATACAGTCAAATCCCCTGTTGTAGGCTACTCATTTGAAAGGCTATGATATTAACTATGACACACAGCAATATGTGAGCGATAGAGATATAGTGCTGTACCTCCCCCCAGGAAGAAGTACTCTGTCTCTGTCCAATCATGTGGAAATGTTACTAGTAGTAAATTAGTAATACGCATTACAACATAAATGTACCAACGTATTGCATGCGTTGTGAGCTTGTAGATCTGCTATTTTTCACTATTTTTGAACATCTCTGAACATAGGCCTACAAAATTGAGTATGATTCACTTAGTCCACCATTTCTTTTAGGTAAATCTACTCAATGTCCACCACTGAGACTTACCCATCTGTTCATTGGTGATACTCATCCTCCAACAACTCCTTATGTTTGACTTATGTTTCTGCTTCTACAATTACGCTGAATAATTCATGGCCTTATACTTAATGTAGGTGACTCACCATTGCCAAGTAACACAGGTAACATGGTTGCACCCTCAGAACAAATTCAACCACAAACTAGAAAATATTGTTCCTGAAGAAACTATATTGTGCATGGGCAAGCCCAAAAATAGTAGTATAAATAGTGTCAAGGTGACAAGGTCCCAGCAGTGCACTCGACTTGACCTGATATCTCTGACTGTTGTGAGTGTAGACTTGGCCCCGGGTGATCGGATTAATCACATTATCATCAGTTGCCACTTTGACAGTGATGATGTCACGTGCATGCCCTCTATAATAGGCTAATAGAAATAGTGTAGGATATCTTCAGTGTGCTGCTGCTGCAGCAAGCCCACAATGAGGCAGAGTAGGGCGGGTCTGGAGACAGAATTTACATCACCTTGCCTCAACTTGTTATGCATTAAAGATAGTTTACTTTTGTGATAACTACATTACTGCATAATCCATAAAGTACTAATATTTGATGTGTCAGTATCCTAGTGTCAGTAGTATCCTGGTGGTCAGTAACCTGGTGTCAGTATCCACTCCACACTGTCTGCCAGTGCTCATTCAATGTTATGGTTTGTGTTGCAGGTATCTCGTAAGTCAGAAATGTCCAAAGTCTGGCCTGAGGCATTGTGGCATGAGGGCAGATTGCATATGGCTGGCTTCCTTCCTAAAATGTATTATTCATGGACGTCAGTAAATAGTCCCTTAATAAATCCATATTTAAGTTTCTCAGTATTTTGAAATGAACCTCTACTTCACAGTAGAATTAGTAGGATTCATAATTGCTTGTTCCTTGTGGTGTTTTATATTATGAAGAGGTGAAAGAAAGGCATTTGTTTATGGAAACCTTTTCTCACCTTTTTTGCTATTTGAACAGACAATGCAATAGAGATTTAGAAGACCCCTCAAGGAATCACCAGGGTCTCCTGGATGCGAGATTCAATAATACGGCAGTCTAGCCTTGTAGATTCACTTTATTGTCACTTAGTTGCACGGTCAGGTACATACTCATACATGTGAAAATATTACGCTCGGAAGCTCCAATATAATAAAAATGACATAACACATGGTAAAATGTGTAAAATAGAGGTCCTCCACACTGTGCAGCTCACACCCAGTGATCTTCTCAGCAGTGTGGACAACCTTCCTCATCGCCTTGCAGTTCCTGTCCGCGGAGCTGCCGTACCACGATGTGAAGCTGCCTGTCAGGACTCAGGAGGCTCTCTAGTGTGCCTCTGTAGAAGTCCCTGGTGGTGTTGGGTCTCAGGCCAAACTGTTTCAGACACCTAAATCCATATAGGCGCTGTTGGGCCTTTTTGTCTCCACCAGGCCGAAGGCATGGGGAGAGTGTATGTTTTGCACTCTGTCCGCCTGTGTGTGTGTGTGTGTGTGTGTGTGTGTGTGTCCGTCCGTCCGTCCTTCCGTCTGTGAACAGCTAATCTCCGGCACTGTTAACCCGGTCGATGCCAAATTTTGCACACACAGTCCCATGACTAGGCCGAGGAAGAAATGCCATGTGAACATTTTCATCTCAGCCTCATGGTGGCGCTATAACTGGCGTTTTTACCTCTAACTGCACGGATCTGTGGATAACTTTGTATGCCAACTCCCAAGGCCAAGGAAAAACCTTTGCCTGGAATTTTTCACATCTTTTTCACATCTGCTCTTTATAGCGCCACCAGGAGGCCGACATATGTAAAACACATTTTCTAATAGTGCTCCATTCACACTTTTTATTATTCAGCTTACTGTGGAGACACAGTGTTACGGCCAGCCTTAATTAGGTTATTTTGTATTTGGTATTAGGCCTATCTGTTGTTTCCTTTGTTCTGAGGTGGAGAGTTGATGAGAGGTGGAGGAGACCTGCGTCATCATGAGACTGATTACTGGAGAGTGCTGTGGGGAACTAGTCCTCTCCATGGATTGGCCGGCTCTGATGAGCCCTATGACACCAGCAGTGGATTGGGTGGTGGCCACACCCGAACTATAAAGCTCAGTGACAAACAACTCTGTTCAGAGGACTCAGGACTCTCAGCTTCAGGGCAGCAGGGAATCGGTCCTCTGTCCTCTCACCACAACCTGCGACCATCCTATCCAGTTCTTTTGGGATAAGTTTTTGAGTTCTGTTTTTGATTTGTGTTTGCTATGTTTGAAGTTGTGTTTTGTTAGTTTAGGTTTATTTGGGCTATTGTATATTGTTGTAAATATTCCTGATTTTGGGCTGTAAATAAATGCACAGTCCGTCCGGGGCGTAACATGTGGAGGCTCATCCGGGCCAAAAGTTAAAACTTTTGGGTCATTTTGATCATGCCAGTTGGGTTGGTCTGGTTCTGTTTTGTTTTAGGTTGGCAGATTTGTATTATCGGTGATAATTTTGTGCAGATACCCACTGTTACTATTGGCTCATGTGTTTCATTCAAGTGCCTTTATTGCTGTTTGCTAATGTCTCAATCTCTACACTGCAGGCGGAGAGAGAAGAATGGTGTTTCAACATTCTGAGTGTATTCTGGTGGCTTCAGCGAGAGACCTTCGCCCTCTACTGCAGTAAGTGTGACCATGGGGAGGGAGAGGAAACGCTTACATCCCATGGTTTAACATTTCCGTGGCGAGGGTGGGGGAGGTTCTCATTTGTGTTGGGTGGGGGACTCAACAGAGTCTTAGGCTGGCCCTCCACATAGGTGGAGCTCCAAGGAAGGCGTAAAGGCTAGAGCTGACTGTGTACAAGCCCCCTAGCTAACACTGCCACTCCTAATTTGGATTTTGGTGTGTATTCTGCTGCTATTGCAGTATAAATTTGTGGGGAATGCTGCACAGAATTATAATTTGCTCCTGGGTAAATCTGCCAACCAAATGGTTAAAATTGTTTTTTGTGTGTGTGTCTGTGTGTGTGTGTGGGGGGGGGGGGGGGGGGGTGGGTGGGTGTGTGTGTGTGTGTGTGTGTGTGTGTGTTCAGGCCTACTGATTAGCTCCTGTCATGTGTGCTGAGAAGGGCTCACATGACAGAACCTTTGTGTCTGTCAGTAGTCGTGTATCCGACTATGTTGTTTGTGAATATGCTCAAGTCAATTTAAAAAAAGGATTTTAGCCCCACAAGCCAAGTTGAATTGCCTTTTCGATCTGGACGATTTTTGATTAATTCAGACTAGTGAAAGGTTAATTGGCTATTCAATTACATTGGGAGATTACAGTTTCAGTTAATCCAATGGTGTATATGCAGTAATTCTACACTGTTATACCACTTGGGATTCGTAATGCCCCTGCAAGGCTGGGTGCACTTCATTCGGTTATCATTGAGTATGATGCAGGTTGAGAATATTTACACACTACTATAAGTAAAATAAAAAGTCTGATTTGGCCTTTAGGGTGAACTTCATGGGAAGTTTTCTTCTAGGAAGGGGGGTGTATTTTTAAAATGTGAGATAGATCTGGTATTTTGTGAAAAGTGAATTAATGAAATTGCTGATAACATTTGGTGAAGACTTCAGGGGAGAACTGAACTGGTGTTACGGCCAGCCTTGATTAGGTTATTTTGTATTTGGTATTATCTGTTTCCTGTGTTCTGAGGTGAGAAGTGGAGGAGACCTCGTCATCATGAGACTGATTACTGGAGAGTGCTTGATGCTGTGGGGAACTAGTCCTCTCCATGGATTGGCCGGCTCTGATGAGCCCTATGACGCCAGCAGTGGATTGGGTGGTGGCCACACCCGATCTACTATAAAGATCAGTCACAAACAACTCTGTTCTTCAGAGGACTGTCGGCTTCAGGGCAGCAGGCAATCCTGTGTCCTCTCACCACAACCTGTGACCATCCTGTCCAGTTCTTTATTTGGGATACGTTTTTGATTTTTGTTTGCTATGTTTGAAGTTGTGTTTTGTTAGTTTAGGTTTATTTGGGTTATTGTATATTGTAAATATTCCTGATTTTGGGCTGTAAATAAATGCACATTCCGTTTTATTGCAATTGTCTTTCTGCATTTTATGTTGCTAACCCTAGACTAGGCGACGTAACACACATGCTTGAACTTTTTACTTTGAAATGTTTTGTAGTTTCTGAGTTATTTAACTTAAACGCCCAATGCATTCTCTATGGCAATAGCACAAACTTTGGCATGCTACTAGTCCTACATACTTAAACCTACCAACCCCATTCTAGCCTACTTAGGTTCATCTTACGGTGGACATGTTTGCCTGAAAAGGAATCTTTGAAAGGCGTAATAGTTTTAGAAATATAGTGCTTTCAAATTTGAGACTTTTAACATGGGGCTCAATGGCAGATTTTGGCACGTCAAAAAATCACTTTCACCTAAACTCCATTCACACTTTTAATTATTCAGCTTACTGTGGAGACACATGCTGGAACGTTTTACTTTGAAATGTTTTGTAGTTTCTGAGTTATTTAACTTAAACGCCCAATGCATTCTCTATTGCAATAGCACAAACTTTGGCATGCTACTATACATACAAAATGATAAACGAGGATAATTTTTTTTTTTCAAAAAACAATGGGCTATAACCCATAATTTTTTTTCAAATCCTCAATGATGAAAAAACGGCGTGCTATAGTATGCCGTACGATATGGGCTATATTATAGCCCATGGTCAAAAATGATGAAAAACGAGGATATTCTTTTCCCAAAAAAATCTAAAAACCTCAAAAATGATGAAAAACGGCGTGCTAGTATGCTGTATGATATGGGCTATAGCCCATGGTCCAAAATAAAAAAAAACAGGTTAAAAAAAAAATCAAAAATTAAATAAACGATTGGCTATAACCAATCGTTTTTTATTTTTTTCCAAATCCTCAAAAATGATAAACGGCGTGCTATAGTATGCCATACGAAATGGGCTATAGCCCATGGTCCAAAATGATGAAAAACGAGGATACATTTTTTTATCAAAAAACGATGGGCTATAACCAATTGTTTTTTTTGTTTTTTTTTTCAAATACAAAAAAATGATGAAAAATGGCGTGCTATAGTATGCCGTACGATATGGGCTATAGCCCATGGTCCAAAATGATGAAAAACGAGGATAAAAACAATTAAAAGAATTATCTAAAAAGGATAAAAATCTTTATTCAAAAATTCAAAAAAGATGGGCTATAACCCATCGCTTTTTTTCATTTTTTCATTTTTTTCGAAAACTCAAATGTAGAAAAACGGCGTGCTATAGTATGCCGTACGATATGGGCTATAGCCCATGGTCCAAAATGATGAAAAACGAGGATTAAAAGAATTATCTAAAAAATCGTTTTTTTCATTTTTTTCAAATCCTCAAAAATGATGAAAAACGGCGTGCTATAGTATGCCGTACGGTATGGGCTATAGCCCATGGTCAAAAATGATGAAAAACGAGGATAAAAAAAAAGTCAAAAATTCAAAAAACGATGGGCTATAACCCATGTTTTTTTGTTTTTTTTCATTTTTTCCAAATCCTCAAAAATGATGAAAACGGCGTGCTATAGTATGCCGTACGAAATGGGCTATAGCCCATGGTCCAAAATGATGAAAAACCAGGAATAAAAAAAAAAAACTATGGGCTATATATAACCCATCGTGCTACAGTATGCCGTACGATATGGGCTATTAGACGAGCATCTAAAAATGGGATAAAAAACGTCAAAAAATAGACGTTTTTTAACCCCTTTTTAGACGCACGTCTAATAGCCGGCTATTGCTCAGTGGGATGATCAAAAATGATGAAAAACGTGGATTAATTTTTTTTTCAAAAAATCAAAAAACGATGGGCTATAACCCATCGTTTTTTATTTTTTCATTATTTTCAAATCCTCAAAAATGATGAAAAACGGCGTGCTACAGTATGCCGTACGATATGGGCTATTAGACGAGCGTCTAAAAATGGGATAAAAAACGTCTAAAAATAGACGTCTAAAACACGTCTAAAAATAGACGATTTTTAGACGTCTATTTTTAAACGTTTTTTATCCCATTTTTAGACGCACGTCTAATAGCCGGCTATTGCTCAGTGGGATGGTCAAAAATGATGAAAAACGAGGATTCAAAAATAATTAAAAAAAATCAAAAAACGATGGGCTATAACCCATCGTTTTTTCTTTTTTCATTCTTTTCAAATCCTCAAAAATGATGAAAAACGGCGTGCTACAGTATGCCGTACGATATGGGCTATTAGACGAGCGTCTAAAAATGGGATAAAAAACGTCTAAAACACGTCTAAAAATAGACGATTTTTAGACGTCTATTCTTAGACGTTTTTTATCCCATTTTTAGACGCACGTCTAATAGCCGGCTATTGCTCAGTGGGATGGTCAAAAATGATGAAAAACGAGGATTAAAAAAAAAAAAAAAAAATCAAAAAACGATGGGCTATAACCCATCGTTTTTTCTTTTTTCATTATTTTCAAATCCTACCGTACGGCATACTATAGCACGCCGTTTTTCATCATTTTTGAGGATTTGAAAAAAAATCTAAATAAAAAAAAACATGGGTTATAACCCATCGTTTTTTGAATTTTTGAAAAAGAAATTTAACCTCGTTTTTCATCATCTTTGAACATGGGCTATAGCCCCTACCGTACGGCATACTATAGCACGCCCTTTTTCATCTTTTTTGAGGATTTGAAAAAAATTCAAAATTTCAAAAACATGGGTTATAGCCCATCGTTTTTGGAATTTTTGATTTTTCTTAACCTCGTTTTTCATCATTTTTGAACATGGGCTATAGCCACTACTGTACGGCATACTATAGCACGCCGTTTTTCATCATTTTTGAGGATTTGAAAAAATTTCAACATTTCAAAAAACATGGGTTATAGCCCATCGTTTTTTGAATTTTTGATTTTTTTTTTAACCTCGTTTTTCATAATTTTTGAACATGGGCTATAGCCCCTACCGTACGGCATACTATAGCACTCCGTTTTTCATCATTTTTGAGGATTTGAAAATTTTTCAAAATTTCAAAAACATGGGTTATAGCCCATCGTTTTTTGAATTTTTGAAAAAAAAATTAACCTCGTTTTTCATCATTTCTGAACATGGGCTATAGCCCCTACCGTACGGCATACTTTGGCACGCCGTTTTTCATCATTTCTGAGGATTTGAAAAAAATCAAAATTTCAAAAAACATGGGTTATAGCCCATCGTTTTTTGAATAAAAAAAAAAATTAACCTCGTTTTTCATAATTTTTTTACATGGGCTATAGCCCCTACCGTACGGCATACTATAGCACGCCGTTTTTCATCATTTTTGAGGATTTGAAAAAAAATCTAAATTTCAAAAAACATGGGTTATAGCCCATCGTTTTTTGAATTTTTGAATTTCTTTTTAACCTCGTTTTTCATCATTTTTGAACATGGGCTATAGCTCCTACCGTACGGCGTGCTATAGTATGCCGTACGGTATGGGCTATTAGACGAGCGTCTAAAAATGGGATTAAAACATCAAAAAATAGACGTCTAAAACACGTTTAAAAATAGACGTGTTTTAGACGTCTATTTTTAGACGTTTTTTATCCCATTTTTGACCATGGGCTATAGCCCATAACGTACGGCATACTATAGCACGCCGTTTTTCATCATTTTTGAGGATTTGAAAAAAATCAAAAAACGATGGGCTATAACCCATTGTTTTTTTTTTCTTCATTTTTTTCAAATCCTCAAAAATGATGAAAAACGGCGTGCTATAGTATGCCGTACGGTATGGGCTATTAGATGAGCGTCTAAAAATGGGATTAAAACGTCTAAAAATAGACGTCTAAAACACGTCTAAAAATAGACGTGTTTTAGACGTCTATTTTTAGACGTTTTTTATCCCATTTTTGACCATGGGCTGTAGCCCATACCGTACGGGATACTATAGCAAGCCGTTTTTCATCATTTTTGAGGATTTGAAAAAAATCTAAAAAGATGGGCTATAACCCATCGTTTTTTTTTTCTTAATTTTTTTCAAATCCTCAAAAATGATGAAAAACGGCGTGCTATAGTATGCCGTACGGTATGGGCTATTAGACGAGCATCTATAAATGGGATAAAAACGTAAAAAAATAGACGTCTAAAACACGTCTAAAAATAGACGTGTTTTAGACGTCTATTTTTAGACGTTTTTTATCCCATTTTTGACCATAGGCTGTAGCCCATACCGTACGGGATACTATAGCAAGCCGTTTTTCATCATTTTTGAGGATTTGAAAAAAATCAAAAAAGATGGGCTATAACCCATCGTTTTTTTTTCTTCATTTTTTAAAAATCCTCAAAAATGATGAAAAACGGCGTGCTATAGTATGCCGTACGGTATGGGCTATTAGATGAGCGTCTAAAAATGGGATTAAAACGTCTAAAAATAGACGTCTAAAACACGTCTAAAAATAGACGTGTTTTAGACGTCTATTTTTAGACGTTTTTTATCCCATTTTTGACCATGGGCTGTAGCCCATACCGTACGGGATACTATAGCAAGCCGTTTTTCATCATTTTTGAGGATTTGAAAAAAATCTAAAAAGATGGGCTATAACCCATCGTTTTTTTTTTCATTTCATTTTTTTCAAATCCTCAAAAATGATGAAAAACGGCGTACTGTAGTATGCCGTATGGTATGGGCTATTAGACGAGCATCTAAAAATGGGATAAAAACGTAAAAAAATAGACGTCTAAAACACGTCTAAAAATAGACGTGTTTTAGACGTCTATTTTTAGACGTTTTTTATCCCATTTTTGACCATGGGCTATAGACCATACCGTACGGCATACTATAGCACGCCGTTTTTCATCATTTTTGAGGATTTGAACAAAATCTAAAAACGATGGGCTATAACCCATCGTTTTTTTTTTTTTTTAATCCTCAAAAATGATGAAAAACGGCGTGCTATAGTATGCCGTACGGTATGGGCTATTAGATGAGCGTCTAAAAATGGGATTAAAACGTCTAAAAATAGACGTCTAAAACACGTCTAAAAATACACGTGTTTTAGACGTCTATTTTTAGACGTTTTTTATCCCATTTTTCACCATGGGCTGTAGCCCATACCGTACGGGATACTATAGCAAGCCGTTTTTCATCATTTTTGAGGATTTGAAAAAAATCTAAAAAGATGGGCTATAACCCATCGTTTTTTTTTTCATTTCATTTTTTTCAAATCCTCAAAATTGATGAAAAACGGCGTACTGTAGTATGCCGTACGGTATGGGCTATTAGACGAGCATCTAAAAATGGGATTAAAACGTCTAAAAATAGACGTCTAAAACATGTCTAAAAATAGACGTGTTTTAGACGTCTATTTTTAGACGTTTTTTATCCCATTTTTGACCATGGGCTGTAGCCCATACCGTACGGGATACTATAGCAAGCCGTCTTTCATCATTTTTGAGGATTTGAAAAAAATCAAAAAAATCAAAAAAGATGGGCTATAACCCATCTTTTTTTTTTTTTAACTTTTCTTTTTTTTCAAATCCTCAAAAATGATGAAAAACGGCGTGCTATAGTATGCCGTACGGTATGGGCTATTAGACGAGCATCTAAAAATGGGATAAAAACGTCAAAAAATAGACGTCTAAAACACGTCTAAAAATAGACGTGTTTTAGACGTCTATTTTTAGACGTTTTTTATCCCATTTTTGACCATGGGCTGTAGCCATAGACTGTAAAAAATATGGACAAAGCGTTCCCCGGGTCTAACATGAACGTAAAATGAAGCCTGTAATAATATGCTAATTCCTGATGTAAGTCGCCATCTTTGGTACCAGCTGGCCATTGGCTGGCTCCGTTTTGTATACCAGCTGGTCATTGGCTGCCCAGACAACGAGGCGGGACTTCCCCCCTTCTTCTCCGTTGGTTTTTATTTTGACTCGAGTGGGAGGGGAATCCCGATCATAGACTGTAATGGTAGCCACGCCCCTCAGAACATACGCGATGGTTTTTTTTCTTTATGGTCATTTTTTTAATTAATGGGACCATAATTTTCCAAAAAGAATATTATGACATTAGAAATGAGACTTTAAACTAGTGACTGGAAGAAGAAAGTATTCATGACCATGTTTATTAAGGTAATACAGTCTAGGTGAAGTTGGGCCAAAATACATGGGCCTCTATGGAGCTATGGGGCTTTTTGGGTCCGGTCCAGCGCCACAACAGGCCATTATATGAACTACCGATTTCAAATGAGGCTTCACGAAATATCTGGCTGACTGCCCCCCTGGCTGTAGCCCATACCGTACGGGATACTATAGCAAGCCGTTTTTCATCATTTTTGAGGATTTGAAAAAAATCTAAAAACGATAGGCTATAACCCATCGTTTTTCTTTTCTTTTCATTTTTTTCAAATCCTCAAAAATGATGAAAAACGGCGTGCTATAGTATGCCGTATGGTATGGGCTATTAGACGAGCATCTAAAAATGGGATAAAAACGTCAAAAAATAGACGTCTAAAACACGTCTAAAAATAGACGTGTTTTAGACGTCTATTTTTTGACGTTTTTTATCCCATTTTTGACCATGGGCTATAGACCATACCGTACGGCATACTATAGCACGCCGTTTTTCATCATTTTTGAGGATTTGAAAAAAATCTAAAAACGATGGGCTATAACCCATCGTTTTTTTTTTCTTTTCATTTTTTTCAAATCCTCAAAAATGATAAAAAACGGCGTGCTATAGTATGCCGTATGGTATGGGCTATTAGACGAGCATCTAAAAATGGGATAAAAACGTCAAAAAATAGACGTCTAAAACACGTCTAAAAATAGACGTGTTTTAGACGTCTATTTTTTGACGTTTTTTATCCCATTTTTGACCATGGGCTATAGACCATACCGTACGGCATACTATAGCACGCCGTTTTTCATCATTTTTGAGGATTTGAAAAAAATCTAAAAACGATGGGCTATAACCCATCGTTTTTTTTTTTCTTCATTTTTTTCAAATCCTCAAAAATGATGAAAAACGGCGTGCTATAGTATGCCGTACGGTATGGGCTATTAGACGAGCATCTAAAAATGGGATAAAAACGTCTAAAAATAGACGTCTAAAACACGTCTAAAAATAGACGTGTTTTAGACGTCTATTTTTAGACGTTTTTTATCCCATTTTTGACCATGGGCTGTAGCCCATACCGTACGGGATACTATAGCAAGCCGTTTTTCATCATTTTTGAGGATTTGAAAAAAATCTAAAAACGATAGGCTATAACCCATCGTTTTTCTTTTCTTTTCATTTTTTTCAAATCCTCAAAAATGATGAAAAACGGCGTGCTATAGTATGCCGTATGGTATGGGCTATTAGACGAGCATCTAAAAATGGGATAAAAACGTCAAAAAATAGACGTCTAAAACACGTCTAAAAATAGACGTGTTTTAGACGTCTATTTTTTGACGTTTTTTATCCCATTTTTGACCATGGGCTATAGACCATACCGTACGGCATACTATAGCACGCCGTTTTTCATCATTTTTGAGGATTTGAAAAAAATCTAAAAACGATGGGCTATAACCCATCGTTTTTTTTTTCTTTTCATTTTTTTCAAATCCTCAAAAATGATAAAAAACGGCGTGCTATAGTATGCCGTATGGTATGGGCTATTAGACGAGCATCTAAAAATGGGATAAAAACGTCAAAAAATAGACGTCTAAAACACGTCTAAAAATAGACGTGTTTTAGACGTCTATTTTTTGACGTTTTTTATCCCATTTTTGACCATGGGCTATAGACCATACCGTACGGCATACTATAGCACGCCGTTTTTCATCATTTTTGAGGATTTGAAAAAAATCTAAAAAGATGGGCTATAACCCATCGTTTTTTTTTTCTTTTCATTTTTTTCAAATCCTCAAAAATGATGAAAAACGGCGTGCTATAGTATGCCGTATGGTATGGGCTATTAGACGAGCATCTAAAAATGGGATAAAAACGTCAAAAAATAGACGTCTAAAACACGTCTAAAAATAGACGTGCTTTAGACGTCTATTTTTTGACGTTTTTTATCCCATTTTTGACCATGGGCTATAGACCATACCGTACGGCATACTATAGCACGCCGTTTTTCATCATTTTTGAGGATTTGAAAAAAATCTAAAAACGATGGGCTATAACCCATCGTTTTTTTTTTCTTCATTTTTTTCAAATCCTCAAAAATGATGAAAAACGGCGTGCTATAGTATGCCGTACGGTATGGGCTATTAGACGAGCATCTAAAAATGGGATAAAAACGTCTAAAAATAGACGTCTAAAACACGTCTAAAAATAGACGTGTTTTAGACGTCTATTTTTAGACGTTTTTTATCCCATTTTTGACCATGGGCTGTAGCCCATACCGTACGGGATACTATAGCAAGCCGTTTTTCATCATTTTTGAGGATTTGAAAAAAATCAAAAAAATCAAAAAAGATGGGCTATAACCCATCTTTTTTTTTTTTTACTTTTTTTTTTTTTCAAATCCTCAAAAATGATGAAAAACGGCGTGCTATAGTATGCCGTACGGTATGGGCTATTAGACGAGCATCTAAAAATGGGATAAAAACGTCAAAAAATAGACGTCTAAAACACGTCTAAAAATAGACGTGTTTTAGACGTCTATTTTTAGATGTTTTTTATCCCATTTTTGACCATGGGCTATAGACCATACCGTACGGGATACTATAGCAAGCCGTTTTTCATCATTTTTGAGGATTTGAAAAAAATCAAAAAAGATGGGCTATAACCCATCGTTTTTTTTTTTACTTTTTTTTTTTTTCAAATCCTCAAAAATGATGAAAAACGGCGTGCTATAGTATGCCGTACGGTATGGGCTATTAGACGAGCATCTAAAAATGGGATAAAAACGTCAAAAAATAGACGTCTAAAACACGTCTAAAAATAGACGTGTTTTAGACGTCTATTTTTAGATGTTTTTTATCCCATTTTTCACCATGGGCTATAGACCATACCGTACGGGATACTATAGCAAGCCGTTTTTCATCATTTTTGAGGATTTGAAAAAAATCAAAAAAGATGGGCTATAACCCATCGTTTTTTTTTTCTTTTCATTTTTTTCAAATCCTCAAAAATGATGAAAAACGGCGTGCTATAGTATGCCGTATGGTATGGGCTATTAGACGAGCATCTAAAAATGGGATAAAAACGTCAAAAAATAGACGTCTAAAACACGTCTAAAAATAGACGTGTTTTAGACGTCTATTTTTTGACGTTTTTTATCCCATTTTTGACCATGGGCTATAGACCATACCGTACGGCATACTATAGCACGCCGTTTTTCATCATTTTTGAGGATTTGAAAAAAATCTAAAAACGATGGGCTATAACCCATCGTTTTTTTTTTCTTCATTTTTTTCAAATCCTCAAAAATGATGAAAAACGGCGTGCTATAGTATGCCGTACGGTATGGGCTATTAGACGAGCATCTAAAAATGGGATAAAAACGTCTAAAAATAGACGTCTAAAACACGTCTAAAAATAGACGTGTTTTAGACGTCTATTTTTAGACGTTTTTTATCCCATTTTTGACCATGGGCTGTAGCCCATACCGTACGGGATACTATAGCAAGCCGTTTTTCATCATTTTTGAGGATTTGAAAAAAATCAAAAAAATCAAAAAAGATGGGCTATAACCCATCTTTTTTTTTTTTTACTTTTTTTTTTTTTCAAATCCTCAAAAATGATGAAAAACGGCGTGCTATAGTATGCCGTACGGTATGGGCTATTAGACGAGCATCTAAAAATGGGATAAAAACGTCTAAAAATAGACGTCTAAAACACGTCTAAAAATAGACGTGTTTTAGACGTCTATTTTTAGACGTTTTTTATCCCATTTTTGACCATGGGCTGTAGCCCATACCGTACGGGATACTATAGCAAGCCGTTTTTCATCATTTTTGAGGATTTGAAAAAAATCAAAAAAATCAAAAAAGATGGGCTATAACCCATCTTTTTTTTTTTTTACTTTTTTTTTTTTTCAAATCCTCAAAAATGATGAAAAACGGCGTGCTATAGTATGCCGTACGGTATGGGCTATTAGACGAGCATCTAAAAATGGGATAAAAACGTCAAAAAATAGACGTCTAAAACACGTCTAAAAATAGACGTGTTTTAGACGTCTATTTTTAGATGTTTTTTATCCCATTTTTGACCATGGGCTATAGACCATACCGTACGGGATACTATAGCAAGCCGTTTTTCATCATTTTTGAGGATTTGAAAAAAATCAAAAAAGATGGGCTATAACCCATCGTTTTTTTTTTTACTTTTTTTTTTTTTTCAAATCCTCAAAAATGATGAAAAACGGCGTGCTATAGTATGCCGTACGGTATGGGCTATTAGACGAGCATCTAAAAATGGGATAAAAACGTCAAAAAATAGACGTCTAAAACACGTCTAAAAATAGACGTGTTTTAGACGTCTATTTTTAGACGTTTTTTATCCCATTTTTGACCATGGGCTGTAGCCCATACCGTACGGGATACTATAGCAAGCCGTTTTTCATCATTTTTGAGGATTTGAAAAAAATCAAAAAAATCAAAAAAGATGGGCTATAACCCATCTTTTTTTTTTTTTACTTTTTTTTTTTTTCAAATCCTCAAAAATGATGAAAAACGGCGTGCTATAGTATGCCGTACGGTATGGGCTATTAGACGAGCATCTAAAAATGGGATAAAAACGTCAAAAAATAGACGTCTAAAACACGTCTAAAAATAGACGTGTTTTAGACGTCTATTTTTAGATGTTTTTTATCCCATTTTTGACCATGGGCTATAGACCATACCGTACGGGATACTATAGCAAGCCGTTTTTCATCATTTTTGAGGATTTGAAAAAAATCAAAAAAGATGGGCTATAACCCATCGTTTTTTTTTTTACTTTTTTTTTTTTTCAAATCCTCAAAAATGATGAAAAACGGCGTGCTATAGTATGCCGTACGGTATGGGCTATTAGACGAGCATCTAAAAATGGGATAAAAACGTCAAAAAATAGACGTCTAAAACACGTCTAAAAATAGACGTGTTTTAGACGTCTATTTTTAGATGTTTTTTATCCCATTTTTCACCATGGGCTATAGACCATACCGTACGGGATACTATAGCAAGCCGTTTTTCATCATTTTTGAGGATTTGAAAAAAATCAAAAAAGATGGGCTATAACCCATCGTTTTTTTTTTCTTTTCATTTTTTTCAAATCCTCAAAAATGATGAAAAACGGCGTGCTATAGTATGCCGTATGGTATGGGCTATTAGACGAGCATCTAAAAATGGGATAAAAACGTCAAAAAATAGACGTCTAAAACACGTCTAAAAATAGACGTGTTTTAGACGTCTATTTTTTGACGTTTTTTATCCCATTTTTGACCATGGGCTATAGACCATACCGTACGGCATACTATAGCACGCCGTTTTTCATCATTTTTGAGGATTTGAAAAAAATCTAAAAACGATGGGCTATAACCCATCGTTTTTTTTTTCTTCATTTTTTTCAAATCCTCAAAAATGATGAAAAACGGCGTGCTATAGTATGCCGTACGGTATGGGCTATTAGACGAGCATCTAAAAATGGGATAAAAACGTCTAAAAATAGACGTCTAAAACACGTCTAAAAATAGACGTGTTTTAGACGTCTATTTTTAGACGTTTTTTATCCCATTTTTGACCATGGGCTGTAGCCCATACCGTACGGGATACTATAGCAAGCCGTTTTTCATCATTTTTGAGGATTTGAAAAAAATCAAAAAAATCAAAAAAGATGGGCTATAACCCATCTTTTTTTTTTTTTACTTTTTTTTTTTTTCAAATCCTCAAAAATGATGAAAAACGGCGTGCTATAGTATGCCGTACGGTATGGGCTATTAGACGAGCATCTAAAAATGGGATAAAAACGTCAAAAAATAGACGTCTAAAACACGTCTAAAAATAGACGTGTTTTAGACGTCTATTTTTAGATGTTTTTTATCCCATTTTTGACCATGGGCTATAGACCATACCGTACGGGATACTATAGCAAGCCGTTTTTCATCATTTTTGAGGATTTGAAAAAAATCAAAAAAGATGGGCTATAACCCATCGTTTTTTTTTTTACTTTTTTTTTTTTTTCAAATCCTCAAAAATGATGAAAAACGGCGTGCTATAGTATGCCGTACGGTATGGGCTATTAGACGAGCATCTAAAAATGGGATAAAAACGTCAAAAAATAGACGTCTAAAACACGTCTAAAAATAGACGTGTTTTAGACGTCTATTTTTAGATGTTTTTTATCCCATTTTTCACCATGGGCTATAGACCATACCGTACGGGATACTATAGCAAGCCGTTTTTCATCATTTTTGAGGATTTGAAAAAAATCAAAAAAGATGGGCTATAACCCATCGTTTTTTTTTTCTTTTCATTTTTTTCAAATCCTCAAAAATGATGAAAAACGGCGTGCTATAGTATGCCGTATGGTATGGGCTATTAGACGAGCATCTAAAAATGGGATAAAAACGTCAAAAAATAGACGTCTAAAACACGTCTAAAAATAGACGTGTTTTAGACGTCTATTTTTAGACGTTTTTTATCCCATTTTTGACCATGGGCTATAGACCATACCGTACGGCATACTATAGCATGCCGTTTTTCATCATTTTTGAGGATTTGAAAAAAATCTAAAAACGATGGGCTGTAACCCATACCGTACGGGATACTATAGCAAGCCGTTTTTCATCATTTTTGAGGATTTGAAAAAAAATCTAAAAAATCAAAAAAGATGGGCTATAACCCATCTTTTTTTTTTTTTACTTTTTTTCAAATCCTCAAAAATGATGAAAAACGGCGTGCTATAGTATGCCGTACGGTATGGGCTATTAGATGAGTGTCTAAAAATGGGATTAAAACGTCTAAAAATAGACGTCTAAAACACGTCTAAAAATAGACGTGTTTTAGACGTCTATTTCTAGAAGTTTTTTATCCCATTTTTGACCATGGGCTATAGACCATACCGTACGGCATACTATAGCACGCCGTTTTTCATCATTTTTGAGGATTTGAAAAAAATCTAAAAACGATGGGCTATAACCCATCGTTTTTTTTTTCTTTTCATTTTTTTCAAATCCTCAAAAATGATGAAAAACGGCGTGCTATAGTATGCCGTATGGTATGGGCTATTAGACGAGCATCTAAAAATGGGATAAAAACGTCAAAAAATAGACGTCTAAAACACGTCTAAAAATAGACGTGTTTTAGACGTCTATTTTTAGACGTTTTTTATCCCATTTTTGACCATGGGCTGTAGCCCATACTGTACGGGATACTATAGCAAGCCGTTTTTCATCATTTTTGAGGATTTGAAAAAAATCAAAAAAATCAAAAAAGATGGGCTATAACCCATCTTTTTTTTTTTTTACTTTTTTTTTTTTTCAAATCCTCAAAAATGATGAAAAACGGCGTGCTATAGTATGCCGTACGGTATGGGCTATTAGACGAGCATCTAAAAATGGGATAAAAACGTCAAAAAATAGACGTCTAAAACACGTCTAAAAATAGACGTGTTTTAGACGTCTATTTTTTGACGTTTTTTATCCCATTTTTGACCATGGGCTATAGACCATACCGTACGGCATACTATAGCACGCCGTTTTTCATCATTTTTGAGGATTTGAAAAAAATCTAAAAAGATGGGCTATAACCCATCGTTTTTTTTTTCTTTTCATTTTTTTCAAATCCTCAAAAATGATGAAAAACGGCGTGCTATAGTATGCCGTATGGTATGGGCTATTAGACGAGCATCTAAAAATGGGATAAAAACGTCAAAAAATAGACGTCTAAAACACGTCTAAAAATAGACGTGTTTTAGACGTCTATTTTTGGACGTTTTTTATCCCATTTTTGACCATGGGCTGTAGCCCATACCGTACGGGATACTATAGCAAGCCGTTTTTCATCATTTTTGAGGATTTAAAAAAAATAAAAAAAATCTAAAAACGATGGGCTATAACCCATCGTTTTTTTTTTCTTAATTTTTTTCAAATCCTCAAAAATGATGAAAAACGGCGTGCTATAGTATGCCGTATGGTATGGGCTATTAGACGAGCATCTAAAAATGGGATAAAAACGTCTAAAAATAGACGTCTAAAACACGTCTAAAAATAGACGTGTTTTAGACGTCTATTTTTAGACGTTTTTTATCCCATTTTTGACCATGGGCTGTAGCCCATACCGTACGGGATACTATAGCAAGCCGTTTTTCATCATTTTTGAGGATTTGAAAAAAATCAAAAAAATCAAAAAAGATGGGCTATAACCCATCTTTTTTTTTTTTTTTTTTTGTTTTTTTTTCAAATCCTCAAAAATGATGAAAAACGGCGTGCTATAGTATGCCGTACGGTATGGGCTATTAGACGAGCATCTAAAAATGGGATAAAAACGTCAAAAAATAGACGTCTAAAACACGTCTAAAAATAGACGTGTTTTAGACATCTATTTTTTGACCTTTTTTATCCCATTTTTGACCATGGGCTATAGACCATACCGTACGGCATACTATAGCATGCCGTTTTTCATCATTTTTGAGGATTTGAAAAAAATCAAAAAAGATGGGCTATAACCCATCGTTTTTTTTTTCTTTTCATTTTTTTCAAATCCTCAAAAATGATGAAAAACGGCGTGCTATAGTATGCCGTATGGTATGGGCTATTAGACGAGCATCTAAAAATGGGATAAAAACGTCAAAAAATAGACGTCTAAAACACGTCTAAAAATAGACGTGTTTTAGACGTCTATTTTTTGACGTTTTTTATCCCATTTTTGACCATGGGCTATAGACCATACCGTACGGCATACTATAGCACGCCGTTTTTCATCATTTTTGAGGATTTGAAAAAAATCTAAAAACGATGGGCTATAACCCATCGTTTTTTTTTTTCTTCATTTTTTTCAAATCCTCAAAAATGATGAAAAACGGCGTGCTATAGTATGCCGTACGGTATGGGCTATTAGACGAGCATCTAAAAATGGGATAAAAACGTCTAAAAATAGACGTCTAAAACACGTCTAAAAATAGACATGTTTTAGACGTCTATTTTTTGACGTTTTTTATCCCATTTTTGACCATGGGCTGTAGCCCATACCGTACGGGATACTATAGCAAGCCGTTTTTCATCATTTTTGAGGATTTAAAAAAAATAAAAAAAATAAAAAAAGATGGGCTATAACCCATCTTTTTTTTTTTTTTTTTTTTTTTTTTCAAATCCTCAAAAATGATGAAAAACGGCGTGCTATAGTATGCCGTACGGTATGGGCTATTAGACGAGCATCTAAAAATGGGATAAAAACGTCAAAAAATAGACGTCTAAAACACGTCTAAAAATAGACGTGTTTTAGACGTCTATTTTTTGACGTTTTTTATCCCATTTTTGACCATGGGCTATAGACCATACCGTACGGCATACTATAGCATGCCGTTTTTCATCATTTTTGAGGATTTGAAAAAAATCAAAAAAGATGGGCTATAACCCATCGTTTTTTTTTTCTTTTCATTTTTTTCAAATCCTCAAAAATGATGAAAAACGGCGTGCTATAGTATGCCGTATGGTATGGGCTATTAGACGAGCATCTAAAAATGGGATAAAAACGTCAAAAACTAGACGTCTAAAACACGTCTAAAAATAGACGTGTTTTAGACGTCTATTTTTTGACGTTTTTTATCCCATTTTTGACCATGGGCTATAGACCATACCGTACGGCATACTATAGCACGCCGTTTTTCATCATTTTTGAGGATTTGAAAAAAATCAAAAAACGATGGGCTATAACCCATCGTTTTTTTTTTCTTAATTTTTTTCAAATCCTCAAAAATGATGAAAAACGGCGTGCTATAGTATGCCGTACGGTATGGGCTATTAGATGAGTGTCTAAAAATGGGATAAAAACGTCAAAAAATAGACGTCTAAAACGCGTCTAAAAATAGACGTGTTTTAGACGTCTATTTTTTGACGTTTTTTATCCCATTTTTGACCATGGGCTATAGACCATACCGTACGGCATACTATAGCACGCCGTTTTTCATCATTTTTGAGGATTTGAAAAAAATCTAAAAACGATGGGCTATAACCCATCGTTTTTTTTTTCTTAATTTTTTTCAAATCCTCAAAAATGATGAAAAACGGCGTGCTATAGTATGCCGTACGGTATGGGCTATTAGACGAGCATCTAAAAATGGGATAAAAACGTCTAAAAATAGACGTCTAAAACACGTCTAAAAATAGACGTGTTTTAGACGTCTATTTTTAGACGTTTTTTATCCCATTTTTGACCATGGGCTGTAGCCCATACCGTACGGGATACTATAGCAAGCCGTTTTTCATCATTTTTGAGGATTTGAAAAAAATCAAAAAAATCTAAAAATCTTTTTTTTTTTTTTTTTTTTTTTTTTAAATCCTCAAAAATGATGAAAAACGGCGTGCTATAGTATGCCGTACGGTATGGGCTATTAGACGAGCATCTAAAAATGGGATAAAAACGTCAAAAAATAGACGTCTAAAACACGTCTAAAAATAGACGTGTTTTAGACGTCTATTTTTTGACGTTTTTTATCCCATTTTTGACCATGGGCTATAGACCATACCGTACGGCATACTATAGCATGCCGTTTTTCATCATTTTTGAGGATTTGAAAAAAATCAAAAAAGATGGGCTATAACCCATCGTTTTTTTTTTCTTTTCATTTTTTTCAAATCCTCAAAAATGATGAAAAACGGCGTGCTATAGTATGCCGTATGGTATGGGCTATTAGACGAGCATCTAAAAATGGGATAAAAACGTAAAAAAATAGACGTCTAAAAATAGACGTGTTTTAGACGTCTATTTTTAGACGTTTTTTATCCCATTTTTGACCATGGGCTATAGACCATACCGTACGGCATACTATAGCACGCCGTTTTTCATCATTTTTGAGGATTTGAAAAAAATCTAAAAACGATGGGCTGTAACCCATCGTTTTTTTTTTCTTAATTGTTTTCAAATCCTCAAAAATGATGAAAAACGGCGTGCTATAGTATGCCGTACGGTATGGGCTATTAGATGAGCGTCTAAAAATGGGATTAAAACGTCTAAAAATAGACGTCTAAAACACGTCTAAAAATAGACGTGTTTTAGACGTCTATTTTTAGATGTTTTTTATCCCATTTTTGACCATGGGCTGTAGCCCATACCGTACGGGATACTATAGCAAGCCGTTTTTCATCATTTTTGAGGATTTGAAAAAAATCTAAAAAGATGGGCTATAACCCATCGTTTTTTTTTCTTTTAATTTTTTTCAAATCCTCAAAAATGATGAAAAACGGCGTGCTATAGTATGCCCTATGGTATGGGCTATTAGACGAGCATCTAAAAATGGGTTAGAAACGTCAAAAAATTGACGTCTAAAACACGTCTAAAAATAGACGTGTTTTAGACGTCTATTTCTAGACGTTTTTTATCCCATTTTTGACCATGGGCTATAGACCATACCGTACGGCATACTATAGCACGCCGTTTTTCATCATTTTTGAGGATTTGAAAAAAATCTAAAAACGATGGGCTATAACCCATCGTTTTTTTTTTCTTTTCATTTTTTTCAAATCCTCAAAAATGATGAAAAACGGCGTGCTATAGTATGCCGTATGGTATGGGCTATTAGACGAGCATCTAAAAATGGGATAAAAACGTCAAAAAATAGACGTCTAAAACACGTCTAAAAATAGACGTGTTTTAGACGTCTATTTTTAGACGTTTTTTATCCCATTTTTGACCATGGGCTGTAGCCCATACCGTACGGGATACTATAGCAAGCCGTTTTTCATCGTTTTTGAGGATTTGAAAAAAATAAAAAAAATCAAAAAAGATGGGCTATAACCCATCTTTTTTTTTTTTTACTTTTTTTTTTCTTTCAAATCCTCAAAAATGATGAAAAACGGCGTCCTATAGTATGCCGTACGGTATGGGCTATTAGACGAGCATCTAAAAATGGGATAAAAACGTCAAAAAATAGACGTCTAAAACACGTCTAAAAATAGACGTGTTTTAGACGTCTATTTTTTGACGTTTTTTATCCCATTTTTGACCATGGGCTATAGACCATACCGTACGGCATACTATAGCACGCCGTTTTTCATCATTTTTGAGGATTTGAAAAAAATCAAAAAAGATGGGCTATAACCCATCGTTTTCTTTTTCTTTTAATTTTTTTCAAATCCTCAAAAATGATGAAAAACGGCGTGCTATAGTATGCCGTATGGTATGGGCTATTAGACGAGCATCTAAAAATGGGATAAAAACGTCAAAAAATAGACGTCTAAAACGCGTCTAAAAATAGACGTGTTTTAGACGTCTATTTTTTGACGTTTTTTATCCCATTTTTGACCATGGGCTATAGACCATACCGTACGGCATACTATAGCACGCCGTTTTTCATCATTTTTGAGGATTTGAAAAAAATCTAAAAACGATGGGCTATAACCCATCGTTTTTTTTTTCTTCATTTTTTTCAAATCCTCAAAAATGATGAAAAACGGCGTGCTATAGTATGCCGTACGGTATGGGCTATTAGATGAGCGTCTAAAAATGGGATTAAAACGTCTAAAAATAGACGTCTAAAACACGTCTAAAAATAGACGTGTTTTAGACGTCTATTTTTTGACGTTTTTTATCCCATTTTTGACCATGGGCTGTAGCCCATACCGTACGGGATACTATAGCAAGCCGTTTTTCATCATTTTTGAGAATTTGAAAAAAATCAAAAAAGATGGGCTATAACCCATCGTTTTTTTTTTCTTTTCATTTTTTTCAAATGAAAAAAATGACGTCTAAAACTGACGTCTAAAACACGTCTAAAAATAGACGTGTTTTAGACGTCTATTTTTAGATGTTTTTTATCCAATTTTTGACCATGGGCTGTAGCCCATACCGTACGGGATACTATAGCAAGCCGTTTTTCATCATTTTTGAGGATTTGAAAAAAATCTAAAAACGATGGGCTATAACCCATCGTTCTTTTTTTCTTCATTTTTTTCAAATCCTCAAAAATGATGAAAAATGGCGTGCTATAGTATGCCGTATGGTATGGGCTATTAGACGAGCATCTAAAAATGGGATAAAAACGTCAAAAAATAGACGTCTATTTTTAGACGTTTTTTATCCCATTTTTGACCATGGGCTGTAGCCCATACCGTACGGGATACTATAGCAAGCCGTTTTTCATCATTTTTGAGGATTTGAAAAAAATCTAAAAACGATGGGCTATAACCCATCGTTTGTTTTTTCTTCATTTTTTTCAAATCCTCAAAAATGATGAAAAACGGCGTGCTATAGTATGCCGTACGGTATGGGCTATTAGATGAGTGTCTAAAAATGGGATAAAAACGTCAAAAAATAGACGTCTAAAACACGTCTAAAAATAGACGTGTTTTAGACGTCTATTTTTTGACGTTTTTTATCCCATTTTTGACCATGGGCTATAGACCATACCGTACGGCATACTATAGCATGCCGTTTTTCATCATTTTTGAGGATTTGAAAAAAATCAAAAAAGATGGGCTATAACCCATCGTTTTTTTTTTCTTTTCATTTTTTTCAAATCCTCAAAAATGATGAAAAACAGCGTGCTATAGTATGCCGTATGGTATGGGCTATTAGACGAGCATCTAAAAATGGGATAAAAACGTCAAAAAATAGACGTCTAAAACACGTCTAAAAATAGACGTGTTTTAGACGTCTATTTTTTGACGTTTTTTATCCCATTTTTGACCATGGGCTATAGACCATACCGTACGGCATACTATAGCACGCCGTTTTTCATCATTTTTGAGGATTTGAAAAAAATCTAAAAACGATGGGCTATAACCCATCGTTTTTTTTTTCTTCATTTTTTTCAAATCCTCAAAAATGATGAAAAACGGCGTGCTATAGTATGCCGTACGGTATGGGCTATTAGATGAGTGTCTAAAAATGGGATAAAAACGTCAAAAAATAGACGTCTAAAACGCGTCTAAAAATAGACGTGTTTTAGACGTCTATTTTTTGACGTTTTTTATCCCATTTTTGACCATGGGCTATAGACCATACCGTACGGCATACTATAGCACGCCGTTTTTCATCATTTTTGAGGATTTGAAAAAAATCTAAAAACGATGGGCTATAACCCATCGTTTTTTTTTTCTTCATTTTTTTCAAATCCTCAAAAATGATGAAAAACGGCGTGCTATAGTATGCCGTACGGTATGGGCTATTAGACGAGCATCTAAAAATGGGATAAAAACGTCTAAAAATAGACGTCTAAAACACGTCTAAAAATAGACATGTTTTAGACGTCTATTTTTTGACGTTTTTTATCCCATTTTTGACCATGGGCTGTAGCCCATACCGTACGGGATACTATAGCAAGCCGTTTTTCATCATTTTTGAGGATTTAAAAAAAATAAAAAAAATAAAAAAAGATGGGCTATAACCCATCTTTTTTTTTTTTTTTTTTTTTTTTTTCAAATCCTCAAAAATGATGAAAAACGGCGTGCTATAGTATGCCGTACGGTATGGGCTATTAGACGAGCATCTAAAAATGGGATAAAAACGTCAAAAAATAGACGTCTAAAACACGTCTAAAAATAGACGTGTTTTAGACGTCTATTTTTTGACGTTTTTTATCCCATTTTTGACCATGGGCTATAGACCATACCGTACGGCATACTATAGCATGCCGTTTTTCATCATTTTTGAGGATTTGAAAAAAATCAAAAAAGATGGGCTATAACCCATCGTTTTTTTTTTCTTTTCATTTTTTTCAAATCCTCAAAAATGATGAAAAACGGCGTGCTATAGTATGCCGTATGGTATGGGCTATTAGACGAGCATCTAAAAATGGGATAAAAACGTCAAAAACTAGACGTCTAAAACACGTCTAAAAATAGACGTGTTTTAGACGTCTATTTTTTGACGTTTTTTATCCCATTTTTGACCATGGGCTATAGACCATACCGTACGGCATACTATAGCACGCCGTTTTTCATCATTTTTGAGGATTTGAAAAAAATCTAAAAACGATGGGCTATAACCCATCGTTTTTTTTTTCTTAATTTTTTTCAAATCCTCAAAAATGATGAAAAACGGCGTGCTATAGTATGCCGTACGGTATGGGCTATTAGATGAGTGTCTAAAAATGGGATAAAAACGTCAAAAAATAGACGTCTAAAACGCGTCTAAAAATAGACGTGTTTTAGACGTCTATTTTTTGACGTTTTTTATCCCATTTTTGACCATGGGCTATAGACCATACCGTACGGCATACTATAGCACGCCGTTTTTCATCATTTTTGAGGATTTGAAAAAAATCTAAAAACGATGGGCTATAACCCATCGTTTTTTTTTTCTTAATTTTTTTCAAATCCTCAAAAATGATGAAAAACGGCGTGCTATAGTATGCCGTACGGTATGGGCTATTAGACGAGCATCTAAAAATGGGATAAAAACGTCTAAAAATAGACGTCTAAAACACGTCTAAAAATAGACGTGTTTTAGACGTCTATTTTTAGACGTTTTTTATCCCATTTTTGACCATGGGCTGTAGCCCATACCGTACGGGATACTATAGCAAGCCGTTTTTCATCATTTTTGAGGATTTGAAAAAAATCAAAAAAATCTAAAAATCTTTTTTTTTTTTTTTTTTTTTTTTTTTAAATCCTCAAAAATGATGAAAAACGGCGTGCTATAGTATGCCGTACGGTATGGGCTATTAGACGAGCATCTAAAAATGGGATAAAAACGTCAAAAAATAGACGTCTAAAACACGTCTAAAAATAGACGTGTTTTAGACGTCTATTTTTTGACGTTTTTTATCCCATTTTTGACCATGGGCTATAGACCATACCGTACGGCATACTATAGCATGCCGTTTTTCATCATTTTTGAGGATTTGAAAAAAATCAAAAAAGATGGGCTATAACCCATCGTTTTTTTTTTCTTTTCATTTTTTTCAAATCCTCAAAAATGATGAAAAACGGCGTGCTATAGTATGCCGTATGGTATGGGCTATTAGACGAGCATCTAAAAATGGGATAAAAACGTCAAAAAATAGACGTCTAAAAATAGACGTGTTTTAGACGTCTATTTTTAGACGTTTTTTATCCCATTTTTGACCATGGGCTATAGACCATACCGTACGGCATACTATAGCACGCCGTTTTTCATCATTTTTGAGGATTTGAAAAAAATCTAAAAACGATGGGCTGTAACCCATCGTTTTTTTTTTCTTAATTTTTTTCAAATCCTCAAAAATGATGAAAAACGGCGTGCTATAGTATGCCGTACGGTATGGGCTATTAGATGAGCGTCTAAAAATGGGATTAAAACGTCTAAAAATAGACGTCTAAAACACGTCTAAAAATAGACGTGTTTTAGACGTCTATTTTTAGATGTTTTTTATCCCATTTTTGACCATGGGCTGTAGCCCATACCGTACGGGATACTATAGCAAGCCGTTTTTCATCATTTTTGAGGATTTGAAAAAAATCTAAAAAGATGGGCTATAACCCATCGTTTTTTTTTCTTTTCATTTTTTTCAAATCCTCAAAAATGATGAAAAACGGCGTGCTATAGTATGCCCTATGGTATGGGCTATTAGACGAGCATCTAAAAATGGGTTAGAAACGTCAAAAAATTGACGTCTAAAACACGTCTAAAAATAGACGTGTTTTAGACGTCTATTTCTAGACGTTTTTTATCCCATTTTTGACCATGGGCTATAGACCATACCGTACGGCATACTATAGCACGCCGTTTTTCATCATTTTTGAGGATTTGAAAAAAATCTAAAAACGATGGGCTATAACCCATCGTTTTTTTTTTCTTTTCATTTTTTTCAAATCCTCAAAAATGATGAAAAACGGCGTGCTATAGTATGCCGTATGGTATGGGCTATTAGACGAGCATCTAAAAATGGGATAAAAACGTCAAAAAATAGACGTCTAAAACACGTCTAAAAATAGACGTGTTTTAGACGTCTATTTTTAGACGTTTTTTATCCCATTTTTGACCATGGGCTGTAGCCCATACCGTACGGGATACTATAGCAAGCCGTTTTTCATCGTTTTTGAGGATTTGAAAAAAATAAAAAAAATAAAAAAAGATGGGCTATAACCCATCTTTTTTTTTTTTTACTTTTTTTTTTCTTTCAAATCCTCAAAAATGATGAAAAACGGCGTCCTATAGTATGCCGTACGGTATGGGCTATTAGACGAGCATCTAAAAATGGGATAAAAACGTCAAAAAATAGACGTCTATTTTTTGACGTTTTTTATCCCATTTTTGACCATGGGCTATAGACCATACCGTACGGCATACTATAGCACGCCGTTTTTCATCATTTTTGAGGATTTGAAAAAAATCTAAAAACGATGGGCTATAACCCATCGTTTTTTTTTTCTTAATTTTTTTCAAATCCTCAAAAATGATGAAAAACGGCGTGCTATAGTATGCCGTACGGTATGGGCTATTAGACGAGCATCTAAAAATGGGATAAAAACGTCTAAAAATAGACGTCTAAAACACGTCTAAAAATAGACGTGTTTTAGACGTCTATTTTTAGACGTTTTTTATCCCATTTTTGACCATGGGCTGTAGCCCATACCGTACGGGATACTATAACAAGCCGTTTTTCATCATTTTTGAGGATTTGAAAAAAATCTAAAAACGATGGGCTATAACCCATCGTTTTTTTTTTCTTCATTTTTTTCAAATCCTCAAAAATGATGAAAAACGGCGTGCTATAGTATGCCGTACGGTATGGGCTATTAGATGAGTGTCTAAAAATGGGATAAAAACGTCAAAAAATAGACGTCTAAAACACGTCTAAAAATAGACGTGTTTTAGACGTCTATTTTTTGACGTTTTTTATCCCATTTTTGACCATGGGCTATAGACCATACCGTACGGCATACTATAGCACGCCGTTTTTCATCATTTTTGAGGATTTGAAAAAAATCTAAAAACGATGGGCTATAACCCATCGTTTTTTTTTTCTTCATTTTTTTCAAATCCTCAAAAATGATGAAAAACGGCGTGCTATAGTATGCCGTACGGTATGGGCTATTAGACGAGCATCTAAAAATGGGATAAAAACGTCTAAAAATAGACGTCTAAAACACGTCTAAAAATAGACGTGTTTTAGACGTCTATTTTTTGACGTTTTTTATCCCATTTTTGACCATGGGCTATAGACCATACCGTACGGCATACTATAGCATGCCGTTTTTCATCATTTTTGAGGATTTGAAAAAAATCAAAAAAGATGGGCTATAACCCATCGTTTTTTTTTTCTTTTCATTTTTTTCAAATCCTCAAAAATGATGAAAAACGGCGTGCTATAGTATGCCGTATGGTATGGGCTATTAGACGAGCATCTAAAAATGGGATAAAAACGTCAAAAAATAGACGTCTAAAACACGTCTAAAAATAGACGTGTTTTAGACGTCTATTTTTTGACGTTTTTTATCCCATTTTTGACCATGGGCTGTAGCCCATACCGTACGGGATACTATAGCAAGCCGTTTTTCATCATTTTTGAGGATTTAAAAAAAATAAAAAAAATAAAAAAAGATGGGCTATGACCCATCTTTTTTTTTTTTTTTTTTTTTTTTTTCAAATCCTCAAAAATGATGAAAAACGGCGTGCTATAGTATGCCGTACGGTATGGGCTATTAGACGAGCATCTAAAAATGGGATAAAAACGTCAAAAAATAGACGTCTAAAACACGTCTAAAAATAGACGTGTTTTAGACGTCTATTTTTTGACGTTTTTTATCCCATTTTTGACCATGGGCTATAGACCATACCGTACGGCATACTATAGCATGCCGTTTTTCATCATTTTTGAGGATTTGAAAAAAATCAAAAAAGATGGGCTATAACCCATCGTTTTTTTTTTCTTTTCATTTTTTTCAAATCCTCAAAAATGATGAAAAACGGCGTGCTATAGTATGCCGTATGGTATGGGCTATTAGACGAGCATCTAAAAATGGGATAAAAACGTCAAAAACTAGACGTCTAAAACACGTCTAAAAATAGACGTGTTTTAGACGTCTATTTTTTGACGTTTTTTATCCCATTTTTGACCATGGGCTATAGACCATACCGTACGGCATACTATAGCACGCCGTTTTTCATCATTTTTGAGGATTTGAAAAAAATCTAAAAACGATGGGCTATAACCCATCGTTTTTTTTTTCTTAATTTTTTTCAAATCCTCAAAAATGATGAAAAACGGCGTGCTATAGTATGCCGTACGGTATGGGCTATTAGATGAGTGTCTAAAAATGGGATAAAAACGTCAAAAAATAGACGTCTAAAACGCGTCTAAAAATAGACGTGTTTTAGACGTCTATTTTTTGACGTTTTTTATCCCATTTTTGACCATGGGCTATAGACCATACCGTACGGCATACTATAGCACGCCGTTTTTCATCATTTTTGAGGATTTGAAAAAAATCTAAAAACGATGGGCTATAACCCATCGTTTTTTTTTTCTTAATTTTTTTCAAATCCTCAAAAATGATGAAAAATGGCGTGCTATAGTATGCCGTACGGTATGGGCTATTAGACGAGCATCTAAAAATGGGATAAAAACGTCTAAAAATAGACGTCTAAAACACGTCTAAAAATAGACGTGTTTTAGACGTCTATTTTTAGACGTTTTTTATCCCATTTTTGACCATGGGCTGTAGCCCATACCGTACGGGATACTATAGCAAGCCGTTTTTCATCATTTTTGAGGATTTGAAAAAAATCAAAAAAATCTAAAAATCTTTTTTTTTTTTTTTTTTTTTTTTTTAAATCCTCAAAAATGATGAAAAACGGCGTGCTATAGTATGCCGTACGGTATGGGCTATTAGACGAGCATCTAAAAATGGGATAAAAACGTCAAAAAATAGACGTCTAAAACACGTCTAAAAATAGACGTGTTTTAGACGTCTATTTTTTGACGTTTTTTATCCCATTTTTGACCATGGGCTATAGACCATACCGTACGGCATACTATAGCATGCCGTTTTTCATCATTTTTGAGGATTTGAAAAAAATCAAAAAAGATGGGCTATAACCCATCGTTTTTTTTTTCTTTTCATTTTTTTCAAATCCTCAAAAATGATGAAAAACGGCGTGCTATAGTATGCCGTATGGTATGGGCTATTAGACGAGCATCTAAAAATGGGATAAAAACGTCAAAAAATAGACGTCTAAAAATAGACGTGTTTTAGACGTCTATTTTTAGACGTTTTTTATCCCATTTTTGACCATGGGCTATAGACCATACCGTACGGCATACTATAGCACGCCGTTTTTCATCATTTTTGAGGATTTGAAAAAAATCTAAAAACGATGGGCTGTAACCCATCGTTTTTTTTTTCTTAATTTTTTTCAAATCCTCAAAAATGATGAAAAACGGCGTGCTATAGTATGCCGTACGGTATGGGCTATTAGATGAGCGTCTAAAAATGGGATTAAAACGTCTAAAAATAGACGTCTAAAACACGTCTAAAAATAGACGTGTTTTAGACGTCTATTTTTAGATGTTTTTTATCCCATTTTTGACCATGGGCTGTAGCCCATACCGTACGGGATACTATAGCAAGCCGTTTTTCATCATTTTTGAGGATTTGAAAAAAATCTAAAAAGATGGGCTATAACCCATCGTTTTTTTTTCTTTTCATTTTTTTCAAATCCTCAAAAATGATGAAAAACGGCGTGCTATAGTATGCCCTATGGTATGGGCTATTAGACGAGCATCTAAAAATGGGTTAGAAACGTCAAAAAATTGACGTCTAAAACACGTCTAAAAATAGACGTGTTTTAGACGTCTATTTCTAGACGTTTTTTATCCCATTTTTGACCATGGGCTATAGACCATACCGTACGGCATACTATAGCACGCCGTTTTTCATCATTTTTGAGGATTTGAAAAAAATCTAAAAACGATGGGCTATAACCCATCGTTTTTTTTTTCTTTTCATTTTTTTCAAATCCTCAAAAATGATGAAAAACGGCGTGCTATAGTATGCCGTATGGTATGGGCTATTAGACGAGCATCTAAAAATGGGATAAAAACGTCAAAAAATAGACGTCTAAAACACGTCTAAAAATAGACGTGTTTTAGACGTCTATTTTTAGACGTTTTTTATCCCATTTTTGACCATGGGCTGTAGCCCATACCGTACGGGATACTATAGCAAGCCGTTTTTCATCGTTTTTGAGGATTTGAAAAAAATAAAAAAAATAAAAAAAGATGGGCTATAACCCATCTTTTTTTTTTTTTACTTTTTTTTTTCTTTCAAATCCTCAAAAATGATGAAAAACGGCGTCCTATAGTATGCCGTACGGTATGGGCTATTAGACGAGCATCTAAAAATGGGATAAAAACGTCAAAAAATAGACGTCTAAAACACGTCTAAAAATAGACGTGTTTTAGACGTCTATTTTTTGACGTTTTTTATCCCATTTTTGACCATGGGCTATAGACCATACCGTACGGCATACTATAGCACGCCGTTTTTCATCATTTTTGAGGATTTGAAAAAAATCAAAAAAGATGGGCTATAACCCATCGTTTTCTTTTTCTTTTCATTTTTTTCAAATCCTCAAAAATGATGAAAAACGGCGTGCTATAGTATGCCGTATGGTATGGGCTATTAGACGAGCATCTAAAAATGGGATAAAAACGTCAAAAAATAGACGTCTAAAACGCGTCTAAAAATAGACGTGTTTTAGACGTCTATTTTTTGACGTTTTTTATCCCATTTTTGACCATGGGCTATAGACCATACCGTACGGCATACTATAGCACGCCGTTTTTCATCATTTTTGAGGATTTGAAAAAAATCTAAAAACGATGGGCTATAACCCATCGTTTTTTTTTTCTTCATTTTTTTCAAATCCTCAAAAATGATGAAAAACGGCGTGCTATAGTATGCCGTACGGTATGGGCTATTAGATGAGCGTCTAAAAATGGGATTAAAACGTCTAAAAATAGACGTCTAAAACACGTCTAAAAATAGACGTGTTTTAGACGTCTATTTTTTGACGTTTTTTATCCCATTTTTGACCATGGGCTGTAGCCCATACCGTACGGGATACTATAGCAAGCCGTTTTTCATCATTTTTGAGAATTTGAAAAAAATCAAAAAAGATGGGCTATAACCCATCGTTTTTTTTTTCTTTTCATTTTTTTCAAATGAAAAAAATGACGTCTAAAACTGACGTCTAAAACACGTCTAAAAATAGACGTGTTTTAGACGTCTATTTTTAGATGTTTTTTATCCAATTTTTGACCATGGGCTGTAGCCCATACCGTACGGGATACTATAGCAAGCCGTTTTTCATCATTTTTGAGGATTTGAAAAAAATCTAAAAACGATGGGCTATAACCCATCGTTCTTTTTTTCTTCATTTTTTTCAAATCCTCAAAAATGATGAAAAATGGCGTGCTATAGTATGCCGTATGGTATGGGCTATTAGACGAGCATCTAAAAATGGGATAAAAACGTCAAAAAATAGACGTCTATTTTTTGACGTTTTTTATCCCATTTTTGACCATGGGCTATAGACCATACCGTACGGCATACTATAGCACGCCGTTTTTCATCATTTTTGAGGATTTGAAAAAAATCTAAAAACGATGGGCTATAACCCATCGTTTTTTTTTTCTTCATTTTTTTCAAATCCTCAAAAATGATGAAAAACGGCGTGCTATAGTATGCCGTACGGTATGGGCTATTAGACGAGCATCTAAAAATGGGATAAAAACGTCTAAAAATAGACGTCTAAAACACGTCTAAAAATAGACGTGTTTTAGACGTCTATTTTTTGACGTTTTTTATCCCATTTTTGACCATGGGCTATAGACCATACCGTACGGCATACTATAGCATGCCGTTTTTCATCATTTTTGAGGATTTGAAAAAAATCAAAAAAGATGGGCTATAACCCATCGTTTTTTTTTTCTTTTCATTTTTTTCAAATCCAAAAAAATGATGAAAAACGGCGTGCTATAGTATGCCGTATGGTATGGGCTATTAGACGAGCATCTAAAAATGGGATAAAAACGTCAAAAAATAGACGTCTAAAACACGTCTAAAAATAGACGTGTTTTAGACGTCTATTTTTTGACGTTTTTTATCCCATTTTTGACCATGGGCTATAGACCATACCGTACGGCATACTATAGCACGCCGTTTTTCATCATTTTTGAGGATTTGAAAAAAATCTAAAAACGATGGGCTATAACCCATCGTTTTTTTTTTCTTAATTTTTTTCAAATCCTCAAAAATGATGAAAAACGGCGTGCTATAGTATGCCGTACGGTATGGGCTATTAGATGAGTGTCTAAAAATGGGATAAAAACGTCAAAAAATAGACGTCTAAAACGCGTCTAAAAATAGACGTGTTTTAGACGTCTATTTTTTGACGTTTTTTATCCCATTTTTGACCATGGGCTATAGACCATACCGTACGGCATACTATAGCACGCCGTTTTTCATCATTTTTGAGGATTTGAAAAAAATCTAAAAACGATGGGCTATAACCCATCGTTTTTTTTTTCTTCATTTTTTTCAAATCCTCAAAAATGATGAAAAACGGCGTGCTATAGTATGCCGTACGGTATGGGCTATTAGACGAGCATCTAAAAATGGGATAAAAACGTCTAAAAATAGACGTCTAAAACACGTCTAAAAATAGACGTGTTTTAGACGTCTATTTTTAGACGTTTTTTATCCCATTTTTGACCATGGGCTGTAGCCCATACCGTACGGGATACTATAGCAAGCCGTTTTTCATCATTTTTGAGGATTTGAAAAAAATCAAAAAAATCTAAAAAATTTTTTTTTTTTTTTTCTTTTTTTTCAAATCCTCAAAAATGATGAAAAACGGCGTGCTATAGTATGCCGTACGGTATGGGCTATTAGACGAGCATCTAAAAATGGGATAAAAACGTCAAAAAATAGACGTCTAAAACACGTCTAAAAATAGACGTGTTTTAGACGTCTATTTTTTGACGTTTTTTATCCCATTTTTGACCATGGGCTATAGACCATACCGTACGGCATACTATAGCATGCCGTTTTTCATCATTTTTGAGGATTTGAAAAAAATCAAAAAAGATGGGCTATAACCCATCGTTTTTTTTTTCTTTTAATTTTTTTCAAATCCTCAAAAATGATGAAAAACGGCGTGCTATAGTATGCCGTATGGTATGGGCTATTAGACGAGCATCTAAAAATGGGATAAAAACGTCAAAAAATAGACGTCTAAAAATAGACGTGTTTTAGACGTCTATTTTTAGACGTTTTTTATCCCATTTTTGACCATGGGCTATAGACCATACCGTACGGCATACTATAGCACGCCGTTTTTCATCATTTTTGAGGATTTGAAAAAAATCTAAAAACGATGGGCTGTAACCCATCGTTTTTTTTTTCTTAATTTTTTTCAAATCCTCAAAAATGATGAAAAACGGCGTGCTATAGTATGCCGTACGGTATGGGCTATTAGATGAGCGTCTAAAAATGGGATTAAAACGTCTAAAAATAGACGTCTAAAACACGTCTAAAAATAGACGTGTTTTAGACGTCTATTTTTAGATGTTTTTTATCCCATTTTTGACCATGGGCTGTAGCCCATACCGTACGGGATACTATAGCAAGCCGTTTTTCATCATTTTTGAGGATTTGAAAAAAATCTAAAAAGATGGGCTAGAACCCATCGTTTTTTTTTCTTTTCATTTTTTTCAAATCCTCAAAAATGATGAAAAACGGCGTGCTATAGTATGCCCTATGGTATGGGCTATTAGACGAGCATCTAAAAATGGGTTAGAAACGTCAAAAAAATTGACGTCTAAAACACGTCTAAAAATAGACGTGTTTTAGACGTCTATTTCTAGACGTTTTTTATCCCATTTTTGACCATGGGCTATAGACCATACCGTACGGCATACTATAGCACGCCGTTTTTCATCATTTTTGAGGATTTGAAAAAAATCTAAAAACGATGGGCTATAACCCATCGTTTTTTTTTTCTTTTCATTTTTTTCAAATCCTCAAAAATGATGAAAAACGGCGTGCTATAGTATGCCGTATGGTATGGGCTATTAGACGAGCATCTAAAAATGGGATAAAAACGTCAAAAAATAGACGTCTAAAACACGTCTAAAAATAGACGTGTTTTAGACGTCTATTTTTAGACGTTTTTTATCCCATTTTTGACCATGGGCTATAGACCATACCGTACGGCATACTATAGCACGCCGTTTTTCATCATTTTTGAGGATTTGAAAAAAATCTAAAAACGATGGGCTATAACCCATCGTTTTTTTTTTCTTAATTTTTTTCAAATCCTCAAAAATGATGAAAAACGGCGTGCTATAGTATGCCGTACGGTATGGGCTATTAGACGAGCATCTAAAAATGGGATAAAAACGTCTAAAAATAGACGTCTAAAACACGTCTAAAAATAGACGTGTTTTAGACGTCTATTTTTAGACGTTTTTTATCCCATTTTTGACCATGGGCTGTAGCCCATACCGTACGGGATACTATAGCAAGCCGTTTTTCATCATTTTTGAGGATTTGAAAAAAATCTAAAAACGATGGGCTATAACCCATCGTTTTTTTTTTCTTCATTTTTTTCAAATCCTCAAAAATGATGAAAAACGGCGTGCTATAGTATGCCGTACGGTATGGGCTATTAGATGAGTGTCTAAAAATGGGATAAAAACGTCAAAAAATAGACGTCTAAAACACGTCTAAAAATAGACGTGTTTTAGACGTCTATTTTTTGACGTTTTTTATCCCATTTTTGACCATGGGCTATAGACCATACCGTACGGCATACTATAGCATGCCGTTTTTCATCATTTTTGAGGATTTGAAAAAAATCAAAAAAGATGGGCTATAACCCATCGTTTTTTTTTTCTTTTCATTTTTTTCAAATCCTCAAAAATTATGAAAAACGGCGTGCTATAGTATGCCGTATGGTATGGGCTATTAGACGAGCATCTAAAAATGGGATAAAAACGTCAAAAAATAGACGTCTAAAACGCGTCTAAAAATAGACGTGTTTTAGACGTCTATTTTTTGACGTTTTTTATCCCATTTTTGACCATGGGCTATAGACCATACCGTACGGCATACTATAGCACGCCGTTTTTCATCATTTTTGAGGATTTGAAAAAAATCTAAAAACGATGGGCTATAACCCATCGTTTTTTTTTTCTTAATTTTTTTCAAATCCTCAAAAATGATGAAAAACGGCGTGCTATAGTATGCCGTACGGTATGGGCTATTAGACGAGCATCTAAAAATGGGATAAAAACGTCTAAAAATAGACGTCTAAAACACGTCTAAAAATAGACGTGTTTTAGACGTCTATTTTTAGACGTTTTTTATCCCATTTTTGACCATGGGCTGTAGCCCATACCGTACGGGATACTATAGCAAGCCGTTTTTCATCATTTTTGAGGATTTGAAAAAAATCAAAAAAATCTAAAAATCTTTTTTTTTTTCTTTTTTTTTTTTTTCAAATCCTCAAAAATGATGAAAAACGGCGTGCTATAGTATGCCGTACGGTATGGGCTATTAGACGAGCATCTAAAAATGGGATAAAAACGTCAAAAAATAGACGTCTAAAACACGTCTAAAAATAGACGTGTTTTAGACGTCTATTTTTTGACGTTTTTTATCCCATTTTTGACCATGGGCTATAGACCATACCGTACGGCATACTATAGCATGCCGTTTTTCATCATTTTTGAGGATTTGAAAAAAATCAAAAAAGATGGGCTATAACCCATCGTTTTTTTTTTCTTTTCATTTTTTTCAAATCCTCAAAAATGATGAAAAACGGCGTGCTATAGTATGCCGTATGGTATGGGCTATTAGACGAGCATCTAAAAATGGGATAAAAACGTCAAAAAATAGACGTCTAAAAATAGACGTGTTTTAGACGTCTATTTTTAGACGTTTTTTATCCCATTTTTGACCATGGGCTATAGACCATACCGTACGGCATACTATAGCACGCCGTTTTTCATCATTTTTGAGGATTTGAAAAAAATCTAAAAACGATGGGCTGTAACCCATCGTTTTTTTTTTCTTAATTTTTTTCAAATCCTCAAAAATGATGAAAAACGGCGTGCTATAGTATGCCGTACGGTATGGGCTATTAGATGAGCGTCTAAAAATGGGATTAAAACGTCTAAAAATAGACGTCTAAAACACGTCTAAAAATAGACGTGTTTTAGACGTCTATTTTTAGATGTTTTTTATCCCATTTTTGACCATGGGCTGTAGCCCATACCGTACGGGATACTATAGCAAGCCGTTTTTCATCATTTTTGAGGATTTGAAAAAAATCTAAAAAGATGGGCTATAACCCATCGTTTTTTTTTCTTTTCATTTTTTTCAAATCCTCAAAAATGATGAAAAACGGCGTGCTATAGTATGCCCTATGGTATGGGCTATTAGACGAGCATCTAAAAATGGGTTAGAAACGTCAAAAAATTGACGTCTAAAACACGTCTAAAAATAGACGTGTTTTAGACGTCTATTTCTAGACGTTTTTTATCCCATTTTTGACCATGGGCTATAGACCATACCGTACGGCATACTATAGCACGCCGTTTTTCATCATTTTTGAGGATTTGAAAAAAATCTAAAAACGATGGGCTATAACCCATCGTTTTTTTTTTCTTTTCATTTTTTTCAAATCCTCAAAAATGATGAAAAACGGCGTGCTATAGTATGCCGTATGGTATGGGCTATTAGACGAGCATCTAAAAATGGGATAAAAACGTCAAAAAATAGACGTCTAAAACACGTCTAAAAATAGACGTGTTTTAGACGTCTATTTTTAGACGTTTTTTATCCCATTTTTGACCATGGGCTGTAGCCCATACCGTACGGGATACTATAGCAAGCCGTTTTTCATCGTTTTTGAGGATTTGAAAAAAATCAAAAAAATCAAAAAAGATGGGCTATAACCCATCTTTTTTTTTTTTTACTTTTTTTTTTCTTTCAAATCCTCAAAAATGATGAAAAACGGCGTCCTATAGTATGCCGTACGGTATGGGCTATTAGACGAGCATCTAAAAATGGGATAAAAACGTCAAAAAATAGACGTCTAAAACACGTCTAAAAATAGACGTGTTTTAGACGTCTATTTTTTGACGTTTTTTATCCCATTTTTGACCATGGGCTATAGACCATACCGTACGGCATACTATAGCACGCCGTTTTTCATCATTTTTGAGGATTTGAAAAAAATCAAAAAAGATGGGCTATAACCCATCGTTTTCTTTTTCTTTTCATTTTTTTCAAATCCTCAAAAATGATGAAAAACGGCGTGCTATAGTATGCCGTATGGTATGGGCTATTAGACGAGCATCTAAAAATGGGATAAAAACGTCAAAAAATAGACGTCTAAAACGCGTCTAAAAATAGACGTGTTTTAGACGTCTATTTTTTGACGTTTTTTATCCCATTTTTGACCATGGGCTATAGACCATACCGTACGGCATACTATAGCACGCCGTTTTTCATCATTTTTGAGGATTTGAAAAAAATCTAAAAACGATGGGCTATAACCCATCGTTTTTTTTTTCTTCATTTTTTTCAAATCCTCAAAAATGATGAAAAACGGCGTGCTATAGTATGCCGTACGGTATGGGCTATTAGATGAGCGTCTAAAAATGGGATTAAAACGTCTAAAAATAGACGTCTAAAACACGTCTAAAAATAGACGTGTTTTAGACGTCTATTTTTTGACGTTTTTTATCCCATTTTTGACCATGGGCTGTAGCCCATACCGTACGGGATACTATAGCAAGCCGTTTTTCATCATTTTTGAGAATTTGAAAAAAATCAAAAAAGATGGGCTATAACCCATCGTTTTTTTTTTCTTTTCATTTTTTTCAAATGAAAAAAATGACGTCTAAAACTGACGTCTAAAACACGTCTAAAAATAGACGTGTTTTAGACGTCTATTTTTAGATGTTTTTTATCCAATTTTTGACCATGGGCTGTAGCCCATACCGTACGGGATACTATAGCAAGCCGTTTTTCATCATTTTTGAGGATTTGAAAAAAATCTAAAAACGATGGGCTATAACCCATCGTTCTTTTTTTCTTCATTTTTTTCAAATCCTCAAAAATGATGAAAAATGGCGTGCTATAGTATGCCGTATGGTATGGGCTATTAGACGAGCATCTAAAAATGGGATAAAAACGTCAAAAAATAGACGTCTATTTTTTGACGTTTTTTATCCCATTTTTGACCATGGGCTATAGACCATACCGTACGGCATACTATAGCACGCCGTTTTTCATCATTTTTGAGGATTTGAAAAAAATCTAAAAACGATGGGCTATAACCCATCGTTTTTTTTTTCTTCATTTTTTTCAAATCCTCAAAAATGATGAAAAACGGCGTGCTATAGTATGCCGTACGGTATGGGCTATTAGACGAGCATCTAAAAATGGGATAAAAACGTCTAAAAATAGACGTCTAAAACACGTCTAAAAATAGACATGTTTTAGACGTCTATTTTTTGACGTTTTTTATCCCATTTTTGACCATGGGCTGTAGCCCATACCGTACGGGATACTATAGCAAGCCGTTTTTCATCATTTTTGAGGATTTAAAAAAAATAAAAAAAGATGGGCTATAACCCATCTTTTTTTTTTTTTTTTTTTTTTTTTTTCAAATCCTCAAAAATGATGAAAAACGGCGTGCTATAGTATGCCGTACGGTATGGGCTATTAGACGAGCATCTAAAAATGGGATAAAAACGTCAAAAAATAGACGTCTAAAACACGTCTAAAAATAGACGTGTTTTAGACGTCTATTTTTTGACGTTTTTTATCCCATTTTTGACCATGGGCTATAGACCATACCGTACGGCATACTATAGCATGCCGTTTTTCATCATTTTTGAGGATTTGAAAAAAATCAAAAAAGATGGGCTATAACCCATCGTTTTTTTTTTCTTTTCATTTTTTTCAAATCCTCAAAAATGATGAAAAACGGCGTGCTATAGTATGCCGTATGGTATGGGCTATTAGACGAGCATCTAAAAATGGGATAAAAACGTCAAAAAATAGACGTCTAAAACACGTCTAAAAATAGACGTGTTTTAGACGTCTATTTTTTGACGTTTTTTATCCCATTTTTGACCATGGGCTATAGACCATACCGTACGGCATACTATAGCACGCCGTTTTTCATCATTTTTGAGGATTTGAAAAAAATCTAAAAACGATGGGCTATAACCCATCGTTTTTTTTTTCTTAATTTTTTTCAAATCCTCAAAAATGATGAAAAACGGCGTGCTATAGTATGCCGTACGGTATGGGCTATTAGATGAGTGTCTAAAAATGGGATAAAAACGTCAAAAAATAGACGTCTAAAACGCGTCTAAAAATAGACGTGTTTTAGACGTCTATTTTTTGACGTTTTTTATCCCATTTTTGACCATGGGCTATAGACCATACCGTACGGCATACTATAGCACGCCGTTTTTCATCATTTTTGAGGATTTGAAAAAAATCTAAAAACGATGGGCTATAACCCATCGTTTTTTTTTTCTTAATTTTTTTCAAATCCTCAAAAATGATGAAAAACGGCGTGCTATAGTATGCCGTACGGTATGGGCTATTAGACGAGCATCTAAAAATGGGATAAAAACGTCTAAAAATAGACGTCTAAAACACGTCTAAAAATAGACGTGTTTTAGACGTCTATTTTTAGACGTTTTTTATCCCATTTTTGACCATGGGCTGTAGCCCATACCGTACGGGATACTATAGCAAGCCGTTTTTCATCATTTTTGAGGATTTGAAAAAAATCAAAAAAATCTAAAAATCTTTTTTTTTTTCTTTTTTTTTTTTTTCAAATCCTCAAAAATGATGAAAAACGGCGTGCTATAGTATGCCGTACGGTATGGGCTATTAGACGAGCATCTAAAAATGGGATAAAAACGTCAAAAAATAGACGTCTAAAACACGTCTAAAAATAGACGTGTTTTAGACGTCTATTTTTTGACGTTTTTTATCCCATTTTTGACCATGGGCTATAGACCATACCGTACGGCATACTATAGCATGCCGTTTTTCATCATTTTTGAGGATTTGAAAAAAATCAAAAAAGATGGGCTATAACCCATCGTTTTTTTTTTCTTTTCATTTTTTTCAAATCCTCAAAAATGATGAAAAACGGCGTGCTATAGTATGCCGTATGGTATGGGCTATTAGACGAGCATCTAAAAATGGGATAAAAACGTCAAAAAATAGACGTCTAAAAATAGACGTGTTTTAGACGTCTATTTTTAGACGTTTTTTATCCCATTTTTGACCATGGGCTATAGACCATACCGTACGGCATACTATAGCACGCCGTTTTTCATCATTTTTGAGGATTTGAAAAAAATCTAAAAACGATGGGCTGTAACCCATCGTTTTTTTTTTCTTAATTTTTTTCAAATCCTCAAAAATGATGAAAAACGGCGTGCTATAGTATGCCGTACGGTATGGGCTATTAGATGAGCGTCTAAAAATGGGATTAAAACGTCTAAAAATAGACGTCTAAAACACGTCTAAAAATAGACGTGTTTTAGACGTCTATTTTTTGATGTTTTTTATCCCATTTTTGACCATGGGCTGTAGCCCATACCGTACGGGATACTATAGCAAGCCGTTTTTCATCATTTTTGAGGATTTGAAAAAAATCTAAAAAGATGGGCTATAACCCATCGTTTTTTTTTCTTTTCATTTTTTTCAAATCCTCAAAAATGATGAAAAACGGCGTGCTATAGTATGCCCTATGGTATGGGCTATTAGACGAGCATCTAAAAATGGGTTAGAAACGTCAAAAAATTGACGTCTAAAACACGTCTAAAAATAGACGTGTTTTAGACGTCTATTTCTAGACGTTTTTTATCCCATTTTTGACCATGGGCTATAGACCATACCGTACGGCATACTATAGCACGCCGTTTTTCATCATTTTTGAGGATTTGAAAAAAATCTAAAAACGATGGGCTATAACCCATCGTTTTTTTTTTCTTTTCATTTTTTTCAAATCCTCAAAAATGATGAAAAACGGCGTGCTATAGTATGCCGTATGGTATGGGCTATTAGACGAGCATCTAAAAATGGGATAAAAACGTCAAAAAATAGACGTCTAAAACACGTCTAAAAATAGACGTGTTTTAGACGTCTATTTTTAGACGTTTTTTATCCCATTTTTGACCATGGGCTGTAGCCCATACCGTACGGGATACTATAGCAAGCCGTTTTTCATCGTTTTTGAGGATTTGAAAAAAATCAAAAAAATCAAAAAAGATGGGCTATAACCCATCTTTTTTTTTTTTTACTTTTTTTTTTCTTTCAAATCCTCAAAAATGATGAAAAACGGCGTCCTATAGTATGCCGTACGGTATGGGCTATTAGACGAGCATCTAAAAATGGGATAAAAACGTCAAAAAATAGACGTCTAAAACACGTCTAAAAATAGACGTGTTTTAGACGTCTATTTTTTGACGTTTTTTATCCCATTTTTGACCATGGGCTATAGACCATACCGTACGGCATACTATAGCACGCCGTTTTTCATCATTTTTGAGGATTTGAAAAAAATCAAAAAAGATGGGCTATAACCCATCGTTTTCTTTTTCTTTTCATTTTTTTCAAATCCTCAAAAATGATGAAAAACGGCGTGCTATAGTATGCCGTATGGTATGGGCTATTAGACGAGCATCTAAAAATGGGATAAAAACGTCAAAAAATAGACGTCTAAAACGCGTCTAAAAATAGACGTGTTTTAGACGTCTATTTTTTGACGTTTTTTATCCCATTTTTGACCATGGGCTATAGACCATACCGTACGGCATACTATAGCACGCCGTTTTTCATCATTTTTGAGGATTTGAAAAAAATCTAAAAACGATGGGCTATAACCCATCGTTTTTTTTTTCTTCATTTTTTTCAAATCCTCAAAAATGATGAAAAACGGCGTGCTATAGTATGCCGTACGGTATGGGCTATTAGATGAGCGTCTAAAAATGGGATTAAAACGTCTAAAAATAGACGTCTAAAACACGTCTAAAAATAGACGTGTTTTAGACGTCTATTTTTTGACGTTTTTTATCCCATTTTTGACCATGGGCTGTAGCCCATACCGTACGGGATACTATAGCAAGCCGTTTTTCATCATTTTTGAGAATTTGAAAAAAATCAAAAAAGATGGGCTATAACCCATCGTTTTTTTTTTCTTTTCATTTTTTTCAAATGAAAAAAATGACGTCTAAAACTGACGTCTAAAACACGTCTAAAAATAGACGTGTTTTAGACGTCTATTTTTAGATGTTTTTTATCCAATTTTTGACCATGGGCTGTAGCCCATACCGTACGGGATACTATAGCAAGCCGTTTTTCATCATTTTTGAGGATTTGAAAAAAATCTAAAAACGATGGGCTATAACCCATCGTTCTTTTTTTCTTCATTTTTTTCAAATCCTCAAAAATGATGAAAAATGGCGTGCTATAGTATGCCGTATGGTATGGGCTATTAGACGAGCATCTAAAAATGGGATAAAAACGTCAAAAAATAGACGTCTATTTTTTGACGTTTTTTATCCCATTTTTGACCATGGGCTATAGACCATACCGTACGGCATACTATAGCACGCCGTTTTTCATCATTTTTGAGGATTTGAAAAAAATCTAAAAACGATGGGCTATAACCCATCGTTTTTTTTTTCTTAATTTTTTTCAAATCCTCAAAAATGATGAAAAACGGCGTGCTATAGTATGCCGTACGGTATGGGCTATTAGACGAGCATCTAAAAATGGGATAAAAACGTCTAAAAATAGACGTCTAAAACACGTCTAAAAATAGACATGTTTTAGACGTCTATTTTTTGACGTTTTTTATCCCATTTTTGACCATGGGCTGTAGCCCATACCGTACGGGATACTATAGCAAGCCGTTTTTCATCATTTTTGAGGATTTAAAAAAAATAAAAAAAGATGGGCTATAACCCATCTTTTTTTTTTTTTTTTTTTTTTTTTTTCAAATCCTCAAAAATGATGAAAAACGGCGTGCTATAGTATGCCGTACGGTATGGGCTATTAGACGAGCATCTAAAAATGGGATAAAAACGTCAAAAAATAGACGTCTAAAACACGTCTAAAAATAGACGTGTTTTAGACGTCTATTTTTTGACGTTTTTTATCCCATTTTTGACCATGGGCTATAGACCATACCGTACGGCATACTATAGCATGCCGTTTTTCATCATTTTTGAGGATTTGAAAAAAATCAAAAAAGATGGGCTATAACCCATCGTTTTTTTTTTTCTTTTCATTTTTTTCAAATCCTCAAAAATGATGAAAAACGGCGTGCTATAGTATGCCGTATGGTATGGGCTATTAGACGAGCATCTAAAAATGGGATAAAAACGTCAAAAAATAGACGTCTAAAACACGTCTAAAAATAGACGTGTTTTAGACGTCTATTTTTTGACGTTTTTTATCCCATTTTTGACCATGGGCTATAGACCATACCGTACGGCATACTATAGCACGCCGTTTTTCATCATTTTTGAGGATTTGAAAAAAATCTAAAAACGATGGGCTATAACCCATCGTTTTTTTTTTCTTAATTTTTTTCAAATCCTCAAAAATGATGAAAAACGGCGTGCTATAGTATGCCGTACGGTATGGGCTATTAGATGAGTGTCTAAAAATGGGATAAAAACGTCAAAAAATAGACGTCTAAAACGCGTCTAAAAATAGACGTGTTTTAGACGTCTATTTTTTGACGTTTTTTATCCCATTTTTGACCATGGGCTATAGACCATACCGTACGGCATACTATAGCACGCCGTTTTTCATCATTTTTGAGGATTTGAAAAAAATCTAAAAACGATGGGCTATAACCCATCGTTTTTTTTTTCTTAATTTTTTTCAAATCCTCAAAAATGATGAAAAACGGCGTGCTATAGTATGCCGTACGGTATGGGCTATTAGACGAGCATCTAAAAATGGGATAAAAACGTCTAAAAATAGACGTCTAAAACACGTCTAAAAATAGACGTGTTTTAGACGTCTATTTTTAGACGTTTTTTATCCCATTTTTGACCATGGGCTGTAGCCCATACCGTACGGGATACTATAGCAAGCCGTTTTTCATCATTTTTGAGGATTTGAAAAAAATCAAAAAAATCTAAAAATCTTTTTTTTTTTCTTTTTTTTTTTTTTCAAATCCTCAAAAATGATGAAAAACGGCGTGCTATAGTATGCCGTACGGTATGGGCTATTAGACGAGCATCTAAAAATGGGATAAAAACGTCAAAAAATAGACGTCTAAAACACGTCTAAAAATAGACGTGTTTTAGACGTCTATTTTTTGACGTTTTTTATCCCATTTTTGACCATGGGCTATAGACCATACCGTACGGCATACTATAGCATGCCGTTTTTCATCATTTTTGAGGATTTGAAAAAAATCAAAAAAGATGGGCTATAACCCATCGTTTTTTTTTTCTTTTCATTTTTTTCAAATCCTCAAAAATGATGAAAAACGGCGTGCTATAGTATGCCGTATGGTATGGGCTATTAGACGAGCATCTAAAAATGGGATAAAAACGTCAAAAAATAGACGTCTAAAAATAGACGTGTTTTAGACGTCTATTTTTAGACGTTTTTTATCCCATTTTTGACCATGGGCTATAGACCATACCGTACGGCATACTATAGCACGCCGTTTTTCATCATTTTTGAGGATTTGAAAAAAATCTAAAAACGATGGGCTGTAACCCATCGTTTTTTTTTTTCTTAATTTTTTTCAAATCCTCAAAAATGATGAAAAACGGCGTGCTATAGTATGCCGTACGGTATGGGCTATTAGATGAGCGTCTAAAAATGGGATTAAAACGTCTAAAAATAGACGTCTAAAACACGTCTAAAAATAGACGTGTTTTAGACGTCTATTTTTAGATGTTTTTTATCCCATTTTTGACCATGGGCTGTAGCCCATACCATACGGGATACTATAGCAAGCCGTTTTTCATCATTTTTGAGGATTTGAAAAAAATCTAAAAAGATGGGCTATAACCCATCGTTTTTTTTTCTTTTCATTTTTTTCAAATCCTCAAAAATGATGAAAAACGGCGTGCTATAGTATGCCCTATGGTATGGGCTATTAGACGAGCATCTAAAAATGGGTTAGAAACGTCAAAAAATTGACGTCTAAAACACGTCTAAAAATAGACGTGTTTTAGACGTCTATTTCTAGACGTTTTTTATCCCATTTTTGACCATGGGCTATAGACCATACCGTACGGCATACTATAGCACGCCGTTTTTCATCATTTTTGAGGATTTGAAAAAAATCTAAAAACGATGGGCTATAACCCATCGTTTTTTTTTTCTTTTCATTTTTTTCAAATCCTCAAAAATGATGAAAAACGGCGTGCTATAGTATGCCGTATGGTATGGGCTATTAGACGAGCATCTAAAAATGGGATAAAAACGTCAAAAAATAGACGTCTAAAACACGTCTAAAAATAGACGTGTTTTAGACGTCTATTTTTAGACGTTTTTTATCCCATTTTTGACCATGGGCTGTAGCCCATACCGTACGGGATACTATAGCAAGCCGTTTTTCATCGTTTTTGAGGATTTGAAAAAAATCAAAAAAATCAAAAAAGATGGGCTATAACCCATCTTTTTTTTTTTTTACTTTTTTTTTTCTTTCAAATCCTCAAAAATGATGAAAAACGGCGTCCTATAGTATGCCGTACGGTATGGGCTATTAGACGAGCATCTAAAAATGGGATAAAAACGTCAAAAAATAGACGTCTAAAACACGTCTAAAAATAGACGTGTTTTAGACGTCTATTTTTTGACGTTTTTTATCCCATTTTTGACCATGGGCTATAGACCATACCGTACGGCATACTATAGCACGCCGTTTTTCATCATTTTTGAGGATTTGAAAAAAATCTAAAAAGATGGGCTATAACCCATCGTTTTCTTTTTCTTTTCATTTTTTTCAAATCCTCAAAAATGATGAAAAACGGCGTGCTATAGTATGCCGTATGGTATGGGCTATTAGACGAGCATCTAAAAATGGGATAAAAACGTCAAAAAATAGACGTCTAAAACGCGTCTAAAAATAGACGTGTTTTAGACGTCTATTTTTTGACGTTTTTTATCCCATTTTTGACCATGGGCTATAGACCATACCGTACGGCATACTATAGCACGCCGTTTTTCATCATTTTTGAGGATTTGAAAAAAATCTAAAAACGATGGGCTATAACCCATCGTTTTTTTTTTCTTCATTTTTTTCAAATCCTCAAAAATGATGAAAAACGGCGTGCTATAGTATGCCGTACGGTATGGGCTATTAGATGAGCGTCTAAAAATGGGATTAAAACGTCTAAAAATAGACGTCTAAAACACGTCTAAAAATAGACGTGTTTTAGACGTCTATTTTTTGACGTTTTTTATCCCATTTTTGACCATGGGCTGTAGCCCATACCGTACGGGATACTATAGCAAGCCGTTTTTCATCATTTTTGAGAATTTGAAAAAAATCAAAAAAGATGGGCTATAACCCATCGTTTTTTTTTTCTTTTCATTTTTTTCAAATGAAAAAAATGACGTCTAAAACTGACGTCTAAAACACGTCTAAAAATAGACGTGTTTTAGACGTCTATTTTTAGATGTTTTTTATCCAATTTTTGACCATGGGCTGTAGCCCATACCGTACGGGATACTATAGCAAGCCGTTTTTCATCATTTTTGAGGATTTGAAAAAAATCTAAAAACGATGGGCTATAACCCATCGTTCTTTTTTTCTTCATTTTTTTCAAATCCTCAAAAATGATGAAAAATGGCGTGCTATAGTATGCCGTATGGTATGGGCTATTAGACGAGCATCTAAAAATGGGATAAAAACGTCAAAAAATAGACGTCTATTTTTTGACGTTTTTTATCCCATTTTTGACCATGGGCTATAGACCATACCGTACGGCATACTATAGCACGCCGTTTTTCATCATTTTTGAGGATTTGAAAAAAATCTAAAAACGATGGGCTATAACCCATCGTTTTTTTTTTCTTCATTTTTTTCAAATCCTCAAAAATGATGAAAAACGGCGTGCTATAGTATGCCGTACGGTATGGGCTATTAGACGAGCATCTAAAAATGGGATAAAAACGTCTAAAAATAGACGTCTAAAACACGTCTAAAAATAGACATGTTTTAGACGTCTATTTTTTGACGTTTTTTATCCCATTTTTGACCATGGGCTGTAGCCCATACCGTACGGGATACTATAGCAAGCCGTTTTTCATCATTTTTGAGGATTTAAAAAAAATAAAAAAAATAAAAAAAGATGGGCTATAACCCATCTTTTTTTTTTTTTTTTTTTTTTCAAATCCTCAAAAATGATGAAAAACGGCGTGCTATAGTATGCCGTACGGTATGGGCTATTAGACGAGCATCTAAAAATGGGATAAAAACGTCAAAAAATAGACGTCTAAAACACGTCTAAAAATAGACGTGTTTTAGACGTCTATTTTTTGACGTTTTTTATCCCATTTTTGACCATGGGCTATAGACCATACCGTACGGCATACTATAGCATGCCGTTTTTCATCATTTTTGAGGATTTGAAAAAAATCAAAAAAGATGGGCTATAACCCATCGTTTTTTTTTTCTTTTCATTTTTTTCAAATCCTCAAAAATGATGAAAAACGGCGTGCTATAGTATGCCGTATGGTATGGGCTATTAGACGAGCATCTAAAAATGGGATAAAAACGTCAAAAAATAGACGTCTAAAACACGTCTAAAAATAGACGTGTTTTAGACGTCTATTTTTTGACGTTTTTTATCCCATTTTTGACCATGGGCTATAGACCATACCGTACGGCATACTATAGCACGCCGTTTTTCATCATTTTTGAGGATTTGAAAAAAATCTAAAAACGATGGGCTATAACCCATCGTTTTTTTTTTCTTAATTTTTTTCAAATCCTCAAAAATGATGAAAAACGGCGTGCTATAGTATGCCGTACGGTATGGGCTATTAGATGAGTGTCTAAAAATGGGATAAAAACGTCAAAAAATAGACGTCTAAAACGCGTCTAAAAATAGACGTGTTTTAGACGTCTATTTTTTGACGTTTTTTATCCCATTTTTGACCATGGGCTATAGACCATACCGTACGGCATACTATAGCACGCCGTTTTTCATCATTTTTGAGGATTTGAAAAAAATCTAAAAACGATGGGCTATAACCCATCGTTTTTTTTTTCTTAATTTTTTTCAAATCCTCAAAAATGATGAAAAACGGCGTGCTATAGTATGCCGTACGGTATGGGCTATTAGACGAGCATCTAAAAATGGGATAAAAACGTCTAAAAATAGACGTCTAAAACACGTCTAAAAATAGACGTGTTTTAGACGTCTATTTTTAGACGTTTTTTATCCCATTTTTGACCATGGGCTGTAGCCCATACCGTACGGGATACTATAGCAAGCCGTTTTTCATCATTTTTGAGGATTTGAAAAAAATCAAAAAAATCTAAAAATCTTTTTTTTTTTTTTTTTTTTTTTTTTTTTCAAATCCTCAAAAATGATGAAAAACGGCGTGCTATAGTATGCCGTACGGTATGGGCTATTAGACGAGCATCTAAAAATGGGATAAAAACGTCAAAAAATAGACGTCTAAAACACGTCTAAAAATAGACGTGTTTTAGACGTCTATTTTTTGACGTTTTTTATCCCATTTTTGACCATGGGCTATAGACCATACCGTACGGGATACTATAGCAAGCCGTTTTTCATCATTTTTGAGGATTTGAAAAAAATCTAAAAACGATGGGCTATAACCCATCGTTTTTTTTTTCTTCATTTTTTTCAAATCCTCAAAAATGATGAAAAACGGCGTGCTATAGTATGCCGTACGGTATGGGCTATTAGATGAGTGTCTAAAAATGGGATAAAAACGTCAAAAAATAGACGTCTAAAACACGTCTAAAAATAGACGTGTTTTAGACGTCTATTTTTTGACGTTTTTTATCCCATTTTTGACCATGGGCTATAGACCATACCGTACGGCATACTATAGCATGCCGTTTTTCATCATTTTTGAGGATTTGAAAAAAATCAAAAAAGATGGGCTATAACCCATCGTTTTTTTTTTCTTTTCATTTTTTTCAAATCCTCAAAAATGATGAAAAACGGCGTGCTATAGTATGCCGTATGGTATGGGCTATTAGACGAGCATCTAAAAATGGGATAAAAACGTCAAAAAATAGACGTCTAAAACACGTCTAAAAATAGACGTGTTTTAGACGTCTATTTTTTGACGTTTTTTATCCCATTTTTGACCATGGGCTATAGACCATACCGTACGGCATACTATAGCACGCCGTTTTTCATCATTTTTGAGGATTTGAAAAAAATCTAAAAACGATGGGCTATAACCCATCGTTTTTTTTTTCTTCATTTTTTTCAAATCCTCAAAAATGATGAAAAACGGCGTGCTATAGTATGCCGTACGGTATGGGCTATTAGATGAGTGTCTAAAAATGGGATAAAAACGTCAAAAAATAGACGTCTAAAACGCGTCTAAAAATAGACGTGTTTTAGACGTCTATTTTTTGACGTTTTTTATCCCATTTTTGACCATGGGCTATAGACCATACCGTACGGCATACTATAGCACGCCGTTTTTCATCATTTTTGAGGATTTGAAAAAAATCTAAAAACGATGGGCTATAACCCATCGTTTTTTTTTTCTTCATTTTTTTCAAATCCTCAAAAATGATGAAAAACGGCGTGCTATAGTATGCCGTACGGTATGGGCTATTAGATGAGTGTCTAAAAATGGGATAAAAACGTCAAAAAATAGACGTCTAAAACGCGTCTAAAAATAGACGTGTTTTAGACGTCTATTTTTTGACGTTTTTTATCCCATTTTTGACCATGGGCTATAGACCATACCGTACGGCATACTATAGCACGCCGTTTTTCATCATTTTTGAGGATTTGAAAAAAATCTAAAAACGATGGGCTATAACCCATCGTTTTTTTTTTCTTAATTTTTTTCAAATCCTCAAAAATGATGAAAAACGGCGTGCTATAGTATGCCGTACGGTATGGGCTATTAGACGAGCATCTAAAAATGGGATAAAAACGTCTAAAAATAGACGTCTAAAACACGTCTAAAAATAGACGTGTTTTAGACGTCTATTTTTAGACGTTTTTTATCCCATTTTTGACCATGGGCTGTAGCCCATACCGTACGGGATACTATAGCAAGCCGTTTTTCATCATTTTTGAGGATTTGAAAAAAATCAAAAAAATCTAAAAATCTTTTTTTTTTTTTTTTTTTTTTTTTTTTCAAATCCTCAAAAATGATGAAAAACGGCGTGCTATAGTATGCCGTACGGTATGGGCTATTAGACAAGCATCTAAAAATGGGATAAAAACGTCAAAAAATAGACGTCTAAAACACGTCTAAAAATAGACGTGTTTTAGACGTCTATTTTTTGACGTTTTTTATCCCATTTTTGACCATGGGCTATAGACCATACCGTACGGGATACTATAGCAAGCCGTTTTTCATCATTTTTGAGGATTTGAAAAAAATCTAAAAACGATGGGCTATAACCCATCGTTTTTTTTTTCTTCATTTTTTTCAAATCCTCAAAAATGATGAAAAACGGCGTGCTATAGTATGCCGTACGGTATGGGCTATTAGATGAGTGTCTAAAAATGGGATAAAAACGTCAAAAAATAGACGTCTAAAACACGTCTAAAAATAGACGTGTTTTAGACGTCTATTTTTTGACGTTTTTTATCCCATTTTTGACCATGGGCTATAGACCATACCGTACGGCATACTATAGCATGCCGTTTTTCATCATTTTTGAGGATTTGAAAAAAATAAAAAAAGATGGGCTATAACCCATCGTTTTTTTTTTCTTTTCATTTTTTTCAAATCCTCAAAAATGATGAAAAACGGCGTGCTATAGTATGCCGTATGGTATGGGCTATTAGACGAGCATCTAAAAATGGGATAAAAACGTCAAAAAATAGACGTCTAAAACACGTCTAAAAATAGACGTGTTTTAGACGTCTATTTTTTGACGTTTTTTATCCCATTTTTGACCATGGGCTATAGACCATACCGTACGGCATACTATAGCACGCCGTTTTTCATCATTTTTGAGGATTTGAAAAAAATCTAAAAACGATGGGCTATAACCCATCGTTTTCTTTTTCTTCATTTTTTTCAAATCCTCAAAAATGATGAAAAACGGCGTGCTATAGTATGCCGTACGGTATGGGCTATTAGATGAGTGTCTAAAAATGGGATAAAAACGTCAAAAAATAGACGTCTAAAACGCGTCTAAAAATAGACGTGTTTTAGACGTCTATTTTTTGACGTTTTTTATCCCATTTTTGACCATGGGCTATAGACCATACCGTACGGCATACTATAGCACGCCGTTTTTCATCATTTTTGAGGATTTGAAAAAAATCTAAAAACGATGGGCTATAACCCATCGTTTTTTTTTTCTTCATTTTTTTCAAATCCTCAAAAATGATGAAAAACGGCGTGCTATAGTATGCCGTACGGTATGGGCTATTAGACGAGCATCTAAAAATGGGATAAAAACGTCTAAAAATAGACGTCTAAAACACGTCTAAAAATAGACATGTTTTAGACGTCTATTTTTTGACGTTTTTTATCCCATTTTTGACCATGGGCTATAGACCATACCGTACGGCATACTATAGCATGCCGTTTTTCATCATTTTTGAGGATTTGAAAAAAATCAAAAAAGATGGGCTATAACCCATCGTTTTTTTTTTCTTTTCATTTTTTTCAAATCCTCAAAAATGATGAAAAACGGCGTGCTATAGTATGCCGTATGGTATGGGCTATTAGACGAGCATCTAAAAATGGGATAAAAACGTCAAAAAATAGACGTCTAAAACACGTCTAAAAATAGACGTGTTTTAGACGTCTATTTTTTGACGTTTTTTATCCCATTTTTGACCATGGGCTATAGACCATACCGTACGGCATACTATAGCACGCCGTTTTTCATCATTTTTGAGGATTTGAAAAAAATCTAAAAACGATGGGCTATAACCCATCGTTTTTTTTTTCTTAATTTTTTTCAAATCCTCAAAAATGATGAAAAACGGCGTGCTATAGTATGCCGTACGGTATGGGCTATTAGATGAGTGTCTAAAAATGGGATAAAAACGTCAAAAAATAGACGTCTAAAACGCGTCTAAAAATAGACGTGTTTTAGACGTCTATTTTTTGACGTTTTTTATCCCATTTTTGACCATGGGCTATAGACCATACCGTACGGCATACTATAGCACGCCGTTTTTCATCATTTTTGAGGATTTGAAAAAAATCTAAAAACGATGGGCTATAACCCATCGTTTTTTTTTTCTTAATTTTTTTCAAATCCTCAAAAATGATGAAAAACGGCGTGCTATAGTATGCCGTACGGTATGGGCTATTAGACGAGCATCTAAAAATGGGATAAAAACGTCTAAAAATAGACGTCTAAAACACGTCTAAAAATAGACGTGTTTTAGACGTCTATTTTTAGACGTTTTTTATCCCATTTTTGACCATGGGCTGTAGCCCATACCGTACGGGATACTATAGCAAGCCGTTTTTCATCATTTTTGAGGATTTGAAAAAAATCAAAAAAATCTAAAAATCTTTTTTTTTTTTTTTTTTTTTTTTTTCAAATCCTCAAAAATGATGAAAAACGGCGTGCTATAGTATGCCGTACGGTATGGGCTATTAGACGAGCATCTAAAAATGGGATAAAAACGTCAAAAAATAGACGTCTAAAACACGTCTAAAAATAGACGTGTTTTAGACGTCTATTTTTTGACGTTTTTTATCCCATTTTTGACCATGGGCTATAGACCATACCGTACGGCATACTATAGCATGCCGTTTTTCATCATTTTTGAGGATTTGAAAAAAATCAAAAAAGATGGGCTATAACCCATCGTTTTTTTTTTCTTTTCATTTTTTTCAAATCCTCAAAAATGATGAAAAACGGCGTGCTATAGTATGCCGTATGGTATGGGCTATTAGACGAGCATCTAAAAATGGGATAAAAACGTCAAAAAATAGACGTCTAAAAATAGACGTGTTTTAGACGTCTATTTTTAGACGTTTTTTATCCCATTTTTGACCATGGGCTATAGACCATACCGTACGGCATACTATAGCACGCCGTTTTTCATCATTTTTGAGGATTTGAAAAAAATCTAAAAACGATGGGCTGTAACCCATCGTTTTTTTTTTCTTAATTTTTTTCAAATCCTCAAAAATGATGAAAAACGGCGTGCTATAGTATGCCGTACGGTATGGGCTATTAGATGAGCGTCTAAAAATGGGATTAAAACGTCTAAAAATAGACGTCTAAAACACGTCTAAAAATAGACGTGTTTTAGACGTCTATTTTTAGATGTTTTTTATCCCATTTTTGACCATGGGCTGTAGCCCATACCGTACGGGATACTATAGCAAGCCGTTTTTCATCATTTTTGAGGATTTGAAAAAAATCTAAAAAGATGGGCTATAACCCATCGTTTTTTTTTCTTTTCATTTTTTTCAAATCCTCAAAAATGATGAAAAACGGCGTGCTATAGTATGCCCTATGGTATGGGCTATTAGACGAGCATCTAAAAATGGGTTAGAAACGTCAAAAAATTGACGTCTAAAACACGTCTAAAAATAGACGTGTTTTAGACGTCTATTTCTAGACGTTTTTTATCCCATTTTTGACCATGGGCTATAGACCATACCGTACGGCATACTATAGCACGCCGTTTTTCATCATTTTTGAGGATTTGAAAAAAATCTAAAAACGATGGGCTATAACCCATCGTTTTTTTTTTCTTTTCATTTTTTTCAAATCCTCAAAAATGATGAAAAACGGCGTGCTATAGTATGCCGTATGGTATGGGCTATTAGACGAGCATCTAAAAATGGGATAAAAACGTCAAACAATAGACGTCTAAAACACGTCTAAAAATAGACGTGTTTTAGACGTCTATTTTTAGACGTTTTTTATCCCATTTTTGACCATGGGCTGTAGCCCATACCGTACGGGATACTATAGCACGCCGTTTTTCATCATTTTTGAGGATTTGAAAAAAATCTAAAAACGATGGGCTGTAACCCATCGTTTTTTTTTTCTTAATTTTTTTCAAATCCTCAAAAATGATGAAAAACGGCGTGCTATAGTATGCCGTACGGTATGGGCTATTAGATGAGCGTCTAAAAATGGGATTAAAACGTCTAAAAATAGACGTCTAAAACACGTCTAAAAATAGACGTGTTTTAGACGTCTATTTTTAGATGTTTTTTATCCCATTTTTGACCATGGGCTGTAGCCCATACCGTACGGGATACTATAGCAAGCCGTTTTTCATCATTTTTGAGGATTTGAAAAAAATCTAAAAAGATGGGCTATAACCCATCGTTTTTTTTTCTTTTCATTTTTTTCAAATCCTCAAAAATGATGAAAAACGGCGTGCTATAGTATGCCCTATGGTATGGGCTATTAGACGAGCATCTAAAAATGGGTTAGAAACGTCAAAAAATTGACGTCTAAAACACGTCTAAAAATAGACGTGTTTTAGACGTCTATTTCTAGACGTTTTTTATCCCATTTTTGACCATGGGCTATAGACCATACCGTACGGCATACTATAGCACGCCGTTTTTCATCATTTTTGAGGATTTGAAAAAAATCTAAAAACGATGGGCTATAACCCATCGTTTTTTTTTTCTTTTCATTTTTTTCAAATCCTCAAAAATGATGAAAAACGGCGTGCTATAGTATGCCGTATGGTATGGGCTATTAGACGAGCATCTAAAAATGGGATAAAAACGTCAAAAAATAGACGTCTAAAACACGTCTAAAAATAGACGTGTTTTAGACGTCTATTTTTAGACGTTTTTTATCCCATTTTTGACCATGGGCTGTAGCCCATACCGTACGGGATACTATAGCAAGCCGTTTTTCATCGTTTTTGAGGATTTGAAAAAAATCAAAAAAATCAAAAAAGATGGGCTATAACCCATCTTTTTTTTTTTTTACTTTTTTTTTTCTTTCAAATCCTCAAAAATGATGAAAAACGGCGTCCTATAGTATGCCGTACGGTATGGGCTATTAGACGAGCATCTAAAAATGGGATAAAAACGTCAAAAAATAGACGTCTAAAACACGTCTAAAAATAGACGTGTTTTAGACGTCTATTTTTTGACGTTTTTTATCCCATTTTTGACCATGGGCTATAGACCATACCGTACGGCATACTATAGCACGCCGTTTTTCATCATTTTTGAGGATTTGAAAAAAATCAAAAAAGATGGGCTATAACCCATCGTTTTCTTTTTCTTTTCATTTTTTTCAAATCCTCAAAAATGATGAAAAACGGCGTGCTATAGTATGCCGTATGGTATGGGCTATTAGACGAGCATCTAAAAATGGGATAAAAACGTCAAAAAATAGACGTCTAAAACGCGTCTAAAAATAGACGTGTTTTAGACGTCTATTTTTTGACGTTTTTTATCCAATTTTTGACCATGGGCTGTAGCCCATACCGTACGGGATACTATAGCAAGCCGTTTTTCATCATTTTTGAGGATTTGAAAAAAATCTAAAAACGATGGGCTATAACCCATCGTTCTTTTTTTCTTCATTTTTTTCAAATCCTCAAAAATGATGAAAAATGGCGTGCTATAGTATGCCGTATGGTATGGGCTATTAGACGAGCATCTAAAAATGGGATAAAAACGTCAAAAAATAGACGTCTATTTTTTGACGTTTTTTATCCCATTTTTGACCATGGGCTATAGACCATACCGTACGGCATACTATAGCACGCCGTTTTTCATCATTTTTGAGGATTTGAAAAAAATCTAAAAACGATGGGCTATAACCCATCGTTTTTTTTTTCTTAATTTTTTTCAAATCCTCAAAAATGATGAAAAACGGCGTGCTATAGTATGCCGTACGGTATGGGCTATTAGACGAGCATCTAAAAATGGGATAAAAACGTCTAAAAATAGACGTCTAAAACACGTCTAAAAATAGACGTGTTTTAGACGTCTATTTTTAGACGTTTTTTATCCCATTTTTGACCATGGGCTGTAGCCCATACCGTACGGGATACTATAGCAAGCCGTTTTTCATCATTTTTGAGGATTTGAAAAAAATCTAAAAACGATGGGCTATAACCCATCGTTTTTTTTTTCTTCATTTTTTTCAAATCCTCAAAAATGATGAAAAACGGCGTGCTATAGTATGCCGTACGGTATGGGCTATTAGATGAGTGTCTAAAAATGGGATAAAAACGTCAAAAAATAGACGTCTAAAACACGTCTAAAAATAGACGTGTTTTAGACGTCTATTTTTTGACGTTTTTTATCCCATTTTTGACCATGGGCTATAGACCATACCGTACGGCATACTATAGCATGCCGTTTTTCATCATTTTTGAGGATTTGAAAAAAATCAAAAAAGATGGGCTATAACCCATCGTTTTTTTTTTCTTTTCATTTTTTTCAAATCCTCAAAAATGATGAAAAACGGCGTGCTATAGTATGCCGTATGGTATGGGCTATTAGACGAGCATCTAAAAATGGGATAAAAACGTCAAAAAATAGACGTCTAAAACACGTCTAAAAATAGACGTGTTTTAGACGTCTATTTTTTGACGTTTTTTATCCCATTTTTGACCATGGGCTATAGACCATACCGTACGGCATACTATAGCACGCCGTTTTTCATCATTTTTGAGGATTTGAAAAAAATCTAAAAACGATGGGCTATAACCCATCGTTTTTTTTTTCTTCATTTTTTTCAAATCCTCAAAAATGATGAAAAACGGCGTGCTATAGTATGCCGTACGGTATGGGCTATTAGATGAGTGTCTAAAAATGGGATAAAAACGTCAAAAAATAGACGTCTAAAACGCGTCTAAAAATAGACGTGTTTTAGACGTCTATTTTTTGATGTTTTTTATCCCATTTTTGACCATGGGCTATAGACCATACCGTACGGCATACTATAGCACGCCGTTTTTCATCATTTTTGAGGATTTGAAAAAAATCTAAAAACGATGGGCTATAACCCATCGTTTTTTTTTTCTTCATTTTTTTCAAATCCTCAAAAATGATGAAAAACGGCGTGCTATAGTATGCCATACGGTATGGGCTATTAGACGAGCATCTAAAAATGGGATAAAAACGTCTAAAAATAGACGTCTAAAACACGTCTAAAAATAGACATGTTTTAGACGTCTATTTTTTGACGTTTTTTATCCCATTTTTGACCATGGGCTGTAGCCCATACCGTACGGGATACTATAGCAAGCCGTTTTTCATCATTTTTGAGGATTTAAAAAAAATAAAAAAAATAAAAAAAAGATGGGCTATAACCCATCTTTTTTTTTTTTTTTTTTTTTTTTTTCAAATCCTTAAAAATGATGAAAAACGGCGTGCTATAGTATGCCGTACGGTATGGGCTATTAGACGAGCATCTAAAAATGGGATAAAAACGTCAAAAAATAGACGTCTAAAACACGTCTAAAAATAGACGTGTTTTAGACGTCTATTTTTTGACGTTTTTTATCCCATTTTTGACCATGGGCTATAGACCATACCGTACGGCATACTATAGCATGCCGTTTTTCATCATTTTTGAGGATTTGAAAAAAATCAAAAAAGATGGGCTATAACCCATCGTTTTTTTTTTCTTTTCATTTTTTTCAAATCCTCAAAAATGATGAAAAACGGCGTGCTATAGTATGCCGTATGGTATGGGCTATTAGACGAGCATCTAAAAATGGGATAAAAACGTCAAAAAATAGACGTCTAAAACACGTCTAAAAATAGACGTGTTTTAGACGTCTATTTTTTGACGTTTTTTATCCCATTTTTGACCATGGGCTATAGACCATACCGTACGGCATACTATAGCACGCCGTTTTTCATCATTTTTGAGGATTTGAAAAAAATCTAAAAACGATGGGCTATAACCCATCGTTTTTTTTTTCTTAATTTTTTTCAAATCCTCAAAAATGATGAAAAACGGCGTGCTATAGTATGCCGTACGGTATGGGCTATTAGACGAGCATCTAAAAATGGGATAAAAACGTCTAAAAATAGACGTCTAAAACACGTCTAAAAATAGACGTGTTTTAGACGTCTATTTTTAGACGTTTTTTATCCCATTTTTGACCATGGGCTGTAGCCCATACCGTACGGGATACTATAGCAAGCCGTTTTTCATCATTTTTGAGGATTTGAAAAAAATCAAAAAAATCAAAAAAGATGGGCTATAACCCATCTTTTTTTTTTTTTTTTTTTTTTTTTTTTCAAATCCTCAAAAATGATGAAAAACGGCGTGCTATATAGTATGCCGTACGGTATGGGCTATTAGACGAGCATCTAAAAATGGGATAAAAACGTCAAAAAATAGACGTCTAAAACACGTCTAAAAATAGACGTGTTTTAGACGTCTATTTTTTGACGTTTTTTATCCCATTTTTGACCATGGGCTATAGACCATACCGTACGGCATACTATAGCATGCCGTTTTTCATCATTTTTGAGGATTTGAAAAAAATCAAAAAAGATGGGCTATAACCCATCGTTTTTTTTTTCTTTTCATTTTTTTCAAATCCTCAAAAATGATGAAAAACGGCGTGCTATAGTATGCCGTATGGTATGGGCTATTAGACGAGCATCTAAAAATGGGATAAAAACGTCAAAAAATAGACGTCTAAAACACGTCTAAAAATAGACGTGTTTTAGACGTCTATTTTTAGACGTTTTTTATCCCATTTTTGACCATGGGCTATAGACCATACCGTACGGCATACTATAGCACGCCGTTTTTCATCATTTTTGAGGATTTGAAAAAAATCTAAAAACGATGGGCTGTAACCCATCGTTTTTTTTTTTTCTTAATTTTTTTCAAATCCTCAAAAATGATGAAAAACGGCGTGCTATAGTATGCCGTACGGTATGGGCTATTAGATGAGCGTATAAAAATGGGATTAAAACGTCTAAAAATAGACGTGTTTTAGACGTCTATTTTTAGATGTTTTTTATCCCATTTTTGACCATGGGCTGTAGCCCATACCGTACGGGATACTATAGCAAGCCGTTTTTCATCATTTTTGAGAATTTGAAAAAAATCAAAAAAGATGGGCTATAACCCATCGTTTTTTTTTTCTTTTCATTTTTTTCAAATGAAAAAAATGACGTCTAAAACTGACGTCTAAAACACGTCTAAAAATAGACGTGTTTTAGACGTCTATTTTTAGATGTTTTTTATCCAATTTTTGACCATGGGCTGTAGCCCATACCGTACGGGATACTATAGCAAGCCGTTTTTCATCATTTTTGAGGATTTGAAAAAAATCTAAAAACGATGGGCTATAACCCATCGTTCTTTTTTTCTTCATTTTTTTCAAATCCTCAAAAATGATGAAAAATGGCGTGCTATAGTATGCCGTATGGTATGGGCTATTAGACGAGCATCTAAAAATGTGATTAAAACGTCAAAAAATTGACGTCTAAAACACGTCTAAAAATAGACGTGTTTTAGACGTCTATTTTTAGACGTTTTTTATCCCATTTTTGACCATGGGCTGTAGCCCATACCGTACGGGATACTGTAGCAAGCCGTTTTTCATCATTTTTGAGGATTTGAAAAAAATCAAAAAAGATGGGCTATAACCCATCGTTTTTTTTTTCTTTTCATTTTTTTCAAATCCTCAAAAATGATGAAAAACTGCGTGCTATAGTATGCCGTACGGTATGGGCTATTAGACGAGCATCTAAAAATGGGATAAAAACGTCAAAAAATAGACGTCTAAAACACGTCTAAAAATAGACGTGTTTTAGACGTCTATTTTTAGACGTTTTTTATCCCATTTTTGACCATGGACTATAGACCATACCGTACGGCATACTATAGCACGCCGTTTTTCATCATTTTTGAGGATTTGAAAAAAATCTAAAATCTCTATCTCTATGGCAATAGCACAAAATTTGGCATGCTACTAGTCCTACATACTTACACCTAGCAACCCCATTCTAGCCTACTTAGGTTCATCTTACGGTGGACATGTTTGCCTGAAAAGGAATCTTTGAAATGTTTCATAGTTTTAGAAATATAGTGCTTTCAAATTTGAGACATTTAACATGGGGCTCAATGGCAGCTCTATAGGCAAGTCAAAAGTCACTTTCACCTAGAAACTCCATTCACACTTTTTATTATTCAGCTCACTGTGGAGACACATGCTGGAACTTTTTTTTATTTTTATGTTTTGTAGTTTATGAGTTATTTAACTTAAACGCCCAATGCATTCTCTATGGCAATAGCACAAAATTTGGCATGCTACTAGTCCTACATACTTACACCTACCAACCCCATTCTAGCCTACTTAGGTTCATCTTACGGTGGACATGTTTGCCTGAAAAGGAATCTTTGAAATGTTTCATAGTTTTAGAAATATAGTGCTTTCAAATTTGAGACATTTAACATGGGGCTCAATGGCAGCTCTATAGGCACGTCAAAAGTCACTTTCACCTAGAAACTCCATTCACACTTTTTATTATTCAGCTCACTGTGGAGACACATGCTGGAACTTTATTTTATTTTTATGTTTTGTAGTTTATGAGTTATTTAACTTAAACGCCCAATGCATTCTCTATGGCAATAGCACAAAATTTGGCATGCTACTAGTCCTACATACTTACACCTACCAACCCCATTCTAGCCTACTTAGGTTCATCTTACGGTGGACATGTTTGCCTGAAAAGGAATCTTTGAAATGTTTCATAGTTTTAGAAATATAGTGCTTTCAAATTTGAGACATTTAACATGGGGCTCAATGGCAGCTCTATAGGCACGTCAAAAGTCACTTTCACCTAGAAACTCCATTCACACTTTTTATTATTCAGCTTACTGTGGAGACACATGCTGGAACTTTTTTTTATTTTTATGTTTTGTAGTTTATGAGTTATTTAACTTAAACGCCCAATGCATTCTCTATGGCAATAGCACAAAATTTGGCATGCTACTAGTCCTACATACTTACACCTAGCAACCCCATTCTAGCCTACTTAGGTTCATCTTACGGTGGACATGTTTGCCTGAAAAGGAATCTTTGAAATGTTTCATAGTTTTAGAAATATAGTGCTTTCAAATTTGAGACATTTAACATGGGGCTCAATGGCAGCTCTATAGGCACGTCAAAAGTCACTTTCACCTAGAAACTCCATTCACACTTTTTATTATTCAGCTTACTGTGGAGACACATGCTGGAACTTTTTTTTATTTTTATGTTTTGTAGTTTATGAGTTATTTAACTTAAACGCCCAATGCATTCTCTATGGCAATAGCACAAAATTTGGCATGCTACTAGTCCTACATATACTTACACCTAGCAACCCCATTCTAGCCTACTTAGGTTCATCTTACGGTGGACATGTTTGCCTGAAAAGGAATCTTTGAAATGTTTCATAGTTTTAGAAATATAGTGCTTTCAAATTTGAGACATTTAACATGGGGCTCAATGGCAGCTCTATAGGCACGTCAAAAGTCACTTTCACCTAGAAACTCCATTCACACTTTTTATTATTCAGCTTACTGTGGAGACACATGCTGGAACTTTTTTTTATTTTTATGTTTTGTAGTTTATGAGTTATTTAACTTAAACGCCCAATGCATTCTCTATGGCAATAGCAAAAGATTTGGCATGCTACTAGTCCTACATACTTACACCTAGCAACCCCATTCTAGCCTACTTAGGTTCATCTTACGGTGGACATGTTTGCCTGAAAAGGAATCTTTGAAATGTTTCATAGTTTTAGAAATATAGTGCTTTCAAATTTGAGACATTTAACATGGGGCTCAATGGCAGCTCTATAGGCACATCAAAAGTCACTTTCACCTAGAAACTCCATTCACACTTTTTATTATTCAGCTTACTGTGGAGACACATGCTGGAACTTTTTTTTATTTTTATGTTTTGTAGTTTATGAGTTATTTAACTTAAACGCCCAATGCATTCTCTATGGCAATAGCACAAAATTTGGCATGCTACTAGTCCTACATACTTACACCTAGCAACCCCATTCTAGCCTACTTAGGTTCATCTTACGGTGGACATGTTTGCCTGAAAAGGAATCTTTGAAATGTTTCATAGTTTTAGAAATATAGTGCTTTCAAATTTGAGACATTTAACATGGGGCTCAATGGCAGCTCTATAGGCACGACAAAAGTCACTTTCACCTAGAAACTCCATTCACACTTTTTATTATTCAGCTCACTGTGGAGACACATGCTGGAACTTTATTTTATTTTTATGTTTTGTAGTTTATGAGTTATTTAACTTAAACGCCCAATGCATTCTCTATGGCAATAGCACAAAATTTGGCATGCTACTAGTCCTACATACTTACACCTACCAACCCCATTCTAGCCTACTTAGGTTCATCTTACGGTGGACATGTTTGCCTGAAAAGGAATCTTTGAAATGTTTCATAGTTTTAGAAATATAGTGCTTTCAAATTTGAGACATTTAACATGGGGCTCAATGGCAGCTCTATAGGCAAGTCAAAAGTCACTTTCACCTAGAAACTCCATTCACACTTTTTATTATTCAGCTCACTGTGGAGACACATGCTGGAACTTTTTTTTATTTTTATGTTTTGTAGTTTATGAGTTATTTAACTTAAACGCCCAATGCATTCTCTATGGCAATAGCACAAAATTTGGCATGCTACTAGTCCTACATACTTACACCTACCAACCCCATTCTAGCCTACTTAGGTTCATCTTACGGTGGACATGTTTGCCTGAAAAGGAATCTTTGAAATGTTTCATAGTTTTAGAAATATAGTGCTTTCAAATTTGAGACATTTAACATGGGGCTCAATGGCAGCTCTATAGGCACGTCAAAAGTCACTTTCACCTAGAAACTCCATTCACACTTTTTATTATTCAGCTCACTGTGGAGACACATGCTGGAACTTTATTTTATTTTTATGTTTTGTAGTTTATGAGTTATTTAACTTAAACGCCCAATGCATTCTCTATGGCAATAGCACAAAATTTGGCATGCTACTAGTCCTACATACTTACACCTACCAACCCCATTCTAGCCTACTTAGGTTCATCTTACGGTGGACATGTTTGCCTGAAAAGGAATCTTTGAAATGTTTCATAGTTTTAGAAATATAGTGCTTTCAAATTTGAGACATTTAACATGGGGCTCAATGGCAGCTCTATAGGCACGTCAAAAGTCACTTTCACCTAGAAACTCCATTCACACTTTTTATTATTCAGCTTACTGTGGAGACACATGCTGGAACTTTTTTTTATTTTTATGTTTTGTAGTTTATGAGTTATTTAACTTAAACGCCCAATGCATTCTCTATGGCAATAGCACAAAATTTGGCATGCTACTAGTCCTACATACTTACACCTAGCAACCCCATTCTAGCCTACTTAGGTTCATCTTACGGTGGACATGTTTGCCTGAAAAGGAATCTTTGAAATGTTTCATAGTTTTAGAAATATAGTGCTTTCAAATTTGAGACATTTAACATGGGGCTCAATGGCAGCTCTATAGGCACGTCAAAAGTCACTTTCACCTAGAAACTCCATTCACACTTTTTATTATTCAGCTTACTGTGGAGACACATGCTGGAACTTTTTTTTATTTTTATGTTTTGTAGTTTATGAGTTATTTAACTTAAACGCCCAATGCATTCTCTATGGCAATAGCACAAAATTTGGCATGCTACTAGTCCTACATATACTTACACCTAGCAACCCCATTCTAGCCTACTTAGGTTCATCTTACGGTGGACATGTTTGCCTGAAAAGGAATCTTTGAAATGTTTCATAGTTTTAGAAATATAGTGCTTGCAAATTTGAGACATTTAACATGGGGCTCAATGGCAGCTCTATAGGCACGTCAAAAGTCACTTTCACCTAGAAACTCCATTCACACTTTTTATTATTCAGCTTACTGTGGAGACACATGCTGGAACTTTTTTTTATTTTTATGTTTTGTAGTTTATGAGTTATTTAACTTAAACGCCCAATGCATTCTCTATGGCAATAGCAAAAGATTTGGCATGCTACTAGTCCTACATACTTACACCTAGCAACCCCATTCTAGCCTACTTAGGTTCATCTTACGGTGGACATGTTTGCCTGAAAAGGAATCTTTGAAATGTTTCATAGTTTTAGAAATATAGTGCTTTCAAATTTGAGACATTTAACATGGGGCTCAATGGCAGCTCTATAGGCACATCAAAAGTCACTTTCACCTAGAAACTCCATTCACACTTTTTATTATTCAGCTTACTGTGGAGACACATGCTGGAACTTTTTTTTATTTTTATGTTTTGTAGTTTATGAGTTATTTAACTTAAACGCCCAATGCATTCTCTATGGCAATAGCACAAAATTTGGCATGCTACTAGTCCTACATACTTACACCTAGCAACCCCATTCTAGCCTACTTAGGTTCATCTTACGGTGGACATGTTTGCCTGAAAAGGAATCTTTGAAATGTTTCATAGTTTTAGAAATATAGTGCTTTCAAATTTGAGACATTTAACATGGGGCTCAATGGCAGCTCTATAGGCACGTCAAAAGTCACTTTCACCTAGAAACTCCATTCACACTTTTTATTATTCAGCTCACTGTGGAGACACATGCTGGAACTTTATTTTATTTTTATGTTTTGTAGTTTATGAGTTATTTAACTTAAACGCCCAATGCATTCTCTATGGCAATAGCACAAAATTTGGCATGCTACTAGTCCTACATACTTACACCTACCAACCCCATTCTAGCCTACTTAGGTTCATCTTACGGTGGACATGTTTGCCTGAAAAGGAATCTTTGAAATGTTTCATAGTTTTAGAAATATAGTGCTTTCAAATTTGAGACATTTAACATGGGGCTCAATGGCAGCTCTATAGGCACGTCAAAAGTCACTTTCACCTAGAAACTCCATTCACACTTTTTATTATTCAGCTCACTGTGGAGACACATGCTGGAACTTTATTTTATTTTTATGTTTTGTAGTTTATGAGTTATTTAACTTAAACGCCCAATGCATTCTCTATGGCAATAGCACAAAATTTGGCATGCTACTAGTCCTACATACTTACACCTACCAACCCCATTCTAGCCTACTTAGGTTCATCTTACGGTGGACATGTTTGCCTGAAAAGGAATCTTTGAAATGTTTCATAGTTTTAGAAATATAGTGCTTTCAAATTTGAGACATTTAACATGGGGCTCAATGGCAGCTCTATAGGCACGTCAAAAGTCACTTTCACCTAGAAACTCCATTCACACTTTTTATTATTCAGCTTACTGTGGAGACACATGCTGGAACTTTTTTTTATTTTTATGTTTTGTAGTTTATGAGTTATTTAACTTAAACGCCCAATGCATTCTCTATGGCAATAGCACAAAATTTGGCATGCTACTAGTCCTACATACTTACACCTAGCAACCCCATTCTAGCCTACTTAGGTTCATCTTACGGTGGACATGTTTGCCTGAAAAGGAATCTTTGAAATGTTTCATAGTTTTAGAAATATAGTGCTTTCAAATTTGAGACATTTAACATGGGGCTCAATGGCAGCTCTATAGGCACGTCAAAAGTCACTTTCACCTAGAAACTCCATTCACACTTTTTATTATTCAGCTTACTGTGGAGACACATGCTGGAACTTTTTTTTATTTTTATGTTTTGTAGTTTATGAGTTATTTAACTTAAACGCCCAATGCATTCTCTATGGCAATAGCACAAAATTTGGCATGCTACTAGTCCTACATACTTACACCTAGCAACCCCATTCTAGCCTACTTAGGTTCATCTTACGGTGGACATGTTTGCCTGAAAAGGAATCTTTGAAATGTTTCATAGTTTTAGAAATATAGTGCTTTCAAATTTGAGACATTTAACATGGGGCTCAATGGCAGCTCTATAGGCACGTCAAAAGTCACTTTCACCTAGAAACTCCATTCACACTTTTTATTATTCAGCTTACTGTGGAGACACATGCTGGAACTTTTTTTTATTTTTATGTTTTGTAGTTGTGGGCTCGCCACAGCGAGCACACACTAGATATTGGCAGCCTATATTTGTGGGCTCGCCACAGCGAGCACACACTAGATATTGGCAGCCTATATTTATTATTGTGGGCTCGCCACAGCGAGCACACACTAGTTATTGGCAGCCTATATTTATTATTCCGCTTATTCTTTATTCCGCCGTTTTTTTGGCACCTAACTACTTCCGCATACTTTATACTAGAAATTTAGTTCAAACTTCAAACTGTTCAGCTCTTTGCAGTTATTTATGCTCCAATTAGAATTTTTACAAAGTTTTATACTTTTTATACTTTTTAACTTTTTAACTTTTTTTTACATTCTTTATAGTGAGAGTCGATGGAAGAAAGGTCCCATTTTTCACAGTTAACTTTTTTGAGCTCTTATTACTCCGTCATACTTTCACTTTGAAACTTCATTCAAACTTTATAATGTTCATCTATCTTTGAACTTTCATTGGTGAAAAAGTTGTTTTGAAAAAGTTTATACTTTTTAAAATATTTAACTTTATTTATAGTTTTTTCCTCCCATCGACAATGTATGGGATTTATCTCTAAATCAACCTCACTTTTGCAGCCTCATTACTCTGGCATACTTTGTCGTAGAAACGTGATTTAAACTTTAGAAAGCTCACACGACTCTGGACTTTTACGTGGTTCAAACCGTATTCGAATACGTTAAACGTTTTTTCCGAAATCGCAGTTCAATCGCAGGCCGTTTCGCCTAATTAGTGCCAACTTAGAGTGCGGGCTTTTTTCACTAGAGTGCGTAGAACAGAAAATCTTTCCTTGAAAATTTACCAAACAAATTGCCGTCCCGGCCAAAATATTCACTTTACACGCATGTTCTTTGGTCATTTTGTAGCCACACATGTCCTCTTTCACACAATGTGACCACCAAAACACAGAGACATACAGAATGTGAACTACGGCCTTTTAAGTGACACAAATACAGTCAAGCTTCTCATTGACCTCCATTGTAAAATCCTTACGAGAAAATTATCGCGATGACAATTCTTAACTCGCTCTTATAACCACATTTTCGATCGTACCAACACCACAATCGCACATGGTGTACCTCAATATCTCAGGCCACTCACAGCGAAAGAATTATTTGCATTCGACTTTTACTTTTTGCGATAGAGCAATTTGTTCGGGCATAGTTTCCCCCCATTCAAGACCATTCAAGATCAAGGCCTTCAAGTTGCGCGCCACTTGTTTGTCTTTTACACTTCCACAGCTGAGACATATAAGAGCTTAATTACAGGGCTGAAATTAAAGTTACAAGATCTCAATGAGTTGCTCTGCGATACCTTGTGGGCTTGTAGGTCTGCTATTTGTGCAATTGGATGGCCTTTACACAGCTCTCGCAAGAGCACGCACGCACGCATGCACGCACGCACACACACACCCTGTCTTCCTATTGGCTGGCCTTTACACAGCTCTCGCAAGTGCACGCACGCACGCACGCACGCACGCACGCACACACACACACACACACACACACGTTTATAAAAAAATATTTTCAAAAAAATTAAAAAAAAATTAAAAAATTAAAAAAACTTAAAAAAAATAAAAAAAATAAAAAAACTTAAAAAAAATAAAAAAAGATAAAAAAAAATAAAAAAAATAAAAAAATGAAAAAATTGAAAAAAAATGAAAAAAATGAAAAAAATGGAAAAAAAATGAAAAAAATGAAAAAAATGAAAACTTAAAAATATTCTTTTTTCTTTTTTACTTAAAAAGAAAAAACTTCAATTTTTTAGATTTTTTTTTTTTTTTTTACATTTAAAGAAAAACTTTAAAAACACTTCTACAACTTCCACATACTTTATTCTGCTTAAACTATAGTTTTTACACATTTTCATACTTTTTTTAACTTTTACTTCAGCTTTAATGCATTTTCTACTTTTCTTTACAATATGCTACAGTCCCGAAATTTTGATTATAGATTTAGAACACCAATGGTAACACCATTACTCCGGTCCCCGAGTTTCAAACTTGACACGGCAATAACTTTATACAAAGCATTTTACGCGAGCCCACGCAGTTTCTACAGGAACTGCTTTCTAGTTGTGGGCTCGCCACAGCGAGCACACAATAGTTATTGGCAGCCTATATTTATTATTCTTATGTTTCTTTATTCCGCCCTTTTTTTTGGCACCTAACTACTTCCACATACTTTATGCTAGAAATTTTGTTCAAACTTCAAACTGTTCAGCTCTTTGCAGTTATTTATGCTCCAATTAGAATTTTTACAAAGTTTTATACTTTTTATACTTTTTAACTTTTTAACTTTTTTTTACATTCTTTATAGTGAGAGTCGATGGAAGAAAGGTCCCATTTTTCACAGTTAACTTTTTTGAGCTCTTATTACTCCGTCATACTTTCACTTTGAAACTTCATTCAAACTTTATAATGTTCATCTATCTTTGAACTTTAATTGGTGAAAAAGTTGTTTTGAAAAAGTTTATACTTTTTAAAATATTTAACTTTATTTATAGTTTTTTCCTCCCATTGACAATGTATGGGATTTATCTCTAAATCAACCTCACTTTTGCAGCCTCATTACTCTGGCATACTTTGTCGTAGAAACGTGATTTAAACTTTAGAAAGCTCACACGACTCTGGACTTTTTCGTGGTTCAAACCGTATTCGAATACGTTAAACGGTTTTTCCGAAATCGCAGTTCAATCGCAGGCCGTTTCGCCTAATTAGTGCCAACTTAGAGTGTGGGCTTTTTTCACTAGAGTGCGTAGAACAGAAAATCTTTCCTTGAAAATTTACCAAACAAATTGCCGTCCCGGCCAAGATATTCACTTTACACGCATGTCCTTTGGTCATTTTGTAGCCACACATGTCCTCTTTCACACAATGTGACCACCAAAACACAGAGACATACAGAATGTGAACTACGGCCTTTTAAGTGACACAAATACAGTCAATCTGCTCATTGACCTCCATAGTAAAATCCTTACGAGGAAATTATCGCGATGACAATTCTTAACTCGCTCTTATAACCACATTTCCGATCGTACCAACACCACAATCGCACATGGTGTACCTCAATATCTCAGGCCACTCACAGCGAAGAAATTATTTGCATTCGACTTTTACTTTTTGCGATAGAGCAATTTGTTCGGGCATAGTTTCCCCCCATTCAGAACCATTGTAAAATAAGAGATCAAGTTGCGCGCCACTCCCAGCCTTTTACACTTCCACAGCTGAGACATATAAGGGCTTAATTACAGGGCTGAAATTAAAGTTACAAGATCTCAATGAGTTGCTCTGCGATACATTGTGGGCTTGTAGGTCTGCTATTTGTGCAATTGGATGGCCTTTACACAGATAGATCAGATAGAGATGAAAAAGTATTTTCAAAAAAGTATTTTCAAAAGAGTATTTTCAAAAGAGTATTTTCAAAAAAGTATTTTCAAAAAAGTATTTTCAAAAAAGTATTTTCAAAAAAGTATTTTCAAAAAAGTATTTTCAAAAAAGTATTTTCAAAAAAAATTAAAATTTAAAAAAAAAAAATAAAAAAAAATAAAAAAAATAAAAAAAATTAAAAAAATTAAAAAAAAATTAAAAAAAATGAAAAAATGAAAAAAAATGAAAAAAATGAAAAAAATGGAAAAAAATGAAAAAAAATGAAAAAAAATGAAAAAAAATGAAAACTTAAAAATAAAAAACTTTTTTTTCTTTTTTACTTAAAAAGAAAAAACTTCAATTTTTTAGATTTTTTTTTTTTTTTTTTACATTTAAAGAAAAACTTTAAAAACACTTCTACAACTTCCACATACTTTATTCTGCTTAAACTATAGTTTTTACACATTTTCATACTTTTTTTTACTTTTACTTCAGCTTTAATGCATTTTCTACTTTTCTTTACAATATGCTACAGTCCCGAAATTTTGATTATGGATTTAGAACACAAATGGTAACACCATTACTCCGGTCCCCGAGTTTCAAACTTGACACGGCAATAACTTTATACAAAGCATTTTACGCGAGCCCACGCAGTTTCTACAGGAACTGCTTTCTAGTTATTCTTATGTTTCTTTATTCCGCCCTTTTTTTTGGCACCTAACTACTTCCACATACTTTATGCTAGAAATGTTGTTCAAACTTCAAACTGTTCAGCTCTTTGCAGTTATTTATGCTCCAATTAGAATTTTTACAAAGTTTTATACTTTTTATACTTTTTAACTTTTTAACTTTTTTTTACATTCTTTATAGTGAGAGTCGATGGAAGAAAGGTCCCATTTTTCACAGTTAACTTTTTTGAGCTCTTATTACTCCGTCATACTTTCACTTTGAAACTTCATTCAAACTTTATAATGTTCATCTATCTTTGAACTTTAATTGGTGAAAAAGTTGTTTTGAAAAAGTTTATACTTTTTAAAATATTTAACTTTATTTATAGTTTTTTCCTCCCATTGACAATGTATGGGATTTATCTCTAAATCAACCTCACTTTTGCAGCCTCATTACTCTGGCATACTTTGTCGTAGAAACGTGATTTAAACTTTAGAAAGCTCACACGACTCTGGACTTTTTCGTGGTTCAAACCGTATTCGAATACGTTAAACGTTTTTTCTGAAATCGCAGTTCAATCGCAGGCCGTTTCACCTAATTAGTGCCAACTTAGAGTGCGGGCTTTTTTCACTAGAGTGCGTAGAACAGAAAATCTTTCCTTGAAAATTTACCAAACAAATTGCCGTCCCGGCCAAGATATTCACTTTACACGCATGTCCTTTGGTCATTTTGTAGCCACACATGTCCTCTTTCACACAATGTGACCACCAAAACACAGAGACATACAGAATGTGAACTACGGCCTTTTAAGTGACACAAATACAGTCAATCTGCTCATTGACATCCATTGTAGAAATCTTACGAGGAAATTATTGCGATGACAATTCTTAACTCGCTCTTATAACCACATTTTCGATCGTACCAACACCACAATCGCACATGGTGTACCTCAATATCTCAGGCCACTCACAGCGAAAGAATTATTTGCATTCGACTTTTACTTTTTGCGATAGAGCAATTTGTTCGGGCATAGTTTCCCCCCATTCAGAACCATTGTAAAATAAGAGATCAAGTTGCGCGCCACTTGTTTGTCTTTTACACTTCCACAGCTGAGACATATAAGGGCTTAATTACAGGGCTGAAATTAAAGTTACAAGATCTCAATGAGTTGCTCTGCGATACCTTGTGGGCTTGTAGGTCTGCTATTTGTGCAATTGGATGGCCTTTACACAGATAGATCAGATAGAGATGAAAAAGTATTTTCAAAAAAGTATTTTCAAAAAAGTATTTTCAAAAGTATTTTCAAAAAAGTATTTTCAAAAAAGTATTTTCAAAAAAATATTTTCAAAAAAGTATTTTCAAAAAAAGTATTTTCAAAAAAAGTATTTTCAAAAAAATTAAAAAAAATTAAAAAAATTAAAAAAATTAAAAAAAATTAAAAAAATTAAAAAAAATTAAAAAAAATTAAAAAAAATTAAAAAATTAAAAAAATTAAAAAAAATGAAAAAAAATGAAAAAAAATGAAAAAAATGAAAAAAATGAAAACTTAGAAATAAAAAACTTTTTTTTTTTTTTTACTTAAAAAGAAAAAACTTCAATATATATATATATATATATTTATTTATTTTTTACATTTAAAGAAAAACTTTTAAAAACACTTCTACAACTTCCACATACTTTATTCTGCTTAAACTATAGTTTTTACAAATTTTCATACTTTTTTTTAACTTTTACTTCAGCTTTAATGCATTTTCTACTTTTGTTTACAATATGCTACAGTCCCGAAATTTTGATTATGGATTTAGAACACCAATGGTAACACCATTACTCCGGTCCCCGAGTTTCAAACTTGACACGGCAATAACTTTATACAAAGCATTTTACGCGAGCCCACGCAGTTTCTACAGGAACTGCTTTCTAGTTCTTATGTTTCTTTATTCCGCCGTTTTTTTTGGCACCTAACTACTTCCACATACTTTATGCTAGAAATTTAGTTCAAACTTCAAACTGTTCAGCTCTTTGCAGTTATTTATGCTCCAATTAGAATTTTTACAAAGTTTTATACTTTTTATACTTTTTAACTTTTTAACTTTTTTTTACATTCTTTATAGTGAGAGTCGATGGAAGAAAGGTCCCATTTTTCACAGTTAACTTTTTTGAGCTCTTATTACTCCGTCATACTTTCACTTTGAAACTTCATTCAAACTTTATAATGTTCATCTATCTTTGAACTTTCATTGGTGAAAAAGTTGTTTTGAAAAAGTTTATACTTTTTAAAATATTTAACTTTATTTATAGTTTTTTCCTCCCATTGACAATGTATGGGATTTATCTCTAAATCAACCTCACTTTTGCAGCCTCATTACTCTGGCATACTTTGTCGTAGAAACGTGATTTAAACTTTAGAAAGCTCACACGACTCTGGACTTTTTCGTGGTTCAAACCGTATTCGAATACGTTAAACGGTTTTTCCGAAATCGCAGTTCAATCGCAGGCCGTTTCGCCTAATTAGTGCCAACTTAGAGTGCGGGCTTTTTTCACTAGAGTGCGTAGAACAGAAAATCTTTCCTTGAAAATTTACCAAACAAATTGCCGTCCCGGCCAAGATATTCACTTTACACGCATGTCCTTTGGTCATTTTGTAGCCACACATGTCCTCTTTCACACAATGTGACCACCAAAACACAGAGACATACAGAATGTGAACTACGGCCTTTTAAGTGACACAAATACAGTCAATCTGCTCATTGACATCCATTGTAGAAATCTTACGAGGAAATTATTGCGATGACAATTCTTAACTCGCTCTTATAACCACATTTTCGATCGTACCAACACCACAATCGCACATGGTGTACCTCAATATCTCAGGCCACTCACAGCGAAAGAATTATTTGCATTCGACTTTTACTTTTTGCGATAGAGCAATTTGTTCGGGCATAGTTTCCCCCCATTCAGAACCATTGTAAAATAAGAGATCAAGTTGCGCGCCACTTGTTTGTCTTTTACACTTCCACAGCTGAGACATATAAGGGCTTAATTACAGGGCTGAAATTAAAGTTACAAGATCTCAATGAGTTGCTCTGCGATACCTTGTGGGCTTGTAGGTCTGCTATTTGTGCAATTGGATGGCCTTTACACAGATAGATCAGATAGAGATGAAAAAGTATTTTCAAAAAAGTATTTTCAAAAAAGTATTTTCAAAAAAGTCTTTTCAAAAAAGTATTTTCAAAAAAGTATTTTCAAAAAAGTATTTTCAAAAAAGTATTTTCAAAAAATATTTTCAAAAAAATTAAAAAAATTAAAAAAAATGAAAAAATTAAAAAAATTAAAAAAAATTAAAAAAAATTAAAAAAATGAAAAAAAATGAAAAAAATTTAAAAAAATGAAAAAAATGAAAAAAATGAAAAAAAATGAAAACTTAAAAAAAAAAAAATCTTTTTTACTTAAAAAGAAAAAACTTCAATTTTTTAGTTTTTTTTTTTTTTTTTTACATTTAAAGAAAAACTTTAAAAACACTTCTACAACTTCCACATACTTTATTCTGCTTAAACTATAGTTTTTACACATTTTCATACTTTTTTTAACTTTTACTTCAGCTTTAATGCATTTTCTACTTTTCTTTACAATATGCTACAGTCCCGAAATTTTGATTATAGATTTAGAACACCAATGGTAACACCATTACTCCGGTCCCCGAGTTTCAAACTTGACACGGCAATAACTTTATACAAAGCATTTTACGCGAGCCCACGCAGTTTCTACAGGAACTGCTTTCTAGTTATTCTTATGTTTCTTTATTCCGCCGTTTTTTTTGGCACCTAACTACTTCCACATACTTTATGCTAGAAATGTAGTTCAAACTTCAAACTGTTCAGCTCTTTGCAGTTATTTATGCTCCAATTAGAATTTTTACAAAGTTTTATACTTTTTATACTTTTTAACTTTTTAACTTTTTTTTTACATTCTTTATAGTGAGAGTCAATGGAAGAAAGGTCCCATTTTTCACAGTTAACTTTTTTGAGCTCTTATTACTCCGTCATACTTTCACTTTGAAACTTCATTCAAACTTTATAATGTTCATCTATCTTTGAACTTTAATTGGTGAAAAAGTTGTTTTGAAAAAGTTTATACTTTTTAAAATATTTAACTTTATTTATAGTTTTTTCCTCCCATTGACAATGTATGGGATTGATCTCTAAATCAACCTCACTTTTGCAGCCTCATTACTCTGGCATACTTTGTCGTAGAAACGTGATTTAAACTTTAGAAAGCTCACACGACTCTGGACTTTTTCGTGGTTCAAACCGTATTCGAATACGTTAAACGGTTTTTCCGAAATCTCAGTTCAATCGCAGGCCGTTTCGCCTAATTAGTGCCAAGTTAGAGTGCAGGGCTTCTTTCACTAGAGTGTACAAACAGAAAATCTTTCCTTGAAAATTTACCAAACAAATTGCCGTCCCGGCCAAAATATTCACTTTACACGCATGTCCTTTGGTCATTTTGTAGCCACACATGTCCTCTTTCACACAATGTGACCACCAAAACACAGAGACATACAGAATGTGAACTACGGCCTTTTAAGTGACACAAATACAGTCAATCTGCTCATTGACCTCCATAGTAAAATCCTTACGAGGAAATTATCGCGATGACAATTCTTAACTCGCTCTTATAACCACATTTTCGATCGTACCAACACCACAATCGCACATGGTGTACCTCAATATCTCAGGCCACTCACAGCGAAGAAATTATTTGCATTCGACTTTTACTTTTTGCGATAGAGCAATTTGTTCGGGCATAGTTTCCCCCCATTCAGAACCATTGTAAAATAAGAGATCAAGTTGCGCGCCACTTGTTTGTCTTTTACACTTCCACAGCTGAGACATATAAGGGCTTAATTACAGGGCTGAAATTAAAGTTACAAGATCTCAATGAGTTGCTCTGCGATACCTTGTGGGCTTGTAGGTCTGCTATTTGTGCAATTGGATGGCCTTTACACAGATAGATCAGATAGAGATGAAAAAGTATTTTCAAAAAAGTATTTTCAAAAGAGTATTTTCAAAAAAGTATTTTCAAAAAAGTATTTTCAAAAAAGTATTTTCAAAAAAGTATTTTCAAAAAAGTATTTTCAAAAAAGTATTTTCAATTTTTTTTTTTTTTAATTAAAAAAAATTAAAAATAAATAAAAAAATGAAAAAAAATGAAAAAATTTAAAAAAAAGGAAAAAAATGAAAAAAAAAGAAAAAAAATGAAAACTTAAAAATAAAAAACTTTTTTTTTCTTTTTTACTTAAAAAGAAAAAACTTAAATTTTTTAGATTTTTTTTTTTTTTTTTACATTTAAAGAAAAACTTTAAAAAAACTTCTACAACTTCCACATACTTTATTCTGCTTAAACTATAGTTTTTACACATTTTCATACTTTTTTTTACTTTTACTTCAGCTTTAATGCATTTCTACTTTTCTTTACAATATGCTACAGTCCCGAAATTTTGATTATGGATTTAGAACACAAATGGTAACACCATTACTCCGGTCCCCGAGTTTCAAACTTGACACGGCAATAACTTTATACAAAGCATTTTACGCGAGCCCACGCAGTTTCTACAGGAACTGCTTTCTAGTTATTATTCTTCCGCTTATTCTTTATTCCGCCGTTTTTTTGGCACCTAACTACTTCCACATACTTTATGCTAGAAATTTAGTTCAAACTTCAAACTGTTCAGCTCTTTGCAGTTATTTATGCTCCAATTAGAATTTTTACAAAGTTTTATACTTTTTATACTTTTTAACTTTTTAACTTTTTTTTACATTCTTTATAGTGAGAGTCGATGGAAGAAAGGTCCCATTTTTCACAGTTAACTTTTTTGAGCTCTTATTACTCCGTCATACTTTCACTTTGAAACTTCATTCAAACTTTATAATGTTCATCTATCTTTGAACTTTCATTGGTGAAAAAGTTGTTTTGAAAAAGTTTATACTTTTTAAAATATTTAACTTTATTTATAGTTTTTTCCTCCCATTGACAATGTATGGGATTTATCTCTAAATCAACCTCACTTTTGCAGCCTCATTACTCTGGCATACTTTGTCGTAGAAACGTGATTTAAACTTTAGAAAGCTCACACGACTCTGGACTTTTTCGTGGTTCAAACCGTATTCGAATACGTTAAACGGTTTTTCCGAAATCGCAGTTCAATCGCAGGCCGTTTCGCCTAATTAGTGCCAACTTAGAGTGCGGGCTTTTTTCACTAGAGTGCGTAGAACAGAAAATCTTTCCTTGAAAATTTACCAAACAAATTGCCGTCCCGGCCAAGATATTCACTTTACACGCATGTCCTTTGGTCATTTTGTAGCCACACATGTCCTCTTTCAAACAATGTGACCACCAAAACACAGAGACATACAGAATGTGAACTACGGCCTTTTAAGTGACACAAATACAGTCAATCTGCTCATTGACCTCCATTGTAAAATCCTTACGAGGAAATTATCGCGATGACAATTCTTAACTCGCTCTTATAACCACATTTTCGATCGTACCAACACCACAATCGCACATGGTGTACCTCAATATCTCAGGCCACTCACAGCGAAAGAATTATTTGCATTCGACTTTTACTTTTTGCGATAGAGCAATTTGTTCGGGCATAGTTTCCCCCCATTCAGAACCATTGTAAAATAAGAGATCAAGTTGCGCGCCACTTGTTTGTCTTTTACACTTCCACAGCTGAGACATATAAGGGCTTAATTACAGGGCTGAAATTAAAGTTACAAGATCTCAATGAGTTGCTCTGCGATACCTTGTGGGCTTGTAGGTCTGCTATTTGTGCAATTGGATGGCCTTTACACAGATAGATCAGATAGAGATGAAAAAGTATTTTCAAAAAAGTATTTTCAAAAGTATTTTCAAAAAAGTATTTTCAAAAAAGTATTTTCAAAAAAGTATTTTCAAAAAAGTATTTTCAAAAAATATTTTCAAAAAAATTAAAAAAATTAAAAAAAAATGAAAAAATTAAAAAAATTAAAAAAAATTAAAAAAATTAAAAAAAATTAAAAAAATGAAAAAAAATGAAAAAAAAATTAAAAAATGAAAAAATTGAAAAAAATGAAAAAAAATGAAAAAAATGAAAAAAAATGAAAAAAATGAAAACTTAAAATTTTTTTTTTTCTTTTTTACTTAAAAAGAAAAAACTTCAATTTTTTAGATTATTTTTTTTTTTTTTACATTTAAAGAAAAACTTTAAAAACACTTCTACAACTTCCACATACTTTATTCTGCTTAAACTATAGTTTTTACACATTTTCATACTTTTTTTAACTTTTACTTCAGCTTTAATGCATTTTCTACTTTTCTTTACAATATGCTACAGTCCCGAAATTTTGATTATAGATTTAGAACACCAATGGTAACACCATTACTCCGGTCCCCGAGTTTCAAACTTGACACGGCAATAACTTTATACAAAGCATTTTACGCGAGCCCACGCAGTTTCTACAGGAACTGCTTTCTAGTTTATGAGTTATTGTGGGCTCGCCACAGCGAGCACACACTAGTTACTCTCAGTTTATATTTATTATTCCAATTTCCGCCACTTTTTTTGGCACCCTACTACTTCCACATACTTTATGCTAGAAATTTAGTTCAAACTTCAAACTGTTCAGCTCTTTGCAGTTATTATTGCTCCAATTAGAATTTTTACAAAGTTTTATACTTTTTATACTTTTTAACTTTTTAACTTTTTTTTACATTCTTTATAGTGAGAGTTGATGGAAGAAAGGCCCCATTTTTCACAGTTAACTTTTTTGAGCTCTTATTACTCCGTCATACTTTCACTTTGAAACTTCATTCAAACTTTATAATGTTCATCTATCTTTGAACTTTAATTGGTGAAAAAGTTGTTTTGAAAAAGTTTATACTTTTTAAAATATTTAACTTTATTTATAGTTTTTTCCTCCCATTGACAATGTATGGGATTGATCTCTAAATCAACCTCACTTTTGCAGCCTCATTACTCTGGCATACTTTGTCGTAGAAACGTGATTTAAACTTTAGAAAGCTCACATGACTCTGGACTTTTTCGTGGTTCAAACCGTATTCGAATACGTTAAACGGTTTTTCCGAAATCGCAGTTCAATCGCAGGCCGTTTCGCCTAATTAGTGCCAACTTAGAGTGCGGGCTTTTTTCACTAGAGTGCGTAGAACAGAAAATCTTTCCTTGAAAATTTACCAAACAAATTGCCGTCCCGGCCAAAATATTCATTTTCTACGCATGTCCTTTGGTCATTTTGTAGCCACACATGTCCTCTTTCACACAATGTGACCACCAAAACACAGAGACATACAGAATGTGAACTACGGCCTTTTAAGTGACACAAATACAGTCAAGCTGCTCATTGACATCCATTGTAGAAATCTTACGAGGACATTATCGCGATGACAATTCTTAACTCGCTCTTATAACCACATTTTCGATCGTACCAACACCACAATCGCACATGGTGTACCTCAATATCTCAGGCCACTCACAGCGAAGAAATTATTTGCATTCGACTTTTACTTTTTGCGATAGAGCAATTTGTTCGGGCATAGTTTCCCCCCATTCAAGACCATTCAAGATCAAGACCTTCAAGTTGCGCGCCACTTGTTTGTCTTTTACACTTCCACAGCTGAGACATATAAGAGCTTAATTACAGGGCTGAAATTAAAGTTACAAGATCTCAATGAGTTGCTCTGCGATACCTTGTGGGCTTGTAGGTCTGCTATTTGTGCAATTGGATGGCCTTTACACAGCTCTCGCAAGAGCACGCACGCACGCATGCACGCACGCACACACACACCCTGTCTTCCTATTGGCTGGCCTTTACACAGCTCTCGCAAGTGCACGCACGCACGCACGCACGCATGCACGCACACACACACACACACACACACGTTTATAAAAAAATATTTTCAAAAAAATTAAAAAAAAAAAAAAAAATGAAAAAATGAAAAAAACTTTAAAAAAAAAAAAAAAAAATTAAAAATTAAAAAAATTAAAAAATTTAAAAGAAATTAAAAAAAAATTAAAAAAATGAAAAAAATGAAAAAATTGAAAAAAATTGAAAAAAATGAAAAAAATGAAAAAAATGAAAACTTAAAAATTAGCATGTTAGCATTAGCATGTTAGCATGTTAGCATGTTAGCATTAGCATGATAGCATTAGCATGTTAGCATGATAGCATTAGCATGTTAGCATTAGCATGTTGACATTAGCATGTTAGCATGATAGCATTAGCATGTTAGCATGTTAGCATTAGCATGTTAGCATTAGCATGTTAGCATGTTAGCATTAGCATGTTAGCATTAGCATGTTAACATTAGCATGTTAGCATGTTAGCATGATGGCATTAGCATGTTAGCATGTTAGCATTAGCATGTTAGCATTAGCATGTTAGCATGTTAGCATTAGCATGTTAGCATGTTAGCATTAGCATGTTAACATGATAGCATTAGCATGTTATCATTAGCATGTTAGCATGTTAGCATTAGCATGTTAGCATTAGCATGTTAGCATGTTAGCATTAGCATGTTAGCATGATAGCATTAGCATGTTAGCATTAGCATGTTAGCATGTTAGCATTAGCATGTTAGCATTAGCATGTTAGCATGTTAGCATGATAGCATTAGCATGTTAGCATGTTAGCATGTTAGCATTAGCATGTTAGCATGTTAGCATTAGCATGTTAGCATGTTAGCATGTTAGCATGATAGCATTAGCATGTTAGCATTAGCATGTTAGCATGTTAGCATTAGCATGTTAGCATTAGCATGTTAGCATTAGCATGTTAGCATTAGCATGATAGCATTAGCATGTTAACATTAGCATGTTAGCATGATAGCATTAGCATGTTAGCATGTTAGCATTAGCATGTTAGCATTAACATGATTAAAAAATTAAAAAATTAAAAGAAATGAAAAACATTAAAAAATTAAAACTTTAACTTTTTTTTAAACTTAAAAGGAAAAAAATAATAATAAAGAACTTAATATTTTTTATCTTAATATTTTTTTTAAGAAATATCTTAGACCATTATCAATAATCATTGTGTTTATGCTTTTAAAGATAGGCCTATATGCTATTTGAACCTTCTTTTTACATGTAAAAGTATGCTATTTCTGTTAAGCTCATGAATGCTTTTATATGTATACTCCATTGGATTGACTATTTTTTTTCTTTTTTACCTTTTCTTGATTCATCAAGAATACATTGTAAAGCATTATTCATACATTACAAATCATTAGTAGACAGTAATACTTTACTTACTTTATTCTGCCCCTTTTTGGGCATCATACTACTTCCACATACTTTATTTCCGCTTTATGCAGTTATTTATGCTTAAACTATAGTTTTTACAAATGTTCATACTTTTTTAACTTTTACTTCAGCTTTAATACATTTTCTACTTTTCTTTACAATATGTTACAGTCCAGAAATTTTGATTATGGACTTAGACCACCAATGGTAACACCATTACTCCGGTCCCCGAGTTTCAAACTTGACACGGCAATAACTTTATACAAAGCATTTTACGCGAGCCCACGCAGTTTCTACAGGAACTGCTTTCTAGTTTAACTTAAACGCCCAATGCATTCTCTATGGCAATAGCACAAAATTTGGCATGCTACTAGTCCTACATACTTACACCTAGCAACCCCATTCTAGCCTACTTAGGTTCATCTTACGGTGGACATGTTTGCCTGAAAAGGAATCTTTGAAATGTTTCATAGTTTTAGAAATATAGTGCTTTCAAATTTGAGACATTTAACATGGGGCTCAATGGCAGCTCTATAGGCACGTCAAAAGTCACTTTCACCTAGAAACTCCATTCACACTTTTTATTATTCAGCTTACTGTGGAGACACATGCTGGAACTTTTTTTTATTTTTATGTTTTGTAGTTTATGAGTTATTTAACTTAAACGCCCAATGCATTCTCTATGGCAATAGCACAAAATTTGGCATGCTACTAGTCCTACATATACTTACACCTAGCAACCCCATTCTAGCCTACTTAGGTTCATCTTACGGTGGACATGTTTGCCTGAAAAGGAATCTTTGAAATGTTTCATAGTTTTAGAAATATAGTGCTTTCAAATTTGAGACATTTAACATGGGGCTCAATGGCAGCTCTATAGGCAAGTCAAAAGTCACTTTCACCTAGAAACTCCATTCACACTTTTTATTATTCAGCTCACTGTGGAGACACATGCTGGAACTTTATTTTATTTTTATGTTTTGTAGTTTATGAGTTATTTAACTTAAACGCCCAATGCATTCTCTATGGCAATAGCACAAAATTTGGCATGCTACTAGTCCTACATACTTACACCTACCAACCCCATTCTAGCCTACTTAGGTTCATCTTACGGTGGACATGTTTGCCTGAAAAGGAATATTTGAAATGTTTATAGTTTTAGAAATATAGTCCTTTCAAATTTGAGACTTTTAACATGGGGCTCAATGGCAGATTTTGGCACGTCAAAAAATCACTTTCACCTAGAAACTCCATTCACACTTTTTATTATTCAGCTTACTGTGGAGACACATGCTGTAACGTTTTACTTTGAAATGTTTTGTAGTTTTTGTATGTTTTGTAGTTATTTAACTTAAACGCCCAATGCATTCTCTATGGCAATAGCACAAACTTTGGCATGCTACTAGTCCTACATACTTACACCTAGCAACCTCATTAGTAATCTACTACTGATTTTACTACTACTACTATTTACCCATTTAGGCCTGATGTCGGAATTTAAAAAAAATCTTCTAAATCCTCCAGTTATATTTTCACGATTTTTCAAAAATAGCAGACCTACAAGCTCGTATGAGCTTGTAGATCTGCTACTTTTCAATAGCTAAATTACAACATAATGTTTAAGACACCAAAAGGGGTTAAACCTCCCAATCCCTGCTCACAGCTCATTCTTCTTACTATCTCTCTTTGTTTTATTTATTTTAAGTTTGGAATGTACTGAGAGACATTATAAATTACATTCACAATTCTAAATATTTTCATACACAGTCAAAAGTAGTACAGGCGCTGTGGTAATGCAATAGCGTTCAGTAAAACATTGTCATTCAGTCTGTCTTTTTTCCTGCCTCTCTTTGGTTCCATGTAAGCGAGGCCTCGTGGGATATGCGGAGCAAAACCACTCCAACAAACACTGTTGTCAGACCACACAGCATGGCAAGGCTGTCAGTGACCGTTAGCGCAGTCCATTCCTTAAAAAGGATAGCAGAAGCCAGAATCACAGTGGATGTGAATGTCACATAGTAGATGGCTTCAAACAAGTTAGAGCTGTAGCGCTCCAGGGCTTTGTTGATAAACACAAATTGTATAACAATGCTAATAGCCAGTATTCCCAGCAAGCCCAAGAAGAGAGCCAGGGCTCCGTTACTTGATGGCCCTCCACTGAAGGCCTCTTGTGCAGCCAGGCCCAGTCCTTTGCTGCTAGGCACTGTGAAGCTTCCAAGAAGTGAACAAATAGCCACATATACCATGATGTTTGATGAACCATGGGTTGGAGCAATCCATAGAATTAGCACCACCAGCAGCACGACAACCAATGAGGCATACAATAGAAACACTGCAAAAAAGAACAAGCACATTAGTAGAATATAAACTTACAAATGTAACGTTTGCACCTCTAGCATATATAAGCCTAAGTAATAAGGCTATAAAAATCACACCCGTGTGAAGTGAGGGGCACTAATATATTAAAGTCTAACTCATGTTGATTAGGTGATGTAATGGTGATAAAACAAACTGCCAACACAAACATTAAACGCCATTAACAATACAGACAATATGATGTAATGAGGTACATTAGGTAAATGTTCCCTTCATTGTCAATGGTGTTTACAAAACAAACATTGAACTAAAGACAAACATTAAACCTGTATAGGAGGGGCTAGCAGGATAAAAGCAGAAATTACTTTAATTTCTGCCCAGAAAGTAAGTGTGTGTGTGTGTGTGTTTGCCAATGTGCTATTTTAGCTTGACTTGCCCTTGTTTTGCATAGTTTATGTCTCTGGCAGAGAATGCCACTTTGCCTGAACTTTGTGAGATCTACGGGTGCCAGATTTAACTACATATTAAGTGAGCGTGCTTGTGTTTCAAACGTCACACCTGGGTCAGCTAGCCTCTCTTGGAGCTCTACTCTGGAGGTAACAGCCTCTGTCTTTGGGGCGTGAAGGATGAGCATAACAGAGCCACAGCAACACAACACACAGCCAAGCTTCCCCAGGGTGTTCAGCTGCTCCTTCAGCACCCAGGAGCCCAGCACTCCCCTGCATCAAATCACAGCGCATCACATGTCACACGTCTGGCAGCAGAGCATCACATGTCATCACTTACAAAAAAGCACCTCACAGTCTGGCAGCAGAGCATCACATGTCATCATCACATACAACAAGCACCTCACAGTTTGGCAGCAGAGCAAAGGTGGCAGTTAGTATCATGACATACAGTACATACTTAGGGCTGGGCAATTTACCAACATTATATAAAAACAAAGATTTAGAACCACTTCATCTTGCTTATAAGGTTAATCAAATAGTTAAGAAGCTATAAGAATTACCCCCCAAAAAAAGATTATTATACTTTGTGATACAAAAATAGTGAAGATAGCCAACCGACAAGCTCACAACTCAGTGTTGTGCGCTGTGTCTGTAGAAAGCGCTTATCATCGTACACCATCACATTCCATGTTCAGCCAATCAAATCATCGCTATGGGGTACACACATTGCTCAGCCAATCAAATCATCACTATAGGGTACACACAGACACATAAAGCTGGGAATAGGAGGGGCTAACGATCTTTAAATAAAAAGTGAGGGGCGGCCGGCCGCCCACTGTATTTATTTATACCGGCCACATGACATCATTTAGTTCCTTAAACAAAGAAAGTCTTGGGAGACTTGGCTGGCAAACGATTTATTTATGTCATAAGTTTTCCTAAGTAGGCTACTCTAAACAAACATTATAGACATGGCTGCCACATGACATAAAAGCCATGCATTGAGGGGCTAGCACCCATCAAAAAAGAATCGTTCCATTAGTTGTAGGCTAATCGAGGCTAAAGTTTGAATTCATTGTGATATTGATATGTGATATTGAAGTCATATCAACCAACCCTGTACAACACAATGAAAGTAGCAGTGGCAAGTTTTGGTTGGCTGTTGTCTTGGTTCTGGTGATCTTTGGATTTCAATTGATGCAGTAACTAGGAGGTCCGAGGATGAAGCAGAATGTATATATAATAATTAGCAAATGCACCTCCAGTGCACGCACACACACACGCGCACACACGCACACACACACACACACACACACACACACACACACACACACACACACACACACACACACACACACACACACACACACACACACACACACACACACACACACACACACACACACACACACACACACACACACACACACACACACACACACACACACACACACACACACACACACACACACACACACAGTAAACCTGCGATGTGACAATTATAAAACCGACTTTGATTCTGATGACTCTGATTATATCCAAATGCAAAGACGGACATAAATGTGGGGATGAGTTGGTAACTTCTTTACTTACCCAAACAACACTCCAAGGGCACCCAAGGGTGTCACTATGACAGCAGGGGCTGCATTGTATGCCAGGAAATTCCCAATCTGGCCCGCAATCACTAAAGAGAGTTCATAAGATGGTACAATACAAATGTCAAGATAGATTCTGGTTTTGTTGATAATACAGGCTTGGAATTTCATCATTTTGGGCCAAGGCCAATTGGCCAGATTGGTGTTTTTTGACGGCACAAAGGCCAAATGCCTGGGCCCTGGGCAGTAACTAAGGCTGTCAAATAAAACAATGGTAAATGGACTGCTTTTATATAGTGCTTTTATCCATTACAATGTACTTCATATTCAGCCATTCATACACCAATGGTGGAGGAAACCATACAAGGCACCAACCTGCTCATCCGGGAGGAGTTTTAGGGGTTCAGCGTCTTGCTCAAGGACACTTAGGTCAGGAGGAGCCAGGAATCAAACCTGGAACCTTTGCATTCCAAGGATTGTCGCTCTACCTCCTTTGCCGCTCTACAATGATTCTGCCACTTAAATAATGTAATTGAAAGATTAAAGGCTCATTCATAGTCTAGATTTTTGGTGGTGAGGTGACCACCGCTCCGGTGGTGAGGTGACCACCGGAGCTGAAAAGTTGAGCCGTGGTGAGTAAAAACAGAGAGAAGGGCTGGGGCGATGGCAGTGTTTTGCTCTTCACCACGGCTCGTGATAGATATCGTGACGTCATGTTGTAGTTCACCTAACCACCGAAAAGCCAGGCTATGTATGAGCCTTAAGGGTAAACTCTAATAAATATAATAAACTCTATTCAAAATAAGTTCATAAATGGTCATCTCCGGACTAATCAGAGTCACTGGATTTGTCGGGGGTCGGCCGTGGCCACTCAATGCAAGTGGATCGTAGGCCAATTCTGGTGCGGTCTCTATTGTTTATATATCTATTATATGCTCAAACCGAGTCGAAGTGGTGAGGAGCTAGTTTCACAGTGGGGCATCAAGGCCACTGGCCTCAGGCAGGGTAATATCATCTTAATGATCTTTTGAGGGCAAACTGATGGCTCTCCACCCTAAAATTCCTGCCTGTTTAACTAAAACGAAGAAAAACATGTTATGCAGTTAAAGCAGTCAGGCTAGTTTGTCACTTGCCAAAAAGTATCTTGTACATCTATTATACAAGATACTTGTACACGTCTGTTACAGGGATAACCTCATAAAAACAAGTGGCATCCGTCATCATGTGCCAGAATAAGTTGTGCTTCATCGTAAACGTAAAGGATATCCCCTTGAGATGTATCATCTCGTTTTCGAGGGGGTTAGGTTAGGTCCAACAATATATACAGCAAGTACAGAACAATACAACAAATACAATCATGCATACATAATTAAGACGAATTAATTAAGACAAAAACAATCAAAAAAGCTCTCCTAAAACTGCGGCCCACCCCACTTAATCACCCACAACATAGTATACTTCATGCGTCAATATATTCATCTAATGCTTTCATTAGAGCTCCTGGACCAGAGCTAGCTTCATCGCAAGACCGTGTCGAACCGTGTCGAACCTTTCGAAAACAGCTAAAGCCCACGTACGACGCGTTACGAGCGGAGCTTGGAGAGTTCCAACTTCCAAGTATAACGTACCTATTTCTAACCCAATCGTCATCAATACTCACTAGCAAGCGTACCACTCCACCACACGACATCTTTAAGATAGGACCCACCTGGGGAAAAGACATAAAGATTTAGCCTTCAATTTACATCCAAAATGAGATGAGATGTGTTCTTTACATTCAGTGCACCTCTGTTTCGGGCACGTAATATTCCTTTTCTCTGAAGCACAAATGTCGACCCGTTGATGAAACTTGATATCACAGCTATGACTATTCCAACCACCGGTAAAGTTTTACCCGTGTCTGTGTCTGATTCAAAATCCATGACAAGATACAAGCGTTTTGTAGTCCGAATTGTAGTCCGGAAGCTCAGACTGTAAAGTACCGGAAAGAAGGGTGACAACGTCAGGTGACGCCTAGTCTCGCGTTGCCAGACTGTTTATTATTATTAATGTATTAAGACATCTTTATAACAGACAAACAGTACAATACTTGCCAGACTGTTGCCTCTCGCTAAAATGTTCATCTTACAGTGGACATGTTTGCCTGAAAATGAATCTTTGAAATGTTTAATAGTTTTATATAAATATAGCCTATAGGCCTATAGTAGCCTGGTTTGACAGGCTGCTAGGCCTATAGTGCTTTCAAATTTGAGAAATGTATAATTGGGGTCAACGTCAATGGCAGATTTTGGCATGTAAAAACCCCACTTTCACCTAGAAACTGTACACTTTGTATAATTCAGCTTACTCTGGACACACATGTAGGCCGCCTACATGGTGGAACGTTTTACTTTGAAATGTTTTATAGTTTTATAGTTATTTAACGTAAACGCCCAATGCATTGTCAATGGCAATAGCAAACTATTGTAAATGGATTTCTATTAAATTTACAATATCTACAGTATTACTATAGATTACAATGATAGATACAATTTCTTTCTCCAATAAGTCTGAGATATTGTTTCCAACTGGCAGCTGTGATGTGCCAGGGGATATGCCCATCAGATTTATTTAGAAATGACAGACCAATGCATAATCATTTTGTCTTTGACAGTATAATGGAAGCATAGTTGTATGCAATCAAGTAAACCCCTGCCCCATGTCCATCTATCAATCTTCAACCGATTATCCGGAGTCGTGTCGAGAGGACAACAGCTCCAGACTTCCCTCTCCAGAGCAACATTAGTAACTTCATCCTGGGCGATCCTGAGGCGTTCCAAGACCAGTTTGGAGATATAATCCTCCAATTTGGTCCTTAAGGTCTGCCTGGGAGGTTCCTTCCTGTGGGACATGCAACGAGGACCTCCCTAGGAGGAGACATATCCTTATGCCCGAACTACCTAAGTTGCCTCTTTTCCAAGCGAATCTACTCAGAGTCTCTCTCGCGTGACTGAACTTCTCATCCCATCTCTAAGGGAGATAACATTAAAAAACATATAAAGGGCTTGTGTGCAGGTAGTACAATTAATTAGTGGAAGAAAAGTGACCTAGGGTTTAGATGTAAGAACTGAAGCTAATAACCCATATTGGGGTGCATGCTTAGTTTAGACTAGTCATTGGTTAGACATGGGTTAAGGTTAGGTTTAGGTGTGCTGCCCTGTGGGAGGTTAGGTTTAGGGTTATCTATATATAATTTTGTATTTTTGTTCTTCTCTGGTAGAAATACCAACAGGATTCAGAGGTGCATGTGAGAGTGGAATACTCACAAAGTCACAATGAGAGACAGTTACAAAGAACACACCTGCTGTACTCATGTACAAAACTGTACTTGGGTCACCTTGTTTTGCACTTGCTAACACATAGCCTCTGAAACACAGATGTTTTTTTTATAGCTAACAGCCTAACACACAATCAAACAGTAGCCTATCTGTGCCTCCGGCCATCAGCCGGCATTATCACCCTGCCCATATATATGGTCATGTGTGTTGCAACAATAAATAAACCTCAAATCTTATGAGGCAGATTGGACAAGATATTAAAGACAATATATTTCTTTTCTATAAATTAATTTATAGACATAATCATGAAAAGTAAATAATGCAATAGTGGTATAGACAAAGTTCATAAGTTTGCATTTTAAAAACGACTCAAAAATACTTTTGATTGAAATCAGATCAATAGTGTCAATCCTTTGTAAATTTTGGAATATTATTTTTTCCCCAGACAGTTGCAATACATTTTAATTAGACCATGACACACAGTAGGTGGCCAAATGATGACCAGGAAGTTACAATGACATTTTGCTTAAATAACGAGACTATTAAATAACAAGACTATTATACTTCTTCGTACCTTGTCGTAGGACAAAACTTTTCAGTTGAAAGTACATTGTTTGTGTACGTCATTTGACGTGTTGATTTCATGATGGTGTTCACTTCAGTCACTGTGGACAAACTTGACATTCTCTCTCACACTCACTCACACTCTCTCTCTCACACACACACACACACACACACGCACACGCGCGCGCGCGCGCGCGCGCGCGCGCGTTTTGCAAAGACCTCGCAACTCAACTCAACCAAAAACTGTCCTAATAATTGTAAGTTAACCCAATAATTAGCGGTAGTGTAAAATTGTCGGGTTGTAAAATAAAGATATGCAAAGTTAAACATTGATGCCATTGATACACAGTACTGTTGTTCATAGACGTGTAAGTAAACAAACAAAAACTAATAAATGCTATATGTAGAGCTAACATAGCCCTCCAGAGATCACATGAATAATAACTAGGCTGCTTTTGTTTTGTTTTGTTTTCTTGTGTGAATACTATATGTCTCGGGTGCAAGTAATTGGTTTAAGACAGTGTTTCCCAACCTTGTCTGGATCAGATCCCACATGAGAATCTCTAAAGCGTACGTGCATTGAAAACATGCTTAGTAACTAAGCATGGGGCAGCAGGGCTGCCTGTCAGTGAGTTTGTAAATCGATCGTGTCCCAGCATGGACCCATTATCATGATGCAAACTATTGTTTCCCCCATTTATTTATTTATTAATATATTATGATTAAAAATCAAGTGTTTTGCCAATTATTTGAGGGCCCACTTGCAATATCCTCACAGTCAGCCCACAGGTTGGGAATAGCTGGTTTAGCAGTAACCTCGGTACCAGTTTTGTTGGTGCAAAAATTGAAAGCCTGGAGGAACGCATTGGCCGCTCTGGTCTAAAAGTGGGAGTCAACCCCTCCGGGTGGGCATCGCTCCAAATGATGTGACGTAGCACTGCACTAGGGGGGAGAGGAGGGGCCGGGGGTGACGGACAGATCGATGAGATCCAATCAGGGCGTGCGCAAATCTGAGCCGCGACCCGCCCCTCTAGACCAGAAACCTAACACGTTGGGCGCGTTCGGAAATGCGCCCTGAACGCACTGGTGTGCTCTCTTGTCGTTCGTTTATTCAGTGCACTCAGTGCGTTGTCGTTCGAAAATCCAGTGCGCTGCGCACCGGGTGTGCCGAGTGCACGCACTGAGCAACCCTACCCTCAGGGTAGGGTTGCTCAGTGTGAATGGTGTGTTGTAACTGGTCGTTCGTAAAAAAGGCACACTGAACGCACTCTGTGACGTCACCGCCCACCACACTCAACAAACTGACCACATTCCCGGTGCGCATAGCCGAACGCGCCCGTTAGCTCAGGCTAGTTTAGCAGTAACCAATGGCATGTTCCCTCCTATGAGGGATGAGCTTGGAAGGTGAAATGAGGTAATGAGAAGATCACTGGAGGTGTAGTAATGTAAGATTGTGCAAACTAGTATACATATATAGGAACACAATACAGTGACGATTAAAACAAGACACGCACATTGAAAAACCATAAACCTCCTTATGCATCAACCTATGCTACAGCAACTTAATGCATCAACACATAAGGATAATAAGGTACATTATGAACAGAAAATAATTTGGTCTAAAAAAAAAAGATTAAGAAAAATAAATCTCCAAACAAAATGCTTTACATTTTGTAACTATTAAACACTAATTATTGCCATTTTATGCACATTATTAACATAATAGAATAAGGCCACATTGTACACAATAAAACCCTCAGTTTTAATTCAACTCTGATAGTTAAATTAACAGAGGATTTTACTGTGCAGTCATAGTATGTTTATTTGCATATAATTTGCATATAGGAGGCTTGTTTAGAAAGAAAGCTGGAAGTTATCCGACGACAATGCAGCAGCTACAGTAGCATAGGTGTCATATTGCCCTAATCTGGAGCATCAGGAGGCGTCTTCTAGTAGATGTCAGGCAGGTCGGTGTAGTTCCTATCCCAGTAACCACCAGCAAACAGCCAGTCTTGGGCGCTGATGTGGGGATTCTGTCCCTGGGCAAACCACCTGGAGGAAAAAAACAAACAACCAACAACAGACATTAAGGGTGATTCTCACAGCAGTTGAGACGAATAACCATCTACAGTAAGTCCATAATTTATTCTGACCCCTCCCCGAAAAGGCCTAGCTGTCCTGACTCCTTATCCATGATTTATACATTATGGATAATTAGTATGGACTTATTTTATTATTCGTCTCAACTGCTATAAATAAAATTTGTTCAAACTACAAGTATAACAAAGACAATAGAGAACCATATGGTTATAGTCATCGTTATAGCGATTAGGGTGAGCGGCCTGTATGCCCAATTTACATTTTGCCGTATAATGTTTTCCCGAGATGAAAATAGCAGCTCTAGAAGGTCACGGCGCTTGTGGGCTTGTAGATCTGCTATTTTTGGGCATGTATGAATCAGGCTTTTTTTTCTTCCAGCATGACTGTGGTCATTAGCCAGGAAGTTTACAGGAACACACACACACACACACACACACACACACACACACACACACACACACACACACACACACACACACACACACACACACACACACACACACACACACACACACACACACACACACACACACACACACACTGAAAGAACTGATTGTACTAGGACTGCTACTAATTTAGCATAAGATTGCGATTCTTTGGCATTATTTGCATTGATTATTTGACACCAAGATTTGTGATTCTGTGGTTATTCTTGCCAAATCTACCTGCAGTTCATACGGTAGCTCAGCAGACAGCACAAAATGCATTTGTTGTTCAAATATTGAAATGATTATAATATAATCATTTCAATATTTGAACAACAAATGCATTTAAAACGTTTAAAGCAATAACTTTATTATGTCACACTATCATAGTGTGACATAATAAAGTTATTGCTTTAAACATTTTTTTAAATATGGTCTAGAAAGACTGCACCTTTTATGGCATGCAAAAAACGATGTATCACAACGTGAATGTCAAAGAATCACAATCTTATTGAATCGTGATAAAATATTGACTTTGTGAGATCACAGGTGATTCAGGTGGTTCTAATTCTAGAGTGCAACAAGTGCTTGTTATTAGCATGACATGATCACTCCACAGTGCACACGTTAAGACACACCACATGAACAGCAAGCGTCTCTAACCTTGGGCCAAGGGCAGGGTTCCTTAACATCAGTGAGAAGAGGCAGCAGAAGGAAATGTCAGGATAAAAAGTTAAATGTAATTTAACTTTAGCATTATAGTCACAAATACAGAAAACAGTTTGAACTCATTATGATTGGAAATGTAACACCATTAACTCTGGCTTCTGACAGACAGACAGACAGACAGACAGACAGGCTTCACAATGTTTCCAAAAATTACTAGACAAATTTCGTGTAGATTGGCTATTTTCAAATATCTTAGTATAAACTCTTCTTACACACCTACGCGCAAGGACTGGCTTTTCATGAATATAGATAAAGTCCATAAAGTTGCTATGAGCGTAACAAGTTGTAGAGAATGGACAGTGTGACAGTCTCACCTCATCTTCCACTCTTCGTCGGCTTTGGAGCGGTTCTTACGGGCAGCTCTCTGCTTCTCCTCCAACCTCTTCTTCTCTTCACTTGCTAGATCTACAACCACAGGGGTGGGGGGGTGGTTCTCAAACATTTTCAAGGTCCCACAAATTGATATCTGTACGCAGAATACCCATTTGAACAGTTTTCGTGCCAGGGACAAAAAAATATTCAAAAAGTTTCCAACGTTTATTTTATAGAATAATGAGCTTGTAGACAGGCTATTTTCAAATAGTCAAGTAATAAAATAGTAGGCTATATTTTTATTATTTTAATATTAGCTAATTTTGCTGAGTCCCCGGATCTAAATTACCTGACAAAAAAGGGAAAACTACTTTTGAAGATGCGATGAGTCAACAATCATTATTACCAATATCGCCGTTCTCCATGGCTCGTATGTCAGGCCTCAGTCTGCAGTCTGTCTTGGGTATGACTCCGTCCATCTCTGTGTTCAGCTCATTCAGACGCATGGCGAAGGACGTGAAGCTGTACATCTTCCCAATAAACCAAACCACATCAATGATTTCAAGTGTCAAAACATCAACGAATCATGCATCATTTGTAGCTGAACCTTTTTGACAAGTGTCGCTCAATGATTTTTTTGTTTTTGTTTCGTTAAACACACAAGCCATTTTATATGAGCACACGTGCACATACATTTTATACTTTTATTTTATAATGGAATGGACTGTATGGGGAGATGATCCATGATCCAAGGAATCCAGATGAAAATTATTTCCTAGTGAAGTGTGTGATTATAGCACCACCTCAATGAGGCGGATTTAAAATAAATAAAAAGGTGCATAAGTTCTTCCTCTGCCTACTGGGAGTGTGCGTCCATAGATTAACCCAGATCTGTCCAACTTATTCTATTTTAAGCTGTATAATATAATACGCTGTCTGTCTCTTACTGTACCTCGACAGAGTTGGCTGGTCTGGGAGGCATTCTCCAGAGGAGCTGGCTGCCTGGAATAACCTCCACTGTATCTGTGTCTGGTTGAAGCACATCCTCGGCCTCCTCACCAGAACCCTGGACATCAACACACATTCAGCAGCAGTGGTGGACAAAGTAAATACTCAAGAATTCAAAAGTACATGTTATTTTTAATGGCTCATGTATTGACATTTAGAACATTTAAAACAGAAAATCTAAAATGTGAAAAGAAGTAAAAATAGTATCGGCTGAATAAGGCTATGGGTATAACGATAAAGAAATTATGGCTTAGCATTAATACCCAAGTGATCTATGTTCATAATATATGTCAATGATGACATACTGTATAGTCCTTATGTATGCATCAATATATTCCTGGAGAGTCTATTTGATCACTCCCCAATTCCCGTATTGTATGACTTTAAACCTGGTGCCCCTATTTTTATTTGGACATAGGCAAATATTTTCAAAAACTTTGACAAAGTATACAGGCCTTAAGTGGTTCATGTGCATACCGATTTAGCGGGTTTCTTCTCTTCCGTGTCCTTCTTGTCGTTTCTCTTATGTGCTTCAAAGGCAGCAGGGTCTACTATGTACATACATTCTGTCCATTTCCCATACAGAGCGCACAGCTTCTTTTTGCTGTGGAAAAACAAACACAGTTTTAGTTTACTTTTATGAAAAACAAATGGGGAAAAAAAGAAATAACAAATAAGACAGACAAAAACATGATTATTTCTTCCTTTCTTGAAACTACAATGGCAGAGCTTGTGCAACAAATTATCTCACCCACTTGATGATTTGACAATATAGTTATGTTGATTTGAGTTGAAAAAAATACCTTTTGTCCAGAATATAGCCTTCAACTTTGTGCAGTTCCTTGCCAAAGAGGCCACATGGTTTGAAATTCAGGCAGCACCTTTCACCAGTTCTGGGTAAAAAAGCAGAAATAACAGCAGAGTCATACTTTTCATTTTTCCAGACATACAACTAAACACCGCTTCCTCATTCTTTCTCTTCGTTTGCAGGACAAACTTCCTCAATGTATTTGACATGAGTAAGTGTCAGTGCTCATCTACACAGTAGCAAATAGCGCGCAGTGCACTTTCATTTGAGATGTTGGCACAAGCTAGACTGTCTACACAGTCAAACAGTGCTAATTTAACTGAGAATGTGCAAATGGGTTCCGTAATTTAGTAGCTGTACCAACCAAGCACATTCACAGGTGTAACGCTGAATTCACACCAGCAGTGGTATTTCACTTCAGTGTGTCAGCGACGAGGTTCAGTGCATTGTCTACGGAGAGGAGCGACCAATGCGGCAGGAGGAGGAGCCAGAAAAAGTCAAAGTTGCGAAAGATTCCACTTTGCAGCGGTCGCTGCTGTGTGGCGAGTCAGAACAGCAGCCAATCAGTAGCACTCTGTACTCTTACGTAGGCGTGGACAAGAGTATACACTTGACATCACAGAAACTGACTACTCTATAGAAATAGAGAATATTGGGCGGCAGTGGCTCAGGGGGGTAGAGCGGCCGTTTGGGAAACAGAACGTTCCCGTTTCCTTGGCTCCTCCTAGGTTAGTGTCGAAGTGTCCTTGAGCAAGACACTGAACCCCAAACGGCTCATCAGGAGTGTGAATATGTGTGTATAGGGGAATGCACATTGCATTGTAAATTACTTTGGATAATGGTGCTACAGGTATATAAAATGCACCATTAACCATATTGATAAAGTTTTAAACTAGAAGCTGTAGGTGTGAAACTAATCAAGCTTGAGCAACAACATAGCCTATTTCTTACCTAATTATGTATAAATCATTTACACACAATCTGCCAGAAACAACTGAGCACCAACTGTCGGTACGTTTTGATCCACTCTGAGCACTGGAGCGAAGCCTGCTTACCCATACCTTGGGAACCCCCATTTTATTGCATTTAGGAAATCTCTGCACTAAGGATTCGCTTGCATTCGCCTTGGTTTGCATGTCCTTACTTGTGATTAATCACCTCCATTGAACCATACTGCTCAATCCACAGCTGGCCCACAATTATGTTGTGGACACAACAGGAGGGGTTTGTCCATGTGTAGGCTTCATTGTACCTGGGGAGACAATGGTGAGAATGGAATCGTGGCAAACATCTGGTCCAAATCACTGTAAAAGTTGCATAATGTGCCGGTTTCAACCAAAGCCTTTAAAAAAAAAAGTTGATTAATTTGTTCTCTCTCACTTGGGCAGCTCCAGTGTGATGATGCCCTTCGGCTCGGCTTCCACGCTTTTGCCCCAGAACTTGAGTTTGGGGTAAATGGAGCCGTGGAAGACGAAGTCTTGCTTGAGGCCCTCAGCGTGGATGGCGCTGATGGGAGGGTGGTGACTGACCTGCTCCGATATCAACCTGAAGCCCAGGTCCTCTCTGACGGATTGACAGAGAAACATGTGAAAAAAATGATCAACAACTAAAAAGGTCTGTATAGTAGCTGGGGTCTTAAAGCTGCAATCCATAACTTTCATATCCTGCTAGGGATGTGCGAGCGCCAAAGGTTCTACAGCTGAGCTAATACAGAATGCTTAGTTTGGGCAGAGCATTGGTTCTCAAACTTTGTTTTAAATTCAAGGATCCCCATAACTCTGAGTGTACGAATGGAACCAAAGACGGGTTCTTTTGGTTCCATTTGTACACTCTCAGAGTTACAGACCTGCAAGGTTCATTTGGAACCCTGAGGGTCCCTGGACCCCACTTTGAGAACTACTGGGGCAGAAGATAAAAGTGCTTGGCCTTTCAGCTTCTTGCAATACCTCTCATCAACCAGTAGGTGTCCTACCCAACCACAGGATATAAACGTCTACTCTGGATAAAAGAGAACTCAGAACCACGACCACCATAGTTGTGTTTATAGTGTATTAACATACTCAACAGATTGGTTGAAATATAAATTTCTTTACTAAAATAATGAACGGTTTGCAGCTTTAAGTATATAAACTGTGTTGAACATGTGCTGTGCATTTCCCTCTTACCTGACCAGCTCGTAGGTTTCTCCAAGCAGTGGGTTGAAGGGTTTGCCGGTCCGCTCCCACTGGGAGGCCACGGCCGAAACCGCAAACGCCGCCACACACTGCAGGCACATACAACATCATCACTAATTATGAATGTAAGGCGAAAATCCACAGCCTACTACAGGGGTTTTCAACTGGTTGTGAACGAGGGACCACCACCCTGACTTAGAATCAACCTGGGGTCTGTTGTGTTGGGTGGGGATATGGGCTAAGATTAGTGCTTTTGTAACACTTGCTATGCATCCCATGTGTATACTGTACAATACATATCCCACCGTTTCTCAACCAATGGTCCATTGACTACTAATAATTTCATAATAATAATAACTCAACCAGACAATCTGGTGCACTTGAGAATTTGAGATTCTAACTCCCTTTTTCTGTTGAATTTCTTGACCTTCAACTTGTCAGTACCTGACTACATTCGTCACCAGGTCATTCACTTCACGGTTTCTCAACTAGTCAAGTGGGAAAAATAAAATAAAATAAAAAAATCATACATTACAAAATGCATGGTCAGTGTCAGTGACCATGCATTTACCACCTGCAATACCTTCACGGACCACATTTTGAAAACCCCTGGCCTACTACGTTTAATGTACAATAAAAAGAGTATTTCCCCCACTGTCTGGAGTGCACACAAAAGCATGTAGACGTGTTTTAAAGTGTAATACCCCTGCTATAAGTGACCTAATCGTGTTGTAACTTTCTGTTGCAGCGAGTCTACATGCTCTAGGAGCAGAAGGAAAGCTTGCTTTATGTACAGCACAATGTGTCTGTTTACAGTTACAATGTGTGCTGTCTTAGTGCCATTCGGTGACCAATTTATATTATTATTTGCCAGTTTACATGCGGCTGTGGGCCGATTGAGAGCCCCTGTTCATTCCTGTAGCAATAAAGCTACTGTTCATGGAACACTATCCTAGTGTTGTGTTCCTCATTTCACCCTGGGCCTGGTCACGACAATTGGTCACAATTACAAACAATGTATCGTCTTAATGGGTAATGAGTGTGGTGCCATCAACACTTTGCTTACATTCAACCAATGAACATTCGAAAGCCATTTCTAACTGACAACAGGAACAAAGCCTTCATTGTGCCAATTCATGCACAGTTCACATCTCCTCGTTAGTCCTCGTGCCTTTTTCTGTCCGTTATGAAAAAATTATATATTTAGGAAAAAAGACAAAACTGGAAAAAAACAACTGCAAAAAGAAACTTGATGAATATAGCTCACAACTCATCACATCAAGATGTAGAGCAGTGGTTCTCAAAGTGGGGTCCAGACTCCAGAGACCCTCAGGATTCCTTGAGGGGGTTCAAATGGACCCGGTCTATAACTCTGAGGCCCTTTTTCCACCGGTTGGTTCCCAATGGGAACCGGTTCAGTTCTTTTTGGTTTTTAGTCCATGAGCCAGAGCTCCAAAATTGAAACGTTAATTATGAATTGAGTGTGCAAAACCATACCTAATATTAGATTGTTATCACCATGAAACTTCCCCAATTGAGTACTTACACGAAGACAATGATTTATTGTATTACAAATTTTAATTTTTTAAATATGCAAATGAGGCATTATGTATTAATTTACTTGTATTGATCCTATAAACAATTTAATATAGGGTATAGTTTCCCATCAATTTTAGAGCTCTGGCTCATGGACTAAAAACCAAAAAGAACTGAACCGGTTCCCATTGGCAACCAACCGGTGGAAAAGGGGTCTGAGTGTATAAATGGAACCAAGTGGACCAGAATTTGTACACCCTCAGTGCCATTATGGGGGTCCCTTAATTCATTTAGGCCTGACCTCGAAATTAAAAAAAATCTTCTAAATCAGTTTTCTGAAAGAAATATTTTCACGATTTTTCAAAAATAGCAGATCTACAAGCTCGTAGCGAGCTTGTAGATCTGCTATTTTTCAATAGCTAAATTATAACAATGTTTAAAACACCAAAAGGGGTTCCCGTCCAAAATGGGTTAAAGGGGAATTTCTTCCTAGCCGTCTTTTTACAAAATGATAAAAAAAATTAAGATATAGGTCCTTTAAGAAAAGCGTAGGCTGGGTCTAACGTCAGCTCACGTAGAGCAGGAAGAGTTGCAGCAACAACAATGCATGGAGTGTTGCTGTCATATCATCTAGGACAGATGTAAACAAAAAACAATTGCGCGATTGAATAAGAGTTCTAGCGTTTGATCCGCACGGACGGTAAATCCTCTAATTCGTTATGGAATGCTCTGCATGTTTGGGTTTTTTCAGTGACGAATGGATACGTGTCTTCATACGGTAAGAAAACAGCTTGTGCGCAACTCCCCTTTAAATGAAGAAGTTTGAGAACCACATATGTAGATACCTTCATCCTCTCAACAGAGTCTGGGGAGGCGATGGCCTGGTGGATGAGGTAGGTGTGTTCCATGTACTCTGTCAGACGCTGCAAGAAGCTCAGGGGCTCATTGAAAATCACTGGCATTGTAATCTTGGAGAGCTCCTAAACATTGGGAGTGAGATAAAAAAAAAAAAAAAAGTGTTTAACATGAAACACTCGGTTGTTTTCAACGGAACAAATTCTATGTGTGTGCAGCCATGGATCAGCTGCACAGAAGATGCAGCCATGAAGGTGTGCTATGAAAAGTATAATTTCAAAATTTCAAATTAACATCCCAAATGTCTTTTGATGGCAAAAGAAAGCATTGATTGGAGCTAAATAAAGGATTAGTGTGAATTCAAGGCTCTATATATCACCTGCCCTCCTTTTTGGTGTGCAGACTGTGCGCCAATAAAGAAATGGAAGTGAGTACTTTGTGCGCCAGTTTTGGAGTAATACAAATGTTTCAGTACATTATGTGTGATTGTGTGTAGTTAAACGTGATTGTGTATTGAATGAAAGCTTACCATTCCAATGCATTTCCTGAGGATGCTCCAGATGCTAAAGTCATTTCTTGAGAACATAGGTGCAGGTAAACTGATCCTGAAAGCAACACGCACGCACACACGCACACAGTAATAAGGCTTTATGAAGTGTGCCGACTTCTACAACTGATGCAATGCGACTGACTGCTCAGTATATCAACAGATTAAATGTGCCAGACATGTAATGGATGCAGCGTTCATGTCTTATTCAAGCGAATACAGTCTTCAGTTCAAAACAAAAGGCTGTAGTGTAGTTTCAGGTGCAGGTAATGCTGACATGCTGGACCAGCGCCCGGACTGATAGTCAACACCCAAACGCAAGGTGTTAAACTAATTTATGCTCCGTCGCACAACAGTGTCACGTGCCAACAGTGTTGTGAGTTTGTAGCCCTGCTATTTTCGCTGTAGGGGTCTTCCTCAGGGACACCTCTACACATTGCGGAAGCTCAAACCTGGGATCTGCCGTTTCCCAGGCCGCCTCTCTCTCTACCCATTCAGCTATGGGCACCCATAAAGTAACATTGCCTTGATTGATTGATTGAAGTATGTATTAACAGTTTGCAGAATGTGTGCATTTCACATGAAAGCATAACTCAATACAAAGACTACTTTGGACGACACACTGATAAAGCATTACACTTGTTTACAACAGGGTCCACCTTTTTCAATTCATTAGAGACGAACAAATATACACTTCTATATAAAAAAAAACTGGAAATCATGTAAGGAGGTAAAAAGGGAAAGGAAACATATATTATACAGTGCAAAATGCTGTACTCTGTCGTCAACCCTTAGCCATTCCAGCCTGTCAAAATGGGCAGGGGTTAGGTGGGTTCGGGGAGTGAGGCCAAGTAGACCTGACCAGTTTATTTTGAGAAGTCTGGAGCCTTGTTTTAAGGGCCTTTGAGGTGCTGTGGTACCAAGAGGTGCATGCCTAGTCCAAGAAACCTTGTACGAGGTCTCCTGTTAGGGTCTTCAAGGTGTATTTGTTGACCAGTGAGGAGATCCTGTATAGGAATCTTGTTCTCTGGTCACCCACTCTAACCAAGAAGCCAACCAAGCTAACCAAAAAGTTTTCCCCAGGTGTAAAGATAGTTTCTTATCAGCGAGCCAGGTGCAGATTCTAGTACAGAGCTGAGGGCCTTTTCAACATGCAGTTTGTTCCTATCCAAGACCAGCAGTGCAGAGTCATCTGCGAACAGGAACAAGTTGCAGTCACAAGCTGATACCATGTCGTTTACATATAGGAACAGTAAAGGCCCTAGTATCCTTCCTTGTGGAACGCCACAGCTCACTGGGAGGGGAGGGACAATGTTCCGTTCACCTCCACCATCTGTTCTCTCCCCTCCAGGTAGGATTGTATCCAGCTCACTAATGTGCCATCAAAACCAATTGCTTTTAGCTTGTTAACCAGTATGGAGTGGTTCACGGTGTCAAAAGCCTTTTGGAGGTCCAGCATGACAATGCCGCAGTATTTTCCAGCATCCACCTTGTGTTTGATGCTCAAATAGATGAGGCATGCGTCAGTGGAGTGGGATGTTCTGAAGCCAGATTGGAATTCGTACATTAATTATTTAGTGGCAAGATACTTTTCAACCTGTTCATACTAGACTATTTTTTCCCATCACTTTTGAAACGGAGCTTAGACTAGAAATAGGGAGGTAGTTGTTGGGGTCTAATTTGCTCCCTTTCTTGTGCAGGGGGGTTACTTTGGCCAGTTTGAAATCTTGGAGGACCTGTCCCTGTTTGATGGAGAGGTTTATTATGTGGGTGATGATTGGAGCTATAGAGATGGCTGAGTCTCTGAGAAATGTGGAGGGAATATTGTGGGGTTGAAGGAAGGGCACTCAGTCTTTTAAGTACCTCCTCAGCTGTTACCATTGCCAGTTTAAAATCATCTTTACAAGCCTGAAGCTCAGCTCATAATATCACCCCTGACTAAGAGGGCGCCACAATCCACAATGGAGAGATTAGTTGACACATGATCGTGCCGAGTTCCGATTATTGCATTACACACACTGTGACCTCATCAATGTTTTACGCCACCCAGATCATCCCCTCAACTCAACACAAGCCTTTCTCTGGGCTCCAGGGCGCCGGCCCACTCTCTAAATTATTCACACTTTTGACTTGGCAAGACCTTCAGTAACGACATGAAAAGTGTTAATTTAACCCTGCAAGTATTTATTTTCACTACCGGGGGTAGAATTATCTCTCTTTACTACATTGTTAAAAAACACAGCTAGGCCATTTTGCGGGGACACACACACACACACACACACACACACACACACACACACACACACACACACACACACACACACACACACACACACACACACACACACACACACACACACACACACACACACACACACACACACACACACACACACACACACACACACACACACACACACACACACACACACACACACACACACACACACACACACACACACCTATGTTCCGGGACTCCGTTGGGTTGAGCCTCTTCCTCGTTGCCATGGTGATGGTCTTGTAACATGCTGGTGGGGCTGCTGCGGTTGCTGCTGAACAGGACGGAGCCTTCCTCCTCTTCCTCGTCGAGGGAGTTGCTGGCCACTGTCTCGAAGCCGCTCAGGGAATGCTCTGACTCTGACTCTGAGACAAACAGCCACACACACAGCCCACATGCATGCATAGGTTTACGTGCTGGGAATGTCACACCTAGCTAAGACAGGTCGTTGCAATGCTGCAGCACTAGCACAGTAGGTGCAAGAGGTCCAACAATATGGATCTGCCATGTTGGCATAGATACGTTACACACAGCAAAATAAACAGTTGAAGGTAGTGTAAGTGATGTGTTTTGGTGAAGACAAAAAGGTTTCTGTTTAAAAGTTGCATGTTCTGTTTACTAAAGAGCTGAAGAGAGACGGGGAGACCCTTGTTACAGAACAAACACTACTATCACTACCAATCATTACTATCAGAATATAGAGCTATTTAATACTAATTTTAACAACAACATATCACTTAAACCACAGATTTTTTCTTTTCGCAAAGTAACAGAGCAAATTAGATATCACAAATAGTTACATACATTCCAAAGTTATTGTCAAACTTTAAAAGCTTCTGCAAACACACACACATATGATAGAACTGATAACACAAGATATCTTTAAGCCAATGTTGCAATAGCGTAACCACGTTACTCATTGTTTTGTTTAAATAAAGGCTTATCACAATTCCAGTTGTTCCAGTCTCTCTCTCTATATTTTTTTACATTTAATTTAGTTGTCATGCAAGTATTTCAACAAACAATTAGGTGTCGTGCAACCCAGATCCGGCACTAACAAGGGACTAAATTATTTTCACTAAATGTGGAACGCCCTACAGTCATTAAGACATGCAAATCCCTTGACTCCTTCAAAACCGCTCTCAAAGGGCACCTACGGACGGCTGCAATTCGAAACTGGCCCCCGTAAAATCTGCCCCCCCCACTACCACCCACCCCTTTTTCCCCTCACTGTATATGTTTCTTTTCCCTTTTACCTCCTTTATGATGAATTCCTGGCTATATAGAAGTGTCTATTTGTACGTCTCTAAATGTTTTGATGACTTGAACAAGGTGGACCCTCTTGTAAACAAGTGTAATGCTTTATTGGGTCGTCCACTCACAGTTAACAGTCTTTGTATTGAGTTGTGCTTGAAATGTTCTGTAATTCTGCAAACTGTTAATATTTCAATCAATCAATTAATCAGTCGTGTGAAATGGCTTCAAGTAGTTCTAGCTGCTAGCACATTCAAAACACTTGTAACATGAGGAGCCATGTTGACACCAAAGCCATCCACAACACCAGACAGTGTTCCAGTGGGAACCCCATAGGGTGTAGGGGTGCAACAGTAAAATAAAGAAATCGATAATACAATAAAACAATCGATTAGAAATCGATCCCGATTTTAGACATGCTATTATACGGTAGGTGAAAAGCAAAAAATGTGAAGATAGCTGGATATACAAGATCACAACTTGTCGCATTGTGACAAGTTGCATGCCTGTAGATACACTATTGTCACCATTTACTGTATGCATGACACTGTTGTGCTACGAGTATAAAGTAGGGCTTAACTGGTTAATCCATTCATCAATATATACCAGTGTTTCTCAAGGTGGATTCCACCAACCACAGAACCAACTTGGTTCCTTTTGAGGTCTAAATTGACCCTTACAAGTGTGTAACCAAATGGACCGTAACAGTTCCATTTGTATACTACTGTCAGAGTCAAGAGGAAACATTGAAATTTAAAATGTTAAGATCCATCGATATATACACAAAATAAAAATACACTTCCCGATTATTCGATTAATCGAAAAAGTAATCGACCATTAATTGCCAAAGAAACACTCGATAGTTTCAGGCTTATAAGGGTGAACAATGAAGCCCTTCTCAAAACTCTTCCATCGTCAGCTGTGTAGTTTTAATAAAACAGTTGAACTCACCAGACACGGCGTCGTAGAACTCATCCTCACTGAGGGCGCTGCGCGGAGACGACCCCTTGACGACGGATTGCTCAAGTTCGTGGTGCTCTGTGGCTAGCGTCTGCAGCGCCTCCGACAATATCTTATTCTTCTCCACCTCCTGCTCCAGTTTCAGACTGCGCACCTGTATCCACACACACAAATGCACACACGCGCGCGCACACACACACACACACACACACACACACATACGCCACACTCAGCGTCCAGCAGTCCAGCGTGGAAATCAGTGTTTCCCAACGAATGGGTCAGGATCCATTTCTGGGTCATGCAACCGCTTTTATGGGCCACCATGAGTAAATAACCAACTTTTTTATACGATTTTCAAACCCAAAAAGTACTGAATCAAAACCTTTAAAAGAATTTCTGAATTGACCCATTCTGACCGGGCACCCATTTTGGTGTTGGCATCATGTTATGCTTTAGCTATTGAAAAATAGCAGATCTACAAGCTCATATCGCGCCACCGAGTGGCGCGATACGAGCTTGTAGGTCTGCTATTTTTGAAAAATCGAAGAGCGACTGACATTTTTAGAATCTGATCTCAGGTCAGAATGGGTTCATCAGACCAGTGTGTGTCCGGCGGAAACCTCGTATGAATATGATCTCAGGTCAGAATGGGTTAAAAAAATACAAATACATAGAAACAAATTGTAAGAAAATGTCTGCAATGAGACACGTTGTGAGCTTGTAGATCAGCTATTTTCCAGAACCCCTGGTGTATTACACAGCATGGTGATCCTCTGATAACCTCCCTGCTACAGCGTGTCCTCTGAGATAACAGACATCACAGAGGCCTCCGTCTCTAGACCAAGGGTTCTCAAACTTTTACATTTCAAGGTCTCCACTTAACTCAGAGCATTCCCTTAACGGAACCATGGTTCCATTTGTATACGGTCAGAGTTACAGACCTGTAAGGGTCCATTTAGACTCCCTGGCTAAAAAAGAACCCTGCGAATCCCTGGAATCCACTTTGAGAAGCGATGCCCTAGATGGGACCCGGTGCTGAGAGACATGTTTTCTCTGTAACGGAGGACAAGGTATCCTGAAGCGGCCATCTCAGATGGCTCGCCTGTAAACCTGACTCCGCCGGACGAGAGGAGATCAAATGACAGCTGTGGACTTGGAATATGTACCGTTTGCCAAACCTCTCATTTAGGCATCAGAGCTGAAAACATGAAGATGTGTGGTTATTCCTAAAAGTAGGTCTGCAACAAATCGATTTAACGTATTGTTATATACATATTTGATTTTGGTGAAAACAAATCAGCTTTTGTCCTTGTATTGTTTTAGTACGAAAATGGCAGATTTTAAAGCTCACAATGTGAGATTTGGACAAAATCTGTAGGAGTAGGAGCCAAAAGTGTGTTTTGGAGAAAATTCAAATTGGCAGGATATATTTTCCTGACGAAAATGGGCGTGGCCTGTATGTGGAAATGCGTCATAAGACATTTTGATTTTACGACTTACGGATCAAAGCATGCGAGTCCTGCATTTCATAGTCCTCTGGAATGCAATGAGGCTTAGCTCACTTGTAAGCCACTAGTTTACTAGGGGTGCAACGGTCAATTGAACGAATCGATTCATCTATTAAAAACAATAAAAGTTATACATTAATTGCAATGTAAATGTAGTAACCTAAATAGTATTGGCATAATTATATGCCCACAAGCAACCCAATGTAGGCAATAGTATAGTTTTGGACAAACAAAGCTTAGAATAAAATAAACAGCATGCCTCTGTAATAATGTTATGAGAAGAGTAAGAGAGGATGAAGGTAGAATCAACATGGGGATGTCACACTCTTCAGATGAAGAGTCTCTGCTACGGCATGCCAGTGAGCAGGCTATCTCTATTATGCTACAGTACTTTCCTACATATAGTGCTAAAAGAACATTATCCATTATTACAGTGTGTATGCATGTGTATTTTCACGTACAAAGTTCTCTTCAATTGGAATTTCAGATAATGCTAATGGCCCATACATTGTGTGTAGAATGTTTCACGCAAATTGCTCAAAGAACCAGGCAGAAAGTCAGGTATAAGCATTCTTCAAACTGCTCTTACTTCAAAGTGACAGATGTGTTCCCCCTGAGTCAAGGTGGAAACAAGTGCCATGAATTTTGGCCAAACAAAGCATGAGTTATGACTGTTCAAAGGTTTCATTTTCAAAAGATTGCTATAGCGCCCCCCTTTGGCCAATTGGAGTAAGACTGGTTACAGGCCTATTTGGCATGACCCTCTACCATACTGTAAAGTCGCAAAAGCATATGACGCTGCATGTATGTATGAGGGGCAGAAGAAGAATTTTCACAAAACAGCAATTTTCATTGGCTCATAAAAACTTTTTCACTTAAATAAAATGTACTACGATTTTTTTGTCCGTATAGGTCCAAAGTTCATGTGTAGAGGTTTTCGTGCATTTTGATCAAAGATCCTGGGAGGTGATACATTTTAAATGTTTTTCATATAATTCAAAATGGCAGGTGATCTAAAGGTCAGAGGTCAAAAGTTGTTCGGACTGCAGAGCACATATTGGGAATCATACTCATATATTTTGGACATGCCCCAAATTGAGACCATTCTGGAGAGAGGTTTCTGAAGCACTAAAATAAGTTTTTGGTCAAAACATCCCAGAGGATCCCATAGTAATGTTGTTGGGAATGATACCGGAAGGTCTGGAGAGTAGAGCCAAAATATATTTATTGCATGTGCTGCTTACAGCGGCCATCAAATGCATTACAATTAAATGGCTAAAACCAAAAATATGGGACATCTACCAGATGGAACAAATTACATATGCCCTGAGGCTTCAACCAAACATATTTAGTAAAAGGTGGAGTCCTGTACTGCCTCTACTAATGAGGTAGCAGGTTTCGGAACCCCGAGTAACAAGTCACCAAATACACTTCTCTTCAGACCTTCTGGTGTGCCCATACTGCCCTCAGTATTGTTTACCTCCCATTGTAGTCGACGCTCTGTCGTTTTTGTCTCGCTATATACCTGTATTTTATTTCCTTGTTTTTTGTTTTCTTTTTGTGTGAATACTTGTAAATGTATGTGAAGTTGTTTGTTTGTATGAGTGTATAATTTATAATATCCTGTAAAAGTATGTAACAGCTGAGGTTGTGAAAAGAAAAAAGAAAAAAAAGAAAATCGGTTGTAAGAAAAATGTATACCTGTAATTCTGTGAAGTTGCCTAAACTGAAATAAAAAAAAAGTAAAAAAAAAAAAAAAAAGTTGTTCGGCATGAGGAGACACAATATGTGTCATTACCAACGGTCAAACGGTTCATGAAATATGCACGTTCAAAGTTTGCATTTTCAATTGAGTGCTATAGTGCCACCCTTTGGCCAATTGACATTCGCATAGTCACCGTTTGGCATGGTCCTCTACCAGATTCCTGCGTTTCACGAAAACCGACTGCATGGTTCAGCCAGAACAGCTATTTTTGGCGGAAGAAGAAGAAGAAGGAGAAGAAAAATAAACACAAAAACAATAAGTGACCAAAGTCACTTTGTGACTTCTTGGTCCCTTAATTAAACCACAGAGGTGGGCAGACTGGCCAGTTTTTCAACTGGCCAGTTTTTCAACTTGCCAGCCAAATGGGTTATACTGTAAGTATACAAGTGATATGACTTTATTCTGCATTTATTTACAACGAAATTCTCATGCCAAAAATTCTGAATGGCTGATTTGACCCTTGACCCCCAACATGTAGTTACTGCACTCTGCCTTTGTTTTGAGTTAGGTTTTGTAGTTACTGCAATTTTAATCTTTTTCTCTAAAACAAAACAAATTTAAACTCTGTTACAAGCTAAAGCAGACATAAAGGAGTTCATTTTAAGTCATAACTTAATTTCGACCAAAAATGTAGTTACTGCACTCTGGCTTTGTAGTGCAGTACAGTGGAAACCTTTAACGAATGTGGATATATTCTTTTTATATACAGTTTTTTCCCATTGAAATAGAAGAGCACAGCAGTGTTTTGGCTGTGCAATACTTTCACACAACAAACTACATTAGGGCTTGCCTTACAGTATGTGGTTAAAGGTGGTATAGTATTTATTTTAGGGCCGGGACTTTAATGCGTTAATCAAGATTAATTAACTACAGAAAAATGTATCGCGATTAACTACAGATAAATTAATCGCACCTTTTTGTTTCCCCCAATAAAGTTGTTTTTATTTGTTTTCTCATGCCCAGCCATGTAAAGCACATTTGAGTATTCATATACACACTAAAGACACTTTATATAGGCACTTGCTGCCTATATATCACTGTTGGGATAAAACGCATTTTTCTATGGAGTTGTGTGCACTGGAAATAATAAAAACTCCCGTCATTCTGTGTTGCCTATAGAACTGGAGGTCTGAAAAAAACAGTAACATTATGAAGTACATTTTTGTGATGTCACTGAGATGTACTTTATAATGTTACTGTTTTTTTATTCAGACCTCCAGTTCTAGGCAACACAGAATGGGGGGGGCTTTCTTATTATATCCACACAACAACTCTAAGGTATATTAATGACAGTAAAATGTTGAAAATTAGTGGAATCCCGTAGTCACTATTCACTGGGATACCAAAAACATTTGAAAAAAAGGTTTCTCACTGTTCTCGGGTTAAATATTGATATGCGATTAAAATGCGATTAATCAAGATTAATTAACTACAAAGCCTCTGATTAATTAGATTAATTTTCTTAATCGAGTCGCAGCTCTAATTTATTTGTTAACCGTTGTGTAAAATTTGTCTAAATTCCAGGTGTCTCCCCATCTCTATAGTTAACAGAAAATAAATTTTCGGGTCAGGATACCAATTTGATCCAATCTGGCAAGTTAAAATGAAAAATAAATAGCAGATAAGATTAGCAGACACTGGGGTTCTTTCTCCTTATTGGATAGAATTGCTATCCTGACTGGAGATCTATTTACTAAAGAGCTGGAGACACAGGAGACCCCTGTTACTGAACAAACACTCTATAGCAAAGAAGATTACACTCAGATTTAAAACTTTTTAACAAAAACACATCATCCCTCCTTTGGTGAGAGGGAAATAGCAAGAGTTGCAATCTCCGGTTTACTTTCCGTATCTGCGTGAAGTGGGCGGACACATTATTAAGAGAAGAATGAACGTGAACACAGCTTCTGATCCATTCTTTAGCTCCATAATTGATCACTGAACTAAATATTGGACACAATCATCACAAGTCACACAATATTTCCAAGATGTTCATACTAAAATGGCCTTTTTTAGCGAGACAAATCAGGAGAAAATAAACGTTCTCTATCCCAGCAACAAGATGAGATTATATATGTGAATATTATAACGTGAAATAAATCATGAATGAACATATTAAAAGTGAAATAAAATGTGTGTTCCAATGCTTAATAATATTTGTCCATAACTGTCTTAAGACTCTTGACTGATGTGGGCTGATTTGGGAATCATGACATTTGCCATGTTATTTCTCCTATCTCAGTGTGTGCACTGTAAACGGAGTAGACGGATAGCAGTAACGGGAGACTTGACACCTACCCCATCCTGCTTGTTGAAGAGGCTGAGACAGACGTTCAGATTGTAGCAGGTCTCGCTCGACAGCACGCACACCTCACGCATTTTCTGCAGCAGGGCGGGCGGGAACCCTGAGGGGACAAAAAGGCAGTAGAGTCTAAACAACTAGGTGCCGTAGTAATGGCAGAAATGCATCGAGGTGAAAGCGAAGTCAAATATCAACAGCCATTTCTATTTAACCACTTGAATCCTATATACTTAGTTGACCGGGGACCACCAGGGTTCTATAGCCTACTAGGCCCTTCCCTTTTTCTCCTCTCCAATATTTTCCCTGGAAATAGCTGAACTACAAGATCACGTGTATTATGTTATACGTATGCACCATTGTTGTTTCACTCTCCTGTAATGTCTGTGCTAACCCGGGGTTCTTTTAAAAAAACAAAATAAAAAGTTGGTCACAAAAAAAAAAAAGATCACGTGTCGCAACACTACGAGTTGTCAGTTTATAGACCTGCTATTTTCACCCAATGTTGATCCCAGAATATGGACGTTAGTGATGTTTATCGATACATATAGAAGTGCAGGAGAAAGAGAGAAAATGGTTACCACAGGCTTTACGTTGAGAGCCCTAAACCCTTTTGCATGGGACAACAATCAGCGTACTCACTCTTTGTTTATGACACAACACATGTTGCATATTTCATATCAAAGCAGCACATTGCAAACCTTTGTGTATTTGGTGGCCATATGTGTGTGTAGCGTTAAATAAATGTGGCATGATGACACTGACCACTGATCAAGATGTCTAAATAAATATTTCACTAGTCACCATCTTATGAAGCATTTTATTTATTGTTTTCCCAAAGATAAAGAAAAAAACATTAAGAAAAAAGAAGGAAATATATTTTACGTTCTGCAAGTCCGTCTTCTTTCACCATGGAGAAGAAACTGGTCAGCTCTTTCTCCAGAGTGTTGTGGCTGGCCTCAGCGGTCTGGTAACAAAGAGAAACAGCACTACGTTTACAAAAAGGAGATGCACTCCGTGGTGTCTCCTTCGGCAAAGCGTATATCTAATGTGTGGCCGAGCATAGACATGGTAACCTACTGCCTCTGATTGGCCTACAGACACTGCCCTCCGAGATGCGAGGTTACTCCGTTGTGGGAAAATAATACAAGAGAATGACAGCTTGGCACGCGCGACAGATTGCAACCTTGTAACTAACTTTTACGTTTTATTTTTGTAGAAGAGGCAAACTAATATTGTTTATGCCGTTTGCTTTGATTGAACACACGTGTACGATGTACTATGATTTGGTTTGGGTGTGTACTTCTAAATAAAGTGTTAGTGATGATTATCGTGTATTAATCCATTCATAGTAAACTAATACTATTATACTAAAACGGATAAAGGTGAAGGGAAAAGAGACCCTTTTACAGTACAATAATGTTTCAGGTTTACACATGCAAATACATTACACAATAATCAACACAAGACCTTTATTTAGAACACACCCAAATCAAATCACATTACGGCGTAAATGTTCAATCAATCATTCAATCAAAACAAACGGCATAAACAATATTAGTTGACTTCTTCTTCAAAATTAAAACGTACAAGTTACAGGCAGTTCTCTTGTATCATACTGATACCATGTACTTTTTTCCATATTTTCCACCACCTCGCAGCAGAGATCAGACTATCCAGTCAAGACGGGCCGTGTTGGCAGGCGGGGCGGTAACTGTTTAAGTGCCAAAACCGTAATCCCGTCTTCTAGACGTCTTTGCAATGGGTGCCAATCCCGACAAGACGTAATTAAAAAAAAAAAAAAAGAAACGCCCTCTCTTTTTTTATAATGGGAGAATTGGCACTCAGAGCCTAAACTGGTGACCACCAGGTGGCACTGAAGGAGTAGATGGGGTACAGTGATTTCTCCAGTTTTCCATGTGTTTAAGAGGTGACAGTACTTCATTATACCCCTTGGTGTGGTTGTTATATGCAATGATGTCTTCCCTTTGTATTTAGGGTTTCTTCCTGGAGGCTGAAACCTTGACAGTCAAACGTGCCAATGAAAAAAACAGTGATATGGTGACATCACAATATCACCGCTCCCCTAACCCCTCCCCCTTTATCATATATTCTGGGGTATAGAATGGATATAATATTATTTATTGGTATCACAATTTGGAGCCGACTGATTTTCTTGCGGCATGAAGACCCATTGAAAGTTAGACAACACACTCCATATTTGGGCCTAGCTGCATTGGGAACTCCTTATATGGTTATGGCCGAGCCATAGTGACATAACTACGTGGTCTCCCTTGGACCCCGCCTGCCGACCGGTCCTCCCTTAACCAGTTTTAATATATAAGATTTAGTTTTTATATTATCATTAAAATCGTAGTGTTTCACCAATTATTTGGGGGCTCACTTGCAATACCCTCATGGCCCACAGGTTGGGAATTGCTTAAGTGTTCTAGCTCAGTGGTTCCAAAACTGTGGTGCGTGCACTTCTTGTGGTGCGCAAACGCTCTCTAAGAGGTGCGTGACATGAAAAGGGTAATGGTGGTGCAAAACAAACACTTTTGTAAGAAGATAGAGCAGCTGCGGGAGTATACAGCAGTCTCTCATTTTCGGCCAAATTAAATGAGGGGGGTGGGGGTGGCAGCTAGGTCAGGAGGTAACAGGGGGGGCACGGCCAAAAAGGTTTGGGGACCGCTGTTCTAGCTTAAGGCCACCTGCAGTGAGTCTGTGAGGCCGCTCAGTGACATCACTTCGTCCTCGTCCTCCTCGCTGCCCTGTTCCTGGGAGCAGTAGTGTGTGCTGTAAGCAGAGTGCTCCTCCAGAGCCTCCAACCACGCCTAGGAGACATTGAGCTGTTTCCATTAACGTGTCAACTACTGTAGGGCTGAAGAAAGACAAGATAAAAGAGACACACACATCCAGGACCTACTAGGCTAGGTGCTGGATCAAAAGCGCAACATGTAGTGAAAAATTATAAAATCTGCACACAAATACAGTTCTCCCGTTTGCAAAATGTATTATGTAACGTTTAGAGCCCTACAGCTCAAAACGCCTTAATAAGAACAAATAAGAGAAAAACAAGAATGATGAGTTATAACTGTCAGGTGCAGAAAGCTCTGGTTTATGAACATCTACTGTACAGTTTAATCCGTTTGTGTGCCACAGCCTCTGCATCAGCTCACGTTGTGGCGTTCAGAGTATGGTTTTATGCCCGCGCCGTTCAGACTATGGGTTTTATGGGTAAGTCTCCTATTGGCTTAGAGGCAGCCTAGAGACAAAGCAGCCAATCAAGAAAAAGTGTCCACTACAGTCTCTACTAGAGGTAGTAGTGAATGTAGGCCAGGTGCTTTTAAAGCAACTGGCAAAAATATATTTTTCAACAGGCCTAGTGTCAAGTCAACAAACAAAACTCCACATGTTGTGAACACCCATTGATCCATGAGAGAAAAAAACATCTTACTTTTCTTGTAGCCTCTGGGTCATTTTTAGGTGAAACTTTGAATTGATGTAAGCTGTCATCAAAGCACTTGATGGTAAAAAAGCAAGGATCTTTTGCTTTGATCTGAAACATGGAATTGAAGATAAAGTATAATTATCTGATTTGAATGATGCAAATCTGCAATGACAGGTATTGTAATAACCAATATTACTCAAAATAATATACAATATTTACATGACTTGTACAATAATTATACATGAGCATATCCGGTGTCATGCAATAATTAATTCCCAATCGTTTAAGACATTTGTCGACAACAGCGACATGCTCAAGTAAGGGAAAGTGGTTAAGTGTCACAAGGGACTACCAACTTGATAACTTGACTCACCAGACAGTTGGCCTGTGTTAGAGACTTACAACCTTGCCTTCTGGTAATGTCTGCTGCATCTAACCTTCAATAAGACACAGTGAGACAGAAGCAGACAGAGAGAGAGGGGAATAAAGAAGGAGAGAGATAGAGAGAGAAAGGGAAGATCTTTAGTTAGACATTTCTAAAAGTATAAAATGTATGTGAAAACAATAAGTGGAGGTACTAAGTTAGCCTACCTACAAGAAATGTAGCATTCATCTGTTGAGAAGTACGGCAGAATGACGAGAGAGAGATCATTTCTCCCACATTTGACATATAGTTACAGATTCTGTATTTGTGATAAAGGTGGTTCCCAGTCGATAGACTAGAACAGTGGTTCCCAAACTTCTCAGGTCGAGACCCAAAAGAGAGATTAGATGTTTGTCGAAAGTAGTGAAAATAGCCGATCTACAAGCGCACAAGTGGCACGTAGATCGGCAATTTTCACTAATTATTAGATTTGTTTGTTTTTGTTTCTTTGTTTTAACATATACAATTATTTTTATTATATTATTATGTATAAAATAAATCTTTTGAAATATATATATATATAATGTTTGTATAAGAAAATAGGATTTTTACTCGAGTCGCGCCCCATAGAAATTGTTTGTGGGTCGCGGACTAGAGGGTACATACTGTTTAGACTAGTACCAGGACTAGAGGGTACATACTGTTTAGACTAGTACCAGGACTAGAGGGTACATACTGTTTAGACTAGTACCAGGACTAGAGGGTACATACTGTTTAGAGTACCAGGACTAGAGGGTACATACTGTTTAGAGTACCAGGACTAGAGGGTACATACTGTTTAGACTAGTACCAGGAGTAGAGGGTACATACTGTTTAGAGTACCAGGACTAGAGGGTACATACTGTTTAGAGTACCAGGACTAGAGGGTACATACTGTTTAGAGTACCAGGACTAGAGGGTACATACTGTTTAGAGTACCAGGACTAGAGGGTACATACTGTTTAGACTAGTACCAGGAGTAGAGGGTACATACTGTTTAGAGTACCAGGACTAGAGGGTACATACTGTTTAGAGTACCAGGACTAGAGGGTACATACTGTTTAGAGTACCAGGACTAGAGGGTACATACTGTTTAGAGTACCAGGACTAGAGGGTACATACTGTTTAGAGTACCAGGACTAGAGGGTACATACTGTTTAGAGTACCAGGACTAGAGGGTACATACTGTTTAGAGTACCAGGACTAGAGGGTACATACTGTTTAGAGTACCAGGACTAGAGGGTACATACTGTTTAGAGTACCAGGACTAGAGGGTACATACTGTTTAGAGTACCAGGACTAGAGGGTACATACTGTTTAGAGTACCAGGACTAGAGGGTACATACTGTTTAGAGTACCAGGACTAGAGGGTACATACTGTTTAGACTAGTACCAGGACTAGAGGGTACATACTGTTTAGAGTACCAGGACTAGAGGGTACATACTGTTTAGAGTACCAGGACTAGAGGGTACATACTGTTTAGAGTACCAGGACTAGAGGGTACATACTGTTTAGAGTACCAGGACTAGAGGGTACATACTGTTTAGAGTACCAGGACTAGAGGGTACATACTGTTTAGACTAGTACCAGGACTAGAGGGTACATACTGTTTAGAGTACCAGGACTAGAGGGTACATACTGTTTAGACTAGTACCAGGACTAGAGGGTACATACTGTTTAGAGTACCAGGACTAGAGGGTACATACTGTTTAGAGTACCAGGACTAGAGGGTACATACTGTTTAGAGTACCAGGACTAGAGGGTACATACTGTTTAGAGTACCAGGACTAGAGGGTACATACTGTTTAGAGTACCAGGACTAGAGGGTACATACTGTTTAGAGTACCAGGACTAGAGGGTACATACTGTTTAGAGTACCAGGACTAGAGGGTACATACTGTTTAGAGTACCAGGACTAGAGGGTACATACTGTTTAGAGTACCAGGACTAGAGGGTACATACTGTTTAGAGTACCAGGACTAGAGGGTACATACTGTTTAGAGTACCAGGACAAGACCCCGTCCTGGAGGACCACCCAGTACGACCGCCAGCTGAAAAACCTGGAACTCTGTGGGATGAAACTACATTAGATCTGCATTCATTCTGGGTCCAGCATGAGGTTTCTGTCCTTTGTCAATCAGTAAATATGAACAATTCAATACGCCAGTGTTGTACTGCACCTTCCACAGCAGCCCTTCAAAGGTCTTGACATGACGTGTCATACCCTGCAGAAGTAAGAAACATACAAAATCATTTGCGTGTCGATGATGATGCACATCATCTATTTTTCCACGTAAATTGGCGTAATTGTCCTAGTGAGGTCTTCTGTAGAAAGGTTTATTTATTTGAAAGGATCCCCATTAGCTGATGCCATGGCAGTCAGCTAGTCTTCCTGGGGTCCACACACAACATATTACAAAACACATTAAAAAAGAAAGAAAACTAAAAAATTAATTGCATTAATTCAGTTCATCAATATCAGTATAAAACACAATTAAATAACATACATCAATTCTCAATTACGTATAAAACAGAATAAAACAAACACTATATAGAATAACTTAACCTAAAGTTGTTCTTTCAACTGGTCATTCAAGTAAATAACTCTTCACCTTTTTCTTAAAGGCTGATTTATTACAGCGATATGCCGATTAACAGCATGCCTTGTATTGTGGGTGTGTATATCTTGACAATAATCTATTTCTTCAAACAAAAACAAACAAAGGCAGAAAAATGTGGCCAAACTTGAGGAAATTCTTTGCTCAATAGTGAGAGGCTGGAGTGCATATTTACAATACAAGTTCTTCAGCCAAGAACAAGTCTGGCTGCCCTATTTTGTGCAACCTGTAATTTAACTAGATTCATTTTAGACGTAGATGACCATACAGTTGAACAATAATCCAAGTGACACAAAACTAATGATTTACAAACTTGACCCATGATGTCAGAATGAACATAAGATTGACACTTTCTTGTGACTGCAATACCCATTTTGCTGACTATTGTATTTACATGCTCAGTCCACAATAGTTGACTGTCAAGGACTTGTGGTAGGACTGTCAAAGGTGACTTGTGGTAGACGCTTAATAAAGTGTTGTATACTCTGATTGGATGGGGGAAGACCACTGACAGGGTACTCACTCGATGGATGTTGCCTTCCAAGACTTGCGTCATCACTGTGTCATTGGCCAGATCAAATACCGTCTGACCTGGGATAGACACAAATATCAGATTTTAGTACAAGTTGCAGCCTACATTGCCTGTCAAGTCTCTGCTGTTTTTTAACAGTACTTTTGCCTGGAAATTCTTCAAAATAAAGGCGCTAGAGTGCCAGCAGATATGGCAGATTTACTCTGAAAAGCGCTGCCTTCCGTTCCCCCCCAAAACCGGGAGGCATAATCTTCCGTTCTTACCTCACGCTGATTCATCTAAAGTCTCTCTAGAGCAGTCTCTCTTTGACGATGGAGAGGGCCATTATATTTCCATACTCACTCCAGAGGGGTGAGTATGGAGTCACTGATGTGACACAATTTTAGCTGCGACCACGCTAGCATAAGCCACTGTTGGTCAGTCCCAAATATTCAAATGCAAACTAGTTGAGTCACAGACTAAGGTTCTGTGACCATCCTCTGGCAAGGATGGTTTGATGATTGATCTGACCTCTATGGACCCTTTATAAAAGATTTAGCTCCCAGGTCCCTCGCAAAAATCCCGGCATTTTTCGCTAGAGGGCCAAATTCAAAATGGCGTCCGGCGCCATAGCCAAAAATGAACTTTTGATCTAGACACTTTTCCATACAAGTCAAGCATGAGGATTCCAAATTTGACACAATTTTAATCATAAGACCTCGTTTTGGCCCCGGAATTCAAGATGGCCGCCATCCAGTGGAGTGAAAACATTACTTTTGAATAGGAAAGCAATTTATTTGGGGGTTGTAATTTTTACAGACACATAATACATGTGTCAGATAGCATTCTGTCACTGGTTTCTGAATCATCAGATTCAGGTGACTCCACCCTCCTCCTCTGTGCATCCTCCTCCTCCTCCTCATCCTCATCCTCCACCTCCTCACTCGTCATCTTCAACTGGTAGGTGTGTTGGGAGAGCAGGCCGCAGGTGGCAGACAGGACGACAGCGACCACCCACCAACTCTCAATCTGTCCGAGTGGTGCTTCAGTGTGGGGTGGAGCACTAGATACACCAAGTAGTTGGTGTGGAGGCAGTGTTGGTGTAGGCTATCTCTGCATCTGGAGTGAGACAGATTATTATTTTTTCTTCATTCTATACTAATTGGCAGCACAGGCTTCTTGTCTCCATAGATTACCTGTCCCTTATATGCAAAGAACTATTGTTCTACCTCCTTCTCAAGGTCAAGGCTATCTCCACACCGTGAGAGCTGCTGCTGTGCCACAGAGATTTTTACCACCTTGTCATACACTGATGATTTTCCTTTGCCATAGAAGCCTGAGTTGGCATCACAGCCTGCATAAACGGTGAAGAGGATGGTGTCAGCGTCAGACTGCTCAATGCTGTAGTCTTCCATCGGTTGTTGTGTTGACAAGTTGATGCAATGTGGGCCAACAGCATAGAGTTGACAATCGCTGCATTCACATTAATTCACATTCATTTTTGCAACCACTCATTGTTACTGACACTACACAGTAGTGTTTTGAATGCTTTGGCAGAGGGGAAGGTGTCATTCAATTTCATGTACGTGTTGTTAACATGTGCCTTACACTTACACACAGGTCTCGCTCATCATCTTTAGTTGAGTATGCTGCATTGTATGGGTCATTCAAACATGATACGGTGAGCATCACAAGGATGATGGATTACACCTTGTGGACATAGTCCAACCACTTGTATGGGTTGCCTTCTTGATCTTGATCTTCCGCTGATGGAGTTGCCATCCTCCAGATCATGCCCATCCTGGGCACTTTCCGTGTGCTTCCTCTTGGCTTCTTTTCGGGTGGCAAGAGTGTTGTGTTCCGCTCTTATGCGGGCCAAATTGTTAACATTTCTGGAGTGCACCAGCAGCTACTTTTCATTTTAGAGGATGGAGAGCCAGCCTGACATAATTTTGCTGCCCTTCATTGTACATTCAATCTACATGTCCTAGGCCATATTTGAATAATGGTTACCTGTGATGGACTGAGTGAAATTAGTACGAAGGAAGTACCTGTTCAGCAGGAAGAGCTGTCAACATCATCAGAAGTCAGGCAGACACCTCCCATACTTATTGTTGTTGTATGTTACCATCCATGGCTGCATAGCACGCAGAGAGCTGACATACTCTTCCCAGTTGCAGATTTGGACTGCATGCACATTCTGCATTAGCTGTCATGAACAGGAAGTCCCTCCAGTAGTCTGCCATCTCACTGACCTAATTATCTCATGAGTCATAAGTGCCTCATACAGTACATCAGCCTCAAGCAACGCAGCCCCTCTTATAATTCTTGCCTTTCAGCGCACAATCAACAGATCCCTCAGCAATGACTCCTCCCGCTACAAGGATATCTCCTAGCTCACTCCCCTTGTCAGAAGCAGTGAGTGCATTCTACGGCAATAAGACGCGCCGCTGCCGGGGGGAGGGCTGACAGCTGCCGGGGGTAGGTGGATGGATTATGACAGCTCCGTTCTGCTGCACTGTCGGTACATTCGGCAGCCGTGCTCCAGGCGCCGCAACTGCCGGTAAACTGCTGGTAACAGCCGTGGCATCTGCCGGGGAAACTGGGATTGTCGGACTGATGCCGCAGAGAAACACTGTCGCCTGCCGTGGGTGTTCCGCGGCTGATGCCATGTGTCATGCTTGTGGTTAGGGTTAGATTTAGGGTTTGGGGTAGAGTGTCGGACTGATGCCGCCAAGAAACACTACTGTACCTCCTGCCGCGGGTGTTCCACGGCTAATGCCGCTGCCAGAAAATGCACTCGCTCTCTCCCCCTTGTAGCGCTTGTTGATGGCACTCATCATCACACACTGTGTATGGAAAGGACCAAGAAAGGACAAGATATCATGGTACTTGTCTGGGTTCTCTGCCTTGATCAGAGTGATGAGGACACAGGATGATCTCCCAGTAAAAACGCAAAGAGCATGCGTTTTGTGATACATGCAACAGGGCCAGTTGAAGAGGACGAGGAAGTTGAGAGTGAGGAGGAGGATGAGGAGGTGGAGGAGGAGGATGATGCACAGAGGAGGGTGGAGTCATCTGAATCTGATGATTCAGAAACCAGTGACACAGAATGCTCTGACACATGTGTTTTGTGTCTGTAAGAATTACAGCCTAGATTGCTTTCCTATTCAAAAGTAATGTTTTCACTGTACTGGATGGCGGCCATCTTGAATTTCGGGCCAAAAAGAGGTCTTATGATTAAAATTGTGTCAGATTTGGAATCCTCATGCTTGACTTGTATGGAAAAGTGTCTTCATACATGATTCTAGTTCATTCTTGGCTATGGCGCCGGACGCCATTTTGAATTTGGCCCTCTAGCAAAAAATGCCGGGATTTTTGCGAGGGACCTGGGGGCTAAATATTTTATAAAGGGTCCATAGAGGTCAAATCAATCATCAAACCATCCTTGCCAGAGGATGGTCACAGAACCTTAGTCTGTGACTCAACTAAACTGAAAGCCTGGTTGCCGCTTATCACCAAGAGAACCTGTTATTTCTGTCGAGCAATAAGGTATAAATAAGTCCAGAGGAACCAGTGACAAATCCTTTCAACAACATGTATTTTCACAGTGCCACTAGAGTGGCCCTGGCGGATGAATATTAATGGTGTGATGCATCAACTGTACCATTCTTGTTCTTGATATTGGGGTTAGCTCCACACTTGAGCAGCTTCAGGGCACACTGATACTGGCTGCGGTAGGCTGCACAGTGGAGCGGGGTGTTCCCCAACAGATCAGTGCAGTTGATGTCTGGTGGTTTCTTCCTGCTGAGCTAGAAATGATAGACAAGAAATTAAGTAAATAACCCCACACACACACACACACACACACACACACACACACACACACACACACACACACACACACACACACACACACACGTGGCTGTGACACTAACCAGCTGTGTTAGAGTAGAGAGGTCACCCTCCCTGGCTGCTTCCAGGAGTTGCTCCTCCAGTTTCCTTTCCTCTGTTCTCTCGGCCGCTGTCATGAGCAAGATGAAGCGTGTTATTAATTAAAATAATCTACCGGTAATTAAAATGCTTACATAGTGATTCGTGAGGAATAATACATTATCCGATGTGACCTCACACTGATTAAGCATTATAAACAGATTTAGTTATGGAGTTTGAATGTACAGTGTACACTGCTCTACAATTTCACTTTCACGATAACACCTTATGCCCGATTCATTTCATTCTTTGTTGTGCAGTGTCATGCACTAAAAATAGCCGCTCAAAAGGCATTGCATCGAGATACGTTGTCAACTTGTAAATCAGCAAATCCTTTCCGATGCTCGATACATTGATCGGTGTGCAAATAAGTATATTTCAGGCATTAGAATGCAACCTTTGTCTCTCTCACCTTCCAACATGCTCCTGATCTCCGCATTGTGAGTGACATCTTTGGGTATCTGTGCTGTCCCATTGATGACAGTAGCACATGCATCATATCGTAGCAGCAGCATGACAACCTCCTGATCAATGGTGTACATGATTGGGCCATTGACGTGATCCGAGTGAGTGATTGGTTAAATGAGGGGATGAATAAGTGCATGCACAAAATCATACCGTATTAATCACACAAGAGATGCATAAATTTAAGTTGTCCAACTCGAATTAGACTGTAGCAGTCCATGACAATAAAACAAATTACCTTTCTCCCTGTGAAGGCAGCTTTATGCAGTGGTGTATCTCCCACGTTATTGGGTAAATTGACCACTGCTCCCGCCTGTGTACAGAACACACAGAGACTCACAGATAACACACATTACCCATGCAATTCCTTCAAAACATTCTATTCAAACATCTTCAAATGTGTATTGTATTCATGTAAAAGTGCCTGTACCTTCAGTAACTCCTCTACAACATCTTTGTGTCCAAAGTAACAGGCAAGGTGAAGCGGGGTCCATCCCAGGTTGGACTTACTCTTGCCTGAACAAATGATACACAGTACACACTTACCTACTTATACCCTATAGTTTGTTGTGCAGTGAATAGTAAAAGCTCACAACACGTCGCAATGCACAGTGTTGTGAGCAAAGTGTACAATCTGCATGATTGTAGGTGGGAAAACAGAAAGAGCACCCCTCACTTCACACGGGTGTGATTTTTTTCAACAAAAATGAACAATTGACTAAATTAAAAGTAATTGGACCCATCCATTTTTTCTCCATTTACAGTGCCCATGTTGTTGATTTTTATATAGGCAAGGCCATGTCTAGTATATTGAAATTGTATGAATGCTTTGATTATTGATTTCATTTTCCTGCATGTCTCTGAATCTTAATGGTCTTGCACCAACATAGAAAATGTGCATCTTTAACTCCAGTGTGAAACAGGTGATGTTGTATGGGGCGGAGACTTGGAGAACAACAAACTCACAACACACAGGCTGCAAACATTCACCAACACATGCCTCAGGAGAATTCTACACATCTGGTGGAGGGACAAAGTTAGCAATGTGGACAAGTTGGATTGGCCATACACTCAGAAAACACCAACATAGATCTCTGATTTAATCTCCCCGCAATAACCCCAGTCCCCAGGCCACTGTGATCCTCCACTCAGATGCTCAGATGTCCCAAACGTCCACACCAAAAAACAAAGGGGTGACTGAGCCTTCTCTATGATCCGAAACTATGCAACAGCCTCCCAGCATTCTCTGTGAATTGTCCAAATTTTCAAACAGCCTCAGTCCCACTTCTAATCAGATCTGCCCCTTTCCTTGACACTTTTAAATCTAGACTAAAAACATACCTCTTCTCCCTCCATCGGACCCATGTCCCACGTCTTTACCTTAATTCGATCTTTTGTAAAGTATTGCTTTAATTTCCTATGTTAGGTCACATTCCCACATAATACTTTGGTAGACTCGATGTGAATGGGCGGAGAAGTTGGGATTCTTGCATATTTAATTTGCTGCGGTTTGCCTTCACACTGTGCTGTATAATTGCAGGATTCTGCAGGATTCGTTTTAAAGCTTTCTGGTGTGAAGGTGACCTTAATGTTGTTTACTGTCTATTATTACACTTTTCTATGCCATTTTATTATATTGTACAGCACTTTGGTCAACTGTGGTTGTTTTTAAATGTGCTTTATAAATACATTTGACTTAATGAAATAAGCATTTGTGTTTTATCTTTCTGACAGTCAAGAACAAATGAATGTCAATGCTTTTGTGTCATTACAAACATCAATCAATCAATCAATCATGGACTATGAATTAAATACTCTCAGGACACCAATGGAAACCAACCATAGTGCTTTCTTCAATCCTTTTAGCATTGTATTTGCATTACACTGTACTCTTTTTTTTGCAAACTGTTATTAATAAAGTATTCAATCAATCAATAATGGACTATGTGCAATATGACTTCAAGTCAAGAATCACTATACCGGTAATTGTTAACCATTATGGTTCTATATTTCTTTTTAGTTGGCCAGCACTACACTCTCCTTGTTTTAACTTTTAAGGAATGGCTTAATGAGATTAAGATGAAAGAGGCACACAATGTGTGGCAGTTTGTCTGTTATCTTTATACTATGTTGATTTAGTTTATTATTAGTTTGTTATTATTGTCACATTATTATCTTTGTACTGAAAAACATAAAAAGCATAATATATTACTGTCCAATGATGATGTACCTTTGCAGTTGATGTCAAAGTGAGCCTCCTCTTTAATCTTGGACATGAGCAGTCTCTGGATGCCGGGCAGGTCTCCATTCCTGGCATGACGCAGAAACTGCTCCTCAGGGTCCGGGTCCTCCATGGACCCCTGTAACAGAACAATAATATAAAAAATTACATTTTCATCTTACAATGTAGGAACACTGTTTTGCCCATGCTGAAGGTTTGACAGCATTTCTAATCAATTATCCTATATTAATCCTAATTGGTCAACGGTGGATGCAAAACTAACACCCAGACTTGCGAGGAGCACCAATGCGTCCGATCCGCACCAAACTTGGCACAAATACTGTTCAGGAGTCTGCCATGACAGGACGCCTGGGGGGCACACGTGGCCCCTGTTGTGACTACCGGTATTCTCATGGTGTGAATATTCTCCCATCATAGGTGCAATATTGTGCTGATGCGCACCAAACTTGGCACAAACCCTGTTCAGTGGTCTGGTATGGGAACAGTCACCCCCAAGGCCCCAACCACCCACCCCACCCAAAAGATCTAGGGCACTACAGCAGCTCAGTGGCCGGGTCATACCAAAGACTCTGAAAAATGGGACCCAATGCCTCCCTGCTTGGCACTCAGCATCAAGGGTTGGATTGGGGTAAGTCCCTGCGACTCACTAGACTAGAGTCATGTCCAGGGGGTGTACTTGTACATCAAGCTGCCTCACGCTACAGAAACAGGACATAGGCTCCTGCCCTATAATGAGCCTCATAGCTCAGCAAGGCTTTACTAATTACTACAGCAGTGTTCAACACTTCAAAATGGCTATAACTCAATTACCATTGCTCTGATTAGTGCCATAGAGGCTTAGATTTCTGAACATCTAGTGATTACATTTTTTTAAATGCAGTTTTTGTGGGCACAAAATGTCTGATCTGTGATATATTTTTCTAAGTGTTAGAATTTGGAAGCAGTTTTTATTAACGGGTCGTGCTCCTGCCTCCTGCATTATGTGCAAATTTAAGACACCGTCACGCAGGGCCGTTCAGTGACTTCGACGAGCGCTTCCAAACTCTGACACTTAGAAAAAGAATGACCTGCACAGAATTCCTTGACAGAAAGTAGCTCATAACATGTCTACGGTGGATTTTTATGAAACAAACACTTTGCAGATTGAAAGAGGATAATTCAAATTGCGGCTAGTAGACGATGAGATTTCCAAATTGCAGTGTCACAGGGAAAAATGAGGAAACCAGCATACATCATTACACACAAATAAGTCACCAGACTTGCCTTGTAGGGAAAGTCTTGGGATGCTTTTGCTTTATACAGCTTAAGTCTTAAGTGTTATGCAAGAAAGAAAAAAAGCTCTATTTTGACAATATTGTGAATTGTCACATGGTGGCTATACACTACACTACAGTGTGTAAAGTGAACTGAAAGATGAATGGATTATATTTGTGTTATTGAGGCATTCAAGTACCGGTATGTTGATTTCTGCTTTGTCAGTAAAGCTAAATGCATTGAGAACTGAGAAGCGAGGTGTCATTTAGATACAGGTTTGTCTGACATTCTCAAACGTCTTGTATGTGTACAGTATTATTCAACTGTCCACTGAAATGTAGTACTCGGTGGGTTCGGGGGGTATTGGCTACTACTGGGCCTCACCCCCCGAACCCCTGCCCACTTTGACAGGCTGGAATGGCTTAGGGTTGAGGACAGAGTACAGCATCTTGCAATGGGTCTGGTGCACAAGATTCGATACACCACCAAGATACCCATGTACCTGTCGTAAATACCTCCTTAATGTCAACGAAGTCCACACCCACAACACCAGAGGGAGTGCAACAAACCATGTGCAACCCAGATTCGGCACAAACTAAATTAATTTCGCTCCTATGCAACAAAAATGTGGAACGCCCTACCAACTGTCCTTAAGACATGTGAATCCCTTGACTCCTTCAAAACCACTCTCAGGGCACCTACGGATGGCTGCAATTTGAAACTAAACCATTGTAACATCTGGATCCCCCACCCCCTTTCCCCTCACTGTATACGTTTGTTCCCCTTTTGTACCTCCTTTATGATGATTTCCTGTTTTTGGCCAAGTGTATTGTACGCCTCTAAATGTTATGATGAATTGAAAACGGTGGACCCGCTTGTAAACAAGTGTAATGCTTTATGGTGTCTTCCACTCACAGTTAACAGTTTTTGTATTGAGTTGTGCTTGAAATGTACTGTAATTCTGCAAACTGTAAATACTCAATCAAAGTCCATTTGCTGTTAGTAGACAAACCATGACGTTATAATAAACACTAACAGAATAGAGATGTATTCTGTCTCATTTTAACCACGTATAATTTCCAAACTCATGTGCTCAAGACTGCAGTCGCAATGAAGAATGCAGCTGGTCTTGTGACATCCTACAACCCCACTGACTTCAGGTTCGAGAATTTAGAATCTGCTATCTAAAAGAAAGACCTTGTAAGAAAACAAGCTGGCATGGAATGGAAGGACTTTGATTTGTGGAGATTTCAATAGTGAAACGCAACTGTCCGTACTGTTCTTGACACATTCAGATTGACTTACAGTGTGAACTGATTTGGATGTCAAATCACAAATCAGTCACAACTCACAATTGATGCCAGGGTCCCGAGAGGGGCTACAGCTATAGGGTTAGCTCGGCGTGACACGGTGACGGTCAAACAAAAAAGTAACTTTTACATAAATTAGTGATTGACAACAAGCAGGGAAAACTTCCCATTATACACTTACCGATTAAATTCTAGGATTGTCAAAGAAAAAAAAAGAAAATCCACTTAAGAAGCGTTGAATGTGATCTCACATATTCCGAAACTGTGGAGTTCAGCATGTGATTCGTTTTAAGCCTCTCTGGCTATTTTCATTCTATTGAACAGAAGCATCAGCATACATGTTACTCTGTGCTTTTATAAAGCAGCACGTAATCCTGACGAGCAGCATTTGACAGTTTTTTAGTGTTAAAGAACAAGAAGAAGCGTACGTGTCACACACACTCCACCACATCACACACAACCTGCTGGTGTCTAGCTGGAGTCTAGTCTGTTTACACCGTTATCAGCTGATCTGCGGAACCAAGGATGCGCACCTCTGCTTTTCAAAATAAAAGTCTGACCCCGCCTCCATAGCTACAGCGAACATGTATCAATACAATCCATACATACAATTTTAAATACATAAATACACAAGTATAATGTATAGTGAAGCATAGCAGTCTTAGAGTATATATGTACATACGTTTTAATTATGTGCAAATTAATAGTTTTTCAATTGATTCGGTTAGAGGGTACTCTTATTTGTAAGAGATCGACCACCGGAAGTGTTAATATCTGCTGACGGACACCGTCCGGACATAGGCGTTTCGGTAAAAAAGTGGAACGTTACGTGAGCTTTCTCTTCTTTGCTTTAATACCTGAAAAACGTTGCGGATTTATAATGAATTAAATGGACGACATCTTAAATTCACAGAATGAGGGGGACCTTCCATCTCAAGTAAGTTGTCTTGTCTGTCATGACATGACATGACATGACTCATGAGACTGATGAGACTATAGGTATAAACTTAGTAATACTTATAGTAATACTTTTTAGTAATTAATCAGGTTCCATTCAGCGTTGAGTCAACTCATCAGCATGTATCGCGTTGTGAGCTTGAAGATCTGCAATTTCACGTTGATCTCGAATTCCCTGTGTCACACAGCAGACACACACAATTACACTCACCAAACATTAAACAAAAAAAATAGAACTTATACGTAGCCTAGTAGTAGACTCTTAGAAGTTCTAAGACTATAGTTTTACGCACAGTACTGTATGGACTATGGACGTCTTGGGTAAAGACAGTAGACACCCAAGAAGTCCATACAGTACTGTGCAGTATGAGGCTGACTGAGCATGTGGACAAGCACTACAGCCTGCTCCACATACACAGCAGCGACACCCCCCTCTGGTGGCTTAGTGAATGATTGTGCAATTCTGGATAAAAGCGTAATTTTTTGCATGATGGTTCGTTAGGGTCAGTTATTGAATTTTAGCCTAGTAGCCCTTGTCAAAAAAAAAAAAATAATCAAATAGCACTATCATTATCAATGAAATAGATGTGAAATGTGTGAAAATCTGCCTAGTATTTTTCAGACTATAAAATCATAAAATGATCAGATTATTTCCAAATGTCATAAAGTTGACTTATTCTGACATTACTAAAGTCACAGAACATAAAATATCATCAATAACACCTTTATTGCAATGAAGAATACAAATGAACTAGAACTCGAGTGTGTGTGTGTGTGTGTGTGTGTGTGTGTGTGTGTGTGTGTGTGTGGTGTGTGTGTGTGTGTGTGCGTGCGTGCGTGCGTGCGTGCGTGTGTGTGTAGTGAAAAGGGGAGGGGTCGGTGAATGTGGAAATTGTGATGTAATTTGCATCACAGCAAAATGTTGCATGCGCAATAACAGTATGGCACACAAAAGCAATATTTGTACAGAAAATATGACAGTTGCGTGGAGGCAATGTAGTGCAGATGGATTCCTGTGGCATGCAGAATTATTTGTTCATGGATGGATTGATGTGTGCTAACGGAGTGGTTTCGTAGGAGAAGCCGGACGGATAAACGGGTATATTGGTTTGCTCCCCCTTTCCATTATAGTAGAAGGATATAATGCATCATAGTGTGAAACATGTTATAGAGCTGTGCATTCTGCCTTGCTGTCACAATTGCATTTGCAAAGTGGGGAACAGTCCACATTTGCATTGCTGCATTTGCAGGTACAGTCAGCTTAACAGGTGCATACAGGCTGATTGTTATTGTCTTGTCTCACATATAGATTGAGGAGGTGGAGGCACTTTCTTCCATATACGGTGATGAATGGTGTGTCATCGATGAAGCATCCAGAATATTTTGCATAAAAATATCAACTGGCTTGGAGAAGCCCAAACTCACCGCATGTCTCCAGGTAAAGTGTTTGTGTTTGTATGTATTCATCATAATATCCTAAATGCTTGAATTAATAATAAAACTGGAGAGTAGTGGTTCTCAAACTTGTTCTTGTCACAGAACCCATATTAAGTATTTCGCCACAAACCCCCATTTTATTTGTATTGTTGAAATGTTTTTCGAAAATATTATAACATAAAAATACATAAATCCAAGATTTGTTAAAAAAAAGCATGAAAAAAAATGTACAAGCTCAACACATTGTATTGTGAATGTTTTGTGATCTTGTAGATCAAGCTTTAAAAATAGCCAATATATAGGGCTGTGAGTGTGAGTGTGCAATCTCTGAGATTTCTTTTACTGTTTAATAAGACAAGTATACCTTAAATCGAACAGATAATTCTCCCACTTGATTATCCAAGTGCAGCACCACCAATCTATCAGATCAAGTAAGTTTGTTTGCTCTTTAAATTAATCTAAATACCACACACTGCAATGAGAGATCACGTCACCAACACCATCTTTAATAATCTACCTTTAGTGCGTCGTGGTTGCGAGGCCCTGAGAGGGTGAAGTTATCAAATAGCCTCGAGGACCTTTATGTGTGAGTACATGTCATTATATTTTTTAACACTTATTGTAATTGATGTAAATAGAACCATGTTTTGCACATCGTCTCTGTCGGGTGGAAACCTCGACATATGTTCAAAACTGATACTTTTCAGTATCAGTAGCAGATCTACAAGCTTGTGGATCTGCTACTTTTGAGGCTTTTGTGTGACACTGTAATATGATCAAGTAAGGCGTTAATTTATGAGAAAAAAAAAAAAAAGTTAGAATATGGAGATAGGAGGTTTCTGCCCGACAGTGACGATATCTATTCCCAGTGCTCTTTTTGATAAATGCACTTACATGTTAGGGACTGGGCTTTTTCTTAAATTCCAACAGAGATCATGCTGGGGAGAGCATCCTCTACCTCTGGGTTGAAAAAATCCGTGAATTTCTCGTGGAGAAGTCCCAAAGCACTGAAGCAGGTGAGATGATATGTAATTTAGTGCAATAGCCTGGTAATACATTTGTAATTTTTAATTAAGTTTAGAAAACTTGTTCCAAAATGAATCCAAAATAACTTTCTGTACCCGCCCACTTTCCCTGCTATTCTTTTAACCTAAATGACTAACTTTATCTGTTTTTATTTTGTATCATATTTCTTTTATGTAATTTATGTCTATTAAAGTATTCAATTAAAAACAGCATATTGGGAGGAAATAACTGAGATATGGACTTTGGACATCACCAGAGGGCAGTATTGGTCAGTTAATTAAATTGTTACATGAAATGTATGGAACTGATCTTCCCTAATGGTTGGCTAATGACTGAGTTTAAATTGTGTGATAATAAATCCCACTCAAGCCTTTTCATGAGTGGTTGGTTCCAGAGGAAGAGGATCACAAAGGTGAAACGAAGCAGGCTATTAAAACTACTCTGGTGAATGAATATTCATATTCATAACTGCTTCCTTGACAAAATCTTTGTCAGGCATAAGAAAGGCCAAGATTGTATTGCTGGTATCTCTCAGTTAGTGTAATTTCTTGTCACCGTGTTTATCATTGACAATCTAGTTCCAGACACTAATATGTTGGTTCAATGTTGGAGGGGGCAGGGACAAATATTGATGAATGATTTTATTTATGCAGAGAAAAGGACATTTATTATTTAAATATTTGTATTGGATTTTTCATAAAGTTATGCAAACAAACACAGACAAACACCTAACGGCTACAAAACACCAGACACCCGTACTCAACACACAAAGAATAAATGAAATGTCCAAAACTGTAAAATGGATGAAAAAGAAAATCAACTATAACAGGGAGGAATAGGCCAATGGCTATGTTGCGGCAGTAGAAAATACTTCCTCAAAATAGGACAGAAACGGTTGCCAGACTTTAACATATTTCTGGGTAGAGCCCCTGATTGTATATTTAAGGCTTGCTGTTCAAAAAACAGCGGTTTCGCTTTGCTTCCAAGCGCACCTGACTTCCATTCACTGCAGGTGTGAATGCAATCCGCATCAAATAAAGGAAATTAACCTTGAGGAGTATGGGGAGTAAACACAGTTGGAGAAGTATATCAAGTATATAGTACAAGGGTATCCCATGGGACTGAGTCTCTGAGTCTGTAGGGAAACAAGTCATTTGAATGGGTACTTCCTTGTATATGAACATGAAGGCCAGTGGTGCCTGGATTTGGACAGTTCCCAGTAACAGTGTTTACATCTCAATTCGGCTGGAATTGATGCTGTCTCAGTCAGAATGTACCATACTGACCATTCTTGAGGGTCAATAGGTCAGCAGACCCCTCTGCAGGGCTATAACTACTACATCAGGGAGAGAGAGAGATCACTTCACATGTTCATTAGATCATCCAATGCTGTATGTGCTATAGCTGGATCCGATTGTGCCTTTATACCCTCTCGTTTACTACATACTATACATAATTTAAAAGGCATTTAGTGGTATTTCCTTAATTAATTTGAATGAGAGCAAGAGTTGAGTCTGGCAGGGGCTTTTCTAGACTACAGAAGTGTCGTCTTGAGCCACATTTGAGCATGGGTCATAACCATAATCATAACCTCTGCTCTGTTCCTGCAGTGGTACAATCCGAGATGGTCAATATGACTGCGGAGGAGGAAGGTGACGATGATGACGACGATATACCTGACTTCAGGACCTTGAAACGGAACATGGAATACGCCCATCTCTTGGCGGATCACACTGATGGTATGGCCCCATGACCCCATGGCCCCATGACGCGTACATGTGGGGTTATTAGAAATAACAGACATGACTGAGTAACAGCAGCTTAAATTGCTGCAGTCAAAAGCAGAATCAAACACATGTTCAGTGGTGGAAAAACTACTCACATCTTTTACTTAAGTAAAAGTATCTATACTACAATGTACTCATTGTGCAGATTTTCTTTCTTCATGTTTTCAAAATGTATAAAATGATTAGAAAATTTGCAGATCTATAAGCTCACAACGTGTTGCATTGTGATGCGTTGTGAGCTTGTAGATCGCCTATTTTCAAATAGCCAAAGTCTATACAGGGCTGAAGTGGTTAATGTATGTTTTGTAATAATAATTAAAATCTACAAAGTAACTAGTAACAAAAGTTGTCCAATAAGTAAAAGTAAAAGTACTATATTTGCTTCTATTCTGATGTGTAATGGAGTAGACGTAAAAGTGCTCAAAATTGGAAATACTAACAGTACTTGAGTATTACCTGAGTTACTTTCCACCACTGCACATGGAATAATTTGAAATGATATGCAGTTAACAGACGACGGTGGCTTAGTTATAGCAGCTTCAATCGCTGCAGTCGAACGCAGTATGGAAACCATCTGTGCATGTTTTTGTGTGTTTTCATGCAGATGTTGAGGTACCGTTGATCAAACATGGAGAGACAATTACAGATAGACGAAGTACCTTCCAGCCTCACCTGGCAGCTGTGGTCACCCCCAGACAGGTGAGAAAGGCTGGTCTGGGTCAGGGTTAATTTCGTTATGTGCTCATTAGATTGCAGAAGTTTTGTCTGTGCATCTTTATTTATTTTGTTCATTTGTTGACTGTTCCCAATCCGACGTATACAGTATATCGTACATTCATCGTATACGGTGGGTGCAGTAACCGTGGCGACCTTTGGCAGTAGAGTAGTTTTCTGGTCTCTGGACTCACTCCTCGATCGTTCTCCAAAAAGTAGTAGAAACATACACAGAACTATAGCCCTGGTCCAGTGCATTAGCGAGTTATCTCGCTAATGCACTGGACCAAATAAATAAAAACTATACTACGCTAAACGTTAGGGAGGGACTAGTGGAGAAGAGATCCAGTAGAACTAAGACAAGTCATTTTATGCTTGGTTAAGAAAATAGTCGATCTACAACCTCGCACTGCGATGTGTTGTGTGCTTGTAGATCGTCTATTTTCGGCATGCAGCCAAGTATAAATCGGGTGCAGGCATTTGTTCCGACATACCAAGAGTCCGACAGTCATTGGTCCGACACCCTACCCACTAACCTAACCCTAGCCACACACAAACGCCACAAAATTGTAACCTACAGCACAGGTGATTTGTAACCGGCAACGTATGTCGGGAGGCATCAGTTGTGGAAAGTATTATGCTATTTATTGATTGATTGAATACTTTATTAACAGGCTTTGGGCCAAGCTCTTAGGCTTGTTTCCATTGTGGTCCTCTGTATAATATTGGAATCGGTCAGAATCGGTATCGGCAGATATGACTCTGCAAATAATCGGATATCGGTCCTAATTTCATAATCATGCACCCCTAGAAAATATACATAAATACTGTAGCCTACAAACCCTGAATAATATTCATTGTTGTATGTTCCTGATGTTGCAGGTTAAAGTTGTCCTGGACAAGCTGTGTGAAAACAAGAAAATTGCGAGTGCCACGCATAATATTTATGCATACAGGTCAGTTCATGTCCAGTATGTGTTGGTCTTTGTCTCAGTGGCATTAGACAAGAACTCTGTTGTATACATTTGTATAAATACTTTTGAAATATAGTTTGAGGGTGCCATTTAGAAGGTCAAGTTTTCCGCCATGTATTATGACAGTTCTGCTATTATGACCGTGGTAAGATGCGCTCTCCGCCATGGTAGAGTGCGCAAAACGGCCCTGAATTAGTCAAGGGTGTGTTTAGGGCGTCACCTCCATCAACCCAATCAGCCATTCCCTTTAACAGTTAGCTGATCCCCGGTACGAGATGCGCAAATGAAGCTTTGCTTAATAGCGTGTGAGTGGTATATCCACTTTAGAGTAAACTAGGAGGTAAAGGCCAGGGGTGCATAGCCAAATCCCTAGGTCTCAATTTTTTAATTTTTTTCCCGCACACACAATGGTGTACAAATTATGACAATATACTCATGTTGCACCATTTCATTTCTGCATGCAGGCACCATAGACAGGACATGACTTTGTCACATTTGGGTTAACCATAACGTAATTCCTATTGCACTGCTGTCTCCTTTGTGCCTCAAAAGAACAGATCTACCGGTACAAGCTGTCACGGCCATGTAGTGCATAGCTTGTAGGCCTATGTCTATTTCTTTGTGGTTATTAAAGTAATTTGCAGTGTTGGAAAGTCATGACAGCATGGCAGCGATAGGGAGGGAGGGAGTCGGGAGAGGTAGCCTATTACGCACACAAATCACTTCATTTGTTTCTGTTCTAAGCATGGGAAACCTTGAAAATCTTTATTCTAGTTCATTTGATTCATAAATGAATAACTAAACCTTTGAAATGCCACCTACCTTTCAGATCGGAATGGAACTGCAAGCATATATTATACATATCCCCAGTCAGAGTTAATAGTTCTAATGATTGTATAGAATATGCCGACTTGCATAATACGTAGGGCGCATAACGAGGTCGTGGTTTGAGCTGATTTTGTAATACCACCTGAAAATACCGCCTTTATAATGTGACCCTGAATGTGTAACAAGATTAAATGATTATAAAAGCCCCACTTTGACTTTGCTGGAGTATAAAAAAAATTAATACTTATTCTATTAATATTCTAATTCTACGAAGTAGTGCTAGGAAAGGTTCTGGGGGTCACCAATATCCAAATAGCCTCTGGGTAGCATTAATGTTCTCAGTAAGTTCTCAGTAAGGCAATGTGCCCAGTTGATTTTAACATTTCTTGTGTGCAAGTGGAAGTCAATTGGCCTAAGGTCGGTGCTATAGGAAACGGCCACGGGGCCATGAAAAGCAGTCGGGTTTATAAATTCAGAGCATTCCGGCAAACAGCAAAAAGTTTTAAATGGACTTCACATTCTCTATCTCCGCTGTGCTGTTGTAGAATCCACTGTGAGGACAAGCAGAGCTTCCTGCAGGACTGTGAAGATGATGGTGAAACGGCTGCCGGAGGACGACTGCTCCATTTATTGCAGGTTCACTGTGTATTACAACAGTGCTTATTAAATGTTTTCATGTCAAGGACCCCCATGGCCACTGAACCTCATGTAAATTAATGCCGGGATTTTTGCGATGGACATGGGGGCTAAATCTTTATAAAGGGTCCATATCAGTCATCAAAACATCCTTGCCAGAGGATGGTCACAGAACCTCCGTTTATGACTCTACTAGTTCTCAAATGGTGTGCCATGTGACAAGTCCAAGTGCGCCTTGGGATTTTGTGACAACCACACAACAAGGATAGAAAGCATTCAGGAGAGACTATAAATACATGCAGACCATGTTGAGTGCCCCAGTATTTTATTTGGGTAGTGTCTGAAGTCTCTGATGCAATTAATTTGTCCCCGTTGAGCACCGCCACCAACGAGCCCTATTACCTTCAACTGGCTGAAGTGTGTTGGAAGTTATCTTTGTTTGTATATTTAGAGGTCTGTGCCCAGAGCTGCAGCTTATATCTAGGGAGGGAATACTGAGGCACTTCAGGTGAAGCAATTATAATATAATATATAATTATTCTATTTTAAGCGAGGCAAAAATATAGTTATGCTAATGTTACTCTACTATGTTGCATACTGTAGAAATGCCACCAGAAAGATTAAACAAGCAGTAATTTACTTTTCTGATTTAGTTTCTCATTTGAGAGCCAATTGATTAGGTGGTACTGCCTGTGACACTCATACACACCCACATTCCAATCACATCACAACGAAACTGTAGTCCAATTCTGTAATGTGTTTTCATCAAATAGGTCAGGTCATTGAGTAACTAATTCCAACTTCCAAAAAACCAAAATTATCTCAGATGGCACTGCATGGATTATTGGCATGCATGTGTCAGAAGCCGTGACCATAACTGTACACAACAGGTTGCAATACTGTTTGGCTCGCCTACATTTTATCAGTGATGAGTGACACAATCATTCCAGTGAAACATTCCTATATGTTTAGCATAGCTAACTTTGAATGAAAACAGTCGCGGATCGACATGATGTAAAAAGTATTTTGAAATGTTTTCACTTTCTTAGAAGAAAAATATATATTAAATTTTCACCTATAATTACATGACAGGTCAGAGTCGAGATTGCAGATCTGTGTGAGATCAGCCAAGTTCCCACTTGCTTTGTTGAAAAGCGTCTGATGTTTGCTTTGAAGCGTGATCTTTGTTGATGTTTACAGTTGCGTGGGAGGTTTGAATGCCATGCCACTAACGTTAATGCCAAGGCTCAAAGTATACGCACAGCTTTTCAGTTATTCTTCTGATATCTCTTTTTATGCCTGACTGCCTCTATATTTCACACACACAGAGCACACACCCCAAGTTGAGTTCGACAAGCCTGGTCTATGACATCTTTCAAATTACTTTTTTCGAAAATAGCTAAAATAGCACATTTACAAGCTTGTAGATCGACTATCTCTGCTATTTGTGTCCCCCAGGAGTCTAAGCTTGTCCCAAAGGAGGTAACGTTGTCCGCACACTGAATATCTGCTCCCAGGAAAAATTTATTGAAGACTTTACTCTTCAATAACATTTTCCTGGGAGCAGATATTCAGTGTGCGGACAACCCTCCTTTGTCATTGTATGTATTTTTTGTTCAACACCTGTAGAGTTTTTTGAGATGTGCGTGCTTCCCTTTGGACCCTAACCTTTCCCACTCATTGTTTTCCCTCTACACCAAAAAGTCCAAAAGTAGCCGATCTTCAAACTCAAGCTCGTGCTATTTTCGAGAATGTTAGAAACCCGAGACCATGACAAACTCCTTAACACATAGATTTATTGAGACCAGGTATCAATAAGCTTTGGGCTTCTCGGCTTATGGAGCCTGTTAGCAGCTCATGACGTCATGTCTAAACAAGCAAGACAAGAGGCGATCAGGAAATTAATCTACCGGTAATCAACCACGCTGGCACAAACATGTTGGCCTAAAAGTGCATTCATTTAATTTTCCTCTGTCACAAGTACTGGTCAATAAAAATAATCACCCGTGTGAAGTGAAGTGAGGGGCGCCTTTGGGGGCAGGGGGCACCCACAACGTCATAGTAAGAAGTCCTTAGACTTGGCTGCCACATCACGTCACGGGGGAGCACGCATAAAGCAAGGGGCACACACAACCAAAGCCAGGTTGGAGTATCTATCTATTTGAACAGATATTTCTTCAAAATAATATAAAATGCTCAAAATAGGCTATTTTGTAGGCTTGACAAAAGCCTCGATCAATAAGCAGGCTCATTATACAGTAGGGACGGAGCTTGTTATTTTTATTGATCGAGACTATAGGGTTCATGACACCAACAATACCATTGCGTTGGTTTTCTCGCCTCAGATTCTGGACGTGCGGAACGTGATTGTGGTGGTGTCCCGCTGGTATGGAGGCATTCTGCTGGGTCCCGACCGCTTCAAGCACATCAATAACTGTGCAAGGAACATCCTGGTGCAGGAAGGATTCACCTCTGCCATGGTGAGAGACACAACACGTCATGGTAAATGGTGCATTTATGTACCGTAATTTCCGGACTATAAGGCGCACCTGAATATAAGCCGCACCAGCCAAATTTAGGGAAAATCCCAAATATGTACGTATACAAGCCGCACCGGACTATAAGCCGCAGGTGGCCCCCTAGTGGCCGTCACGTTAGCTCAGAGCCTTAGATGGCTCTGCGTTAGCTGTAAAAATCCATAGATTAGCCACACCGTTGTATAAGCTGCAGGGTTCAAATCATGGGTAAAAAGTTGCGGCTTATAGTCCGGAAATTACGGTAGTGCCTTTATCCAAGGCGCTTTACAGAGACTGTGCATTAAATTCACCCATTCACACACATTCATACACCGATGCGGCTCCGGAGGAAACCATGCAACCATGCAAGGCCAGACTTTCACATCAGAGCTGCCCAGTCCATCATAACTTTTTAATTTGCTTAAGACCCACTTATTCTCCTTGGCCTTTAGTGTCAGCTGAGGTAGCCCTGTTTTGTTTGTGCCTTTATATTGCCTGCTAAAGTCTGCTTAAATTGTATCGTTTTGTTTTCATTTTTTAAATGGTTGTTTATATTGTATTGTTTGTTTTTTGCTTCTTAACCTGTACAGCACTTTGGTTGACCTGGTCATGTAAAATGTGCTATATAAATAAAGTTGAGTTGAGTTGAGTTGGGTGGAAACGTATCTAAACCGTTATCTTGTTAATACTTTTCATTGGTTAAATATTTTAAAATCCCACAGACAGACTTCAACCTGGCTTCTCTGGGCAGGTCGTCACTATTACTGTTGTGTGACACTGTCATACAACAAACTATAAGACATGACATTCATTTAAGAAAAAACATAAAAAAAAGGTTTCTGCCTGACAGTGACGATATTTCAGCATCTTCTCGTCATGAGTGTGTAAACATAACACACTCATCATATACAGTACACTAGTGTGAACTAGAAAGTTGCGCTCAGAGCATAAATCTCCGCCAAGATTCATGCCCGAATAATAATAGCAATCAATGTGTAATGAAAGTCCTGCCTAGAGCCATGGAAGGGTAGTGTGGCATGTGATTACCCGTTGTACACATATCTGTACTGTCTTCCTCTTTCTCCCCCTACAGCTGAAAAGTAATGGCATGTAGGAATGAGAGCAGCCGTTTCGACCGAAAATCAACCGATAATTCCCAGTAGGTTACTTATTACGCCGATCTTATCCAGCCGATTGGCTCGTCTGGAGCCTACTGGCTGCGATTGGCGTTGATGACACGTTAACCGATCTCATCAGTCTAGTCAGGTCTACTGGACATGCTGGGAGCCTACTGAAAATGACATGCCTCCTCATACCCTCCCCTAAACTTAACCGCAAGCATGTCGCAGTGCGGTCCTAATATTAACGCATGTTCGCCAACCTTAATCCTGTCGGATTTTTTTTTATCAGTCGGCAGAGCATGCCCATACTCGTCGAAAACAATCGTACTGGATAGGCCTGTCTGGTACGGCCCTGTCCTGGTTTTCCTCCTACCTATCAAACAGAAGTTACTTTGTCAATCTAGCCGAGTTTGACTCAGACAAACATGACATCAGTTCTGGTATTCCACAGGGCTCGATTCTTGGCCCTCTGCTTTTCTCCTTGTACATACTGCCATTGGGCGAACTCATTACCAATCACGGAGTCAATTTTCATTTCTATGCTGATGATACCCAACTATATCTTTCTGTGGCTCCAGATGATCCCTGTGCTTCAGACCCGCTGTTGACCTGCCTGTCTAGCATCAAATGTTGGATGAGTGAGAACTTTCTCAAGCTAAATGAGGATAAGACAGAAGTTCTCATAATCGGTTCTAGTGAGCAGAAAGAATCAATAATAAGCAGACTGGGCAACCTAACTGTAGAAACTAACAGTACAGTAAAGAACATGGGGGTTATTATTGATTCTGAATTGAACTTTAATTCACACATTAATCATGTCACCAAGATTGCCTTTTTTCACCTTAGAAATATTGCACGAATCAGAGCCTATTTGTCCTTGGACGATGCAAAAACGCTAATCCACGCCTTTGTTTTTTCTCGGCTTGATTACTGCAATGCACTTTTTTCAGGACTGCCTAAGAAAACAACTGACAGATTACAACTTGTCCAAAATGCAGCAGCCAGAGTTTTAACTAGAACTAAGATGAGAGAACATATTACTCCAGTTTTGGCATCACTGCACTGGCTTCCGGTTGTTTTTAGGATTGATTTTAAAATTATTTTACTTGTCTATAAAGCTCTCAATGGTCTCGCACCTTCCTACCTACATGACTGCCTGCCTAAATATGTCCCAAACCGCCCCCTAAGGTCTTCCACCGCCGGCCTGCTCGCTTTGCCCAAAAAAATGGCAACTAAAAAATACGGGGAAGCAGCTTTTTGCTTCTACGGGCCGTCGGCATGGAACAAGCTCCCACTGTACCTTCGTCAGGCAGCCTCTGTAGACATTTTTAAAGCTCAGCTCAAGACCCACTTCAACAACATTGCCTTTAATTGATCTTGTATTTTTTATTTTTCATGTCCTCACTGTACTGCATGCTTGTTTTTTAATGTCGTTGCCTTGCTTTTCTATTATTCTCCATTGTTCTGTAAAGCACTTTGAGCTGCATTTCATGTCATGAAAGGTGCTATACAAATAAAGTTTTATTATTATTATTATTAATGATCCTAAGTGATCACTGCGGTCTTGTCTATTGATAACAGTCGAATCGGGTGATGAGAGGTACGCAGCTGTATCTGAAATGTGGCAGACCATGCCTGCATAATCTCACCAAAGAGATCTCAGACCTGTGTGCATGTGTGACAATCCACAAGAGATGTAGAGAGAGAGAATAGCTTTTTCAACCCATCTCATCCCTATTTTAGTGTCTCCGCCAGGTCAATGGCATAGCACAGACTATGTTTTCGCCCCTGTCCATGTGTGTGTACTGTGTTCATGATTTGAGGCATTTTGTTCAAAACGGGCCACTCCTGCAAACTTTAGAAGCCAAACTTAGACAATCAGGATGGAAATGGAATACCAAATGGAGTAATATACTGCATAGAAAGAAAATCCAAAAATTGGTCTCCCGGTGGCGCTCTGGGACGATATGAAAAATTTGGGGAAGAGGTTCTGCTCTGGCCTCCAGCGCAGTGGTTCTCAAAGTGGGTCCCAGGGGTCCTTGAAGGGATTCCAGGCGGTAAATATATAGCATCGGTAGCTAACAAAACGCCTGCGGTCTCCGAGGCTAGTCAGTAGCGTGCTCGACTTTGAATCCGGGCACCGTCAACTCATTAGCTTATGAGTGGAATGGTTTGGGTAACTAAGGTATGCCATAAGTACTGGGAGCTGACAGTAGGTGTGGCGCTCTACCTCAGCAATCCATCTCCCAGTGTCTAGCCCATGGGTGGGTAGTGGGTACTATTGTCTTCCAGAGGGCAGTGCACAAAGTGCAGAAACTTGAAAGACCTACTATTCAATTACTGCATGAATTTGGTTTGATTGATTGATTGATTGATTGAAGTTTTTATTTGACATTATGCAGAATGGGTACATTTCAAACGAAAGCACAAGTCAATAGAAAAACTGTTACTTTGTGGACAATCCATGATAAAGCATTACACTTATTTACAACAGGGTAGGGTAAGGGTTAAGGTGATATTCTTTATGGTTAGGGTAAGGTGATATCATCGTATTCATGTGTGTGACATTTTATTCTGTCTCTAAATGTGAATTGCAAGAGAAAGATGGCTACTGGTCTGTAACTACAGTAACCAAGACAGAAATACTACACTTTATTTAAACCAAGGGTGGGTGTTAAGTTGTCACCTTGTCATTGTTCATTTGTTCTATTTGTACTAATTTGTTCTATATGTATTAAACTTTCATTTTACTGAGGTGTTGCTATGACAATTTGTGAAAATGACATTTATTTCATTGTGTTATGGCTACTTCTTCATTCCTATTACATTTTAGGAAACTTTAAGTGTGGAACAAGTGGTTCTCAAACCTTTTCATGTCAAGGACCCCCAAATTTGACGACAGACCAAATCCAAGTACACATTTCATAGAACTCATTTCATGTCCTGACTCCTGATGATTTACTGTTGTCTTTTCACAGGACGAGGGAAGCAAATCAGGAGGGAAGAGTAAAAAAACGAAAAGCAAGAAGACTAATTGAATCTGGGGAAAAAAGAAAAATAATGAAATCTTGTACAGTTTGACTTGATGCCATGTCATGGTGTTGTGACATCTGAACATTATTTAACATAATGAGGGGATCCCTCTGAGATTAAGGTGAATGTGTATGTGAATTTCCTGCCAATAAATGACAACTTATTAACACACCTGCATCGAAGCCCAGTATATGGCTGGACCTTGTGTGGGCAATGTATGAAATTGTGGGTGATTTGTTAGAGGGATATAGCGGCCCCAATAATGTTGGTTGTTCAATTGTGCTGAAATAAAAAACATATCTCATGATGGTTGAGCTACTTTGATTCAAATGTGCATGTGCAATACTTTCCAGTCAGTCAATTCTTAGGATGTTTGATTGTATTAAAATGGTACTCCCAGTCACTTTGATCCTACTTTGCAATTACTTTATTATAATAATTACCATTATCACACAGTCCATCATAAGACAGGGCAGTCTCACGTTCCAGGCGCCAGACTTCCCAAAACAAACTGGTCAGGCTGCTACTTGGCCTCACCCCCCGAACCCACCTCACCCCTGCCCACTTTGACAGGCTGGAATGGTTTAGGATCGACGACAGAGTACAGCATCTTGCAATGGGTCTGGTCCACAAGATTCACTACAGCACCAAGATACCCATGTACCTGTCTAGATACTTCCTTAATGTTAACGAAGTCCACACCCACAACACCAGAGGGAGTGCAACGAACCATGTACAACACAGATTCGGCACAAACAAGGGACTAAATTATTTTCGCTCCTATGCCACCAAAATGTGGAATGCCCTACCAACGGTCCTTAAGACATGCAAATCCCTTGACTCCTTCAAAACCATTTTCAAAGGTCAACTACGGACGGCTGCAATTCGGGGGTTGCAGGGGGGACACTGAGTTGTCTGTGATTCTTTGAAGGGGCGGACGTGCCGACCTCATCATACACCTACAAATTAACAGATAAGGCACATTCGTTTAGGAATAAATAGGACAGCATACTTTCTAATTGACCAGTATAATGAGAAGACTTGTGAAGAAGGAATGTAAATCTCTGATGTCTAAACTTGTGTGTGTGACTTTGACTTGACCTCTGTTTATTCTCATCCTGCCTTTCAGGGTGGTGTTCGGGCAAATGTGTTCCCTCTGGGTATAGGCACCCCTTTTATAGTTCTGGGAGGGTGACACCAAGTGGGAAATGGATAGAAGGGGAGATTGGGATGGACTATAATGAAATAAATGAATGTAATCATGTATGGGATATCATGTATATAATTATATGCTAAATGCTAACTGTGCATATGTATTGAGGGTGCATATACATTTAGTAGGCTTATGTAAAATGGCATTGTGTGATTCTAGGAGTGGGGAATATTGTTATTGTTTATACCTGGAGAATGGTATATGGGCTAACCAGGTAATGGGTACCCACCTTATATACTCTATCCACACTTTTCCTGGGCTGTGTGTGCTCCAGTTCCTGTTGATTTCATTGGATATCATTGGTCATCTGACCAGTTTCATTGGCTTTCATTGGATCAAATCGACAGGAACTGGAGCACACACAGCCCAGGAAAAGTGTGGATAACACTAACCCGAGTGATGACAGGTTGCATTGAATATTACTGTCAAAGTGATTGAGGAAATAATGGAAGAAATAAAGCCTTATTGAAGGTTGCTCTGGACTGGTCTCCACTCATGTATCGCCTTGGCCGCTCGGCACTCTTACACAGTCCAAGGCCCAATCAAATTGGTTTTCTTTTACAGAAGCCCCTCACATTTCTTGTTTACAAAAGGTCAAAAACTGTGAGCTTCAAGTGCAAATTGGTTCAGAGCCGTAAGTTTATGGAACGCCTGCCAAATTAGTCCCGTCAAGGGTGGATAATGAGATACTAGCATTTGAGGACACAGAGCCCTTCCTACCGAACCACATGACTTTGGTCTTGGAGGTGTTTAACTGAAGAATGGAGAAGGCCTGCTGGACTCTTCTGAAGCTATCATGAAGAAGTTTACAAACTATATCTGGGGAGGGTCCAACAGAGTACAGGATTGTGTCGTGAAGATGTATTGCTGAAAATCCAGTAAGAACTGGCGATATTATTTAGGTAAATAGACACCTTTAGTGAGAGGGAGGGGAGAGGAGTTGCTCAGATTAAATATCAATACCCAGCCTGTCAACAAGAATAGTGTGATCAATTCAAAGGTATTATAGATAGAGGGTATATGCGTGTGACATCATCAAACCAGGAAGTTATGCGGGAACGCCTACTGAGTACCAAAAAACTACTTCCTGGCTTTGACAGCCCATACCCCTGGTGGGGGTTGCCTGTTCCCTGTTCACAGAATGTGTGATGTTATGTGTGTGTGTGTGTGTGTGTGTGTGTGTGTGTGTGTGTGTGTGTGTGTGTGTGTGTGTGTGTGTGTGTGTGTGTGTGTGTGTGTGTGTGTGTCTTTGATTAAATGAAGGCTCTGTGGTGGTGTGTGTGTGTGTCTCTTTGACGAAATTAAGTTATTTTTGCATTTTAAGGTCTGACGCATTCTGTTCATGTATTATTTATTTTATTTATAATTTGCTTTATGTATACTTATTTGTTAGTGTTTACTACTTTTTATTTTATGTAAGCACATTTTACATCTAATTTATTTTTGTCATTATTTATTTTATTTGTTAAACAGTATTTGAAGCTGGTGTATTTTACATTTAATGTGCAGCTTGAATAAAATGCAGTGTATTAGAACTTGTAACCTGGATTTGGTCTTACTTTATTTGTTTGCAATATAGTACCTACGACCTAGCTACCTAATCATCCATCTTCAACCGCTTATCCGTAGTCGGGTCGTGGGGCAACAGCTCCACCAGAGTGCTCCAGACTTCCCTCTCCAGAGCAACATCAGTGACTTCCCCCTGGGGGATTCCGAGACGTTCCAAGGCCAGTGAGTCGATGTATTTCCTCCAACTGTGCCTTGGTCTGCCCCGGGGTCTCCTCCCAGTGGGACGTGCGTCGAGGACCTCCCTAGGTAGGCGCCCGAGAGGCATCCTAACCAGATGCCCGAACCACCTCAGCTGACTCCTTTCCAGGCGAAGGAGCAGCGATTCTACTCCGAGTCTCTCTCGTGTGACTGAACTTCTCACCCTATCTCGATCTAAGGGAGATGCCAGTCACCCGTCGAAGAAAACTCATTTCGGCTGCTTGTATTCGCGACCTTATTCTTTCGGTCATGACCCACACTTTAGACTTAATATATTAGTGCCCCTCACTTCACACAGGTGTGATTTTTTAATACCATGGGACCCTGGCTGAAATTCACCAGCAAGACCTAAGCCTAAACCCAAAACAAACTATAAGCTGGTCACCAGCAAAACCATCAAAATACCAGCTAAAACCAGCATAAACTGGTGACCAGCAAAACCAGCAAAATACCAGCTAAGACCAGCATAAACTGGTGACCAGCTACCAGTTTAAACCAGCATGGACCAGCAAAACCTAGCTGGTCAGTCACCAGCTAAGACCAGCAAGATGGCGTCCAAAACACACTCTAAAGCTGGTCACCAGCTAAGACCAGCAAAAGGTGGTCACCAGCTAAGACAAGAAAGTTGCTGGTCCAGCTTATGCTGGTCTATGCTGGATTTTTCAGCAGGGTATATGGAGCTGACCTGTTCCGACATTCGAATCCAAATGCAATTTTGGGATCGAGGAAATGTGATCCAGCGTTGCTCTTGTTGACATGGCCTGCCCTGCATACTAAACACGTTAACTAACAGACAGGAGGACATGGTCCACTTGTCTCTTTGGCTTTCATCCAGTTTCACCACAATAGCTGAATGTTATGCATTGTGTGCAAGGGAAAGAATATAAAATTAACTAGACCTGTCGGCCACCTGCCTACTTGAGAACGATGCAACTTGGGAAACTAATAATACCGGGGATTATGACCCTAAAGATAAATCTCTAACAAAAATATACAAATTAATAACTTGAAACTTGAAACTTCCGAAATTATTTGCAATAATTAATTTTTGTATTTAAAAAAAATCACACCCGTCTGAACTGAGTGGTGCAACTCCCCCCCCTCTCTCTCTCTCATTAGCAGGCAACAGTGCAGCACTCTCTCTCTCTGTTTCTGGCACAACAGCGCCCTTACTGGTACTAGTCATACTCGTGCTCATTAATGTCACACGGACACATAGGTGAACAACACATAGGCGGGCACGGACATTGCTGTTCCTTGGAGTGGTTGCACTACTCAAAAAAAGTTTTTACTTGTGAGTCGTGGCACATCGAGAAATGACAGAAAATGACAGAACAGGTCCCAGGAACATCCAGACCCCCAGGAACAGGGGGCCGGCCCAGTTCCGGCAAGCCTTCCCTCGTCCGAAACGGTGCTCGGACACAGGGACAGACACACATAGCTAAGATAGCTTCATGCGTAATGGAGCATGAGGCACTGCTCAAAAACTACAAAGGTATACGGAGGACTTGACTTGCAGCATGAATCCTCACTGCATGGTCAGTGTCTGTTTACATAGGCCTTTTCTAAGTATAGCAGAAGCTGCAGTGCACTCAATATTTTGCTTATAAGCAATGCATTTTCTAATCCCATTTAAGTGATTTAATGGAAATGTCATGCACAATTGAGTCACCAACTTTCCTAAAATAGAAACTGATGACCTGACCAGTGAGTCAGTGACGAAAGTAATGTAGCTCTAATCATGATGATGTATAGCACTTCTGTTCTCTTTACAAATCCATGAAAATAAATCTATGTCTAAATAATGGCCTACTTATGGCATGCAGTTAAATCAGTCAGTGAATTGTGGTGGAACCATAATTTACTTCTAAGGTTTGAATTCTGACGTCCTGGCTGGACCACATCAATAACCATGCAGCCTAATCAGCTAATTAAATGACGATTGTAAAGCAGAGATGTTGTTGTGAATACTGATTGAATAGGCAGGTCAAACAATATGGACAGTCCAAGTTGGACAGTTTAGTCTGTTTTAGTAAACTGTTTGTTTACATGCGCGTCTGGATGGCTTAGGGTCGACGACAGAGTACAGCATCTTGCAATGGGTCTGGTCCACAAGATTCGATATACACCACCAAGATACCCATGTACCTGTCTAAATACTTCCTTAATGTAAACGAAGTCCACACCCACAACACCAGAGGGAGTGCAATGAACCATGTACAACCCATATTCGGCACAAACAAGGGACTAAATTATTTTCGCTCCTATGCCACCAAAATGTGGAACGCCCTACCAACAGTCATTAAGACATGTGAATCCATTGACTCCTTCAAAACCGCTCTCAAAGGGCACCTATGGGTGGCTGCAATTCGAAACTGCCCCCTGTAAAATCTGAATCCCCCTTTTCCCCCTCACTGTTATGTTTCTTTTCCCTTTTTGCTTCCTTTATGAATTCCTGTTCTGTTCTTTAAATATATAGAAGTGTCTATTTGTACGTCTCTAAATGTTTTGATGAATTGAACATGGTGGACCCTGTTGTAAACAAGTGTAATGCTTAATTGGGTCGTCCACTCACAGTTAAGTCTTTGTATCGAGTTTGTGCTGGAAATGTACTGTAATTCTGCAAACTGTTAATAAATATTTCAATCAATCAATCGTCGTGTCACTCACTCATTCTTCTATCTGTGCGCTCTGTGGGAAAAGCGCATCCAGCCAATGAGCCATATTACGCACGCAGCTACATGGGGGCAGAACGGTCCCAACGCTCCTAATTGGGTTTAGGCAAGCATGGATCTCAATTCCCGTTCATCTCTCACTTTACTCCGAGTACTATGTAACGAAACGACGCGCCACATCAATCGATGGATCTCGTGCCTGGACTCGTTGTGGAATCAACAATCACACTTGTTATAAACGGGGTTGGAAATGGAAACGGGTGCGACGAACGTTTGGGGTTTTAACTGGAGCGCCGTCAACTCAACCCCAGCGCCAGCGGACTATGGAGCAGCAGGTCGGACCGGATCCGGAGACGAGCTGCCGGCGTACCTGCTGGTGATCCTAGCGGGGCTCATGATCCTTCTGGACGTGGTGATTGTGTCAGGGAACGCTCTGGTGATCATGGCTTTTGCTGTGGACAAGAACCTGAGAAATCAAAGTAACTTATTTTTCCTCAACCTCGCTGTATCAGATTTCCTTGTGGGTGAGTTCATTCACATTTGCGCCTCTCTGTGACTGCACGCGCATCTAAACGTGTCTATATCCTAAACTTAAATGGACATAAACCCCTTTAAAGGTATATTCAGTGATTTCACTTAATTCAAATATCACTTGTTTTTTTGTTTTGTTGTGATAATCCTCCCTACTATAGAGTGTGCTGGCCATATAAGGAGTTCCTCCCTGTCCCCAGTTAACCCCTGGGGGTTACTTACTTATACCTTTAAAGGTATATTCAGTGATTTCACTCAAAAAACCTTAGGTTTCGTTTTTGGCTGTGGGACCCAGCCTTTCGTCCAATCAGGATAGAGAGTCAAAAACGAAACCTAAGGTTTTTTGACCCCCAGGGGTTAACTGGGGACAGGAAGGAACTCCTTATATGGCCAGCACACTCTATGGGCGCGTTCGGAAATGCGCACTGAACGCACTGGTGTGCTCTCTTGTCGTTCGTTTATTCAGTGCACTCAGTGCGTTGTCGTTCGAAAATCCAGTGCGCTGCGCACCGGGTGTGCCGAGTGCACGCACTGAGCAACCCTACCCTCAGGGTAGGGTTGCTCAGTGTGAATGGTGTGTTGTAACTGGTCGTTCGTAAATAAGGCACACTGAACGCACTCTGTGACGTCACCGCCCACCACACTCAACAAACTGACCACATTCCCGGTGCGCATAGCCGAACGCGCCCTATAGTAGGGAGGATTATCACAACAAAACAAAAAAATAAGTGATATTTGAATTAAGTGAAATCACTGAATATACCTTTAATGTCTATGGCTGGATATGGGGTCTGCAACCGTTTTTAAATGAAGTGCCATGTTTTTTATTTTAGTCAGTGTGCCATATCAACATATATATTTTTTTAATGACAAATAACAATGACATAAAATTACAACATGTAACTGCTCCTCCTAAACCCTCTTCATCCGTGGCAGAAATAATTATTTCTCCCAAGTGACAACCGTGAAAAACTGCAACAAAAACATAACAATATTCTTTTAAATACAATGAAACATGAAATATGAATGTCTTTGTCAATCCTGATGTCCGTATTATATAAACACAATGAAATGTACACAAACAATAAACGATACAATGGCAATTAAACTTTTACAGACAAACAAACCAACTGGGAACATACCGTATGCGCCTTCTGCACAGATTTTTAGGAGTTCAGTTAAGTTCTTGTTTATATTATTTTCTTTCTTATTTTTTTTTTAATTTATATTTTTTGTCCCACGATTTTGTAACCCATTTTCACCTGTGATGTGATCCTGGTCTCTACACACCCTCCGCCAACCTAGGGAGAGCAACAGACTTAACTCATGCTTCCTTCGTGCTTGAGTGTCCAAGTTGCTCCTTTACACCTGACAGGGGGGAGTTTACCTGGTTGGACCATAGACTGTAAAAAATATGGACAAAGCGTTCCCCGGGTCTAACATGAACGTAAAATGAAGCCTGAAATCCCTTGCATTCTAATGCACTGTAAATCGCCATCTTTCTAGATCCGTTTTGGACCAGCTGGCCATTGGCTGGCTCCCTTTTGGACCAGCTGGCCATTGGCTGGCCCAGACAACGAGGCGGGACTTCCCCCCTTCTTCTCCGTTGGTTTTTATTTTGACTCGAGTGGGAGGGGAATCCCGATCATAGACTGTAACGGTAGCCACGCCCCTCAGAACATGCGCGACTTTATGGTCATTTTTTTTAAATAAATGGGACCATAATTTTCCAAAAAGAATATTATGACATTAGAAATGAGACTTTAAACTAGTGACTGGAAGCAGAAAGTATTCATGACCATCTTTATTAAGGTAATACAGTCTAGGTGAAGTTGGGCCAAAATACATGGGCCTCTATGGAGCTATGGGGCTTTTTGGGTCCAGTCCAGCGCCACAACAGGCCATTATATGAACTACCGATTTCAAATGAGGCTTCACGAAATATCTGGCTGACTGCCCCCCTGGGTTGGACGTAGCGCGTGGAAGGAGCACGTTATTCCAACCAGTTCCTTTCCCCTCCATCAGGCGTCCCGGCTGGCCAGGGGGAGGCAGTTTAGAGACCAGGATTACTGCATGTTTTTGTGAGGGTAGGCTACCTACCCTAGGGGACACGGGGAGAACATGCAAACTCCACACAGAAAGGCCCTTTCGCCAACACCGCCTTCGGGTATGGGCACTGATGACGCGGAGGAGGAAACACGCCGCCAGCACCCACAGCGCCCCGAGCGGGAATCGAACCCAGGACCTTCTAGCTGTGAGGCGACAGCACTACCAACTGTGCCACCGTGCCCCCTTCTTATCTTTCTCATCTTTTGTGGAGACTCTGACATGAGAGAGCTCCTCTCTTTACCTCTGCTCTGTTTGTTCTGCTCTGACATGCCCAAGACCCAACAGGTTATTTAAATGAGGTGATTAGAATGAGGTGATTAGAGCAGGTGAGCCTAATTCAACCTGCCCATGAACCAGACAGACCACAAAAACAGAGCACAGTAGATGGCACTATATCACCATGCATTTACCATATGTACCCAAATAAACACACATATAATGTTCACATATACATTTTCAGAAAGGTGAGCAATAAAATAGACTATCACAAAATACCCATTGCTGGGACAGCTACACAACATATTTCGATTGTCCACGATTCCACGAATATAGGCCCTTTTCCTTAATCTTTCTTTCACATTGTTATAATGATCATTACTCAGAGAAACAACAAACAACCCTGACTGCCAGTCAGAGTTCAGAGTTTTAATGAATGAGGAATTATGTGCAGGATGTGAGGGACATTTATTTATTTGACTAAATGCTTTTAAATAGTTTATTCTCACACACATAGTGTGCCAATGTTGGCACTGCATGCACGGTGCAAACATTGCCCTAGGAGGCTATAGTCTGTAATGAAGCCACCCATGGTGTGTTGCCAGTGTTCTTATTTCCTCAGTTTTACGAGGAAAATGGTTTGAAAACAGTGCAGAGGTTCTAAACAACTAAATAATTATAAAAGTACAGTCCTGTATTCGAAATAGTTCTTGATGAGTGAAAGTAGGTTATACAATATTGGCAATAAAATAGGCCTACCGGTACTTAGACTAGAGCGTCGCAGTCCCTCCCCCTTTCAGAACGACGAGTAATAATAATAATAAAACTTTATTTGTATAGCACCTTTCATGACATGAAATGCAGCTCAAAGTGCTTTACACTACAGAACAATGGAGAATAAAAGAAAAGCAAGGCAACGACAAAAAACAAGCAGTAATGCAATACAGCAAGGCAACGACAAAAAACAAGCAGTAATGCAATACAGTGAGGACATGAATAACAAACAAATAATAAAAATAAATAAAATAAAAGATCAATTAAAAGCAATGTTGTAGAAGTGGGTCTTGAGCTGAGCTTTAAAATGTCTACAGAGGCTGCCTGACGAAGGTACAATGGGAGCTTGTTCCATGCCGACGGCCCGTAGAAGCAAAAAGCTGCTTCCCCGTATTTTTTAGTTGCCATTTTTTTAGGCAAAGCGAGCAGGCCAGCAGTGGAAGACCTTAGGGGTCGTTTTGGGACATATTTAGGCAGGCAGTCATGTAGGTAGGAAGGTGCGAGACCATTGAGAGCTTTATAGACAAGTAAAATTATTTTAAAATCAATCCTAAAAACAACCGGAAGCCAGTGCAGTGATGCCAAAACTGGAGTAATATGTTCTCTCATGAAATGCAATGCATTTCTCCCATAGGATTTTCTTTAAGTATTTATTTAAAGACGGTTACGCCGCGGACAAAGCCAACTCGGATCGTGACAAATCATGACAATGAACACAATATTTTGGGCCGATCAAATCATTAGAAAGAAGAAAATAAAGGCAGGAGACAAGACTATTTGTTTTGTTTTTCTTATAAATTATTTGATCGGCCCAAAACATTGTGTTCATTGTCATGATTTGTCACGATCCGAGTTGGCTTTGTCCGCGGCGTAACCGTCTTTAAATAAATACTTAAAGAAGTCCTATGGGAGAAATGCATTGCATTTCATTTCCTGGGCCACTCGTCGTTCTGAAAGGGGGAGGGACTGCGACGCTCTACAGATAATAGGCCTAACCACAGAAGCCTATATGCACAATGGTTCATTTCATAATCATATTATTGATTTGACATTAGTACTGCATTAATGTGTTCATCACTGGTGAAGGTGAGGCTGCCGCCGGTACTTTATTTGTGGGTAGCTCCTCATCATTTATCAATGATGATGATGGGGCGGCGGTGGCTCAGGGGTAGAGTGCCTGGATGGTAACCGTAATGGTTGCCAGTTCGAACCCGGGCTCCCCCAGAGTTACTGTCGAAGTGTCCTTGAGCAAGACACTGAACCCCTAATTGCTCCCGATGTGCTAGTTGGTGCCTTGCATGGTTTCCGCTGCCATCGGTGTATGAATGTGTGTGTGAATGGGTGAATGTAATGCACAATCTCTGTAAAGCGCCTTGGATAAAAGGCGCTATATAAATGCACCATTTACCATTTACCAATGATTGCATGTTTTGTATTACGGTAATAATCTAAATCTGCAAAGTAACTAAATAATTTCAATCAACTGTAGTTGATTAAAAAGATACAATAATTGGAGATATTCAAGTAGAGTAAAAGTACGTCAAAATTGGACTTATAAGCACAGTAGCCTAAGTAACAAATGATGTTCTAAGGTAAGTTACTTTCCAGCGCTGCTTGCAGGTGCCTTCTGTATTCCTGTGTACATCCCCTACACCCTGACCGGCCACTGGACGCTGGGCAGAGGACTGTGCAAGCTGTGGCTGGTTATGGACTACCTGATCTGCACCGCCTCTGTCTACAACATAGTCCTGATTAGTTACGACCGCTTCCTGTCTGTCACCAGAGCAGTAAGATCTCTCTCTCTCTCTCTCTCTCTGTCAAAGTGGAACAACACAATCAAAATAAAATAATGTATGTGCAATTGAAAGGGAATAGAAATCACTTGTTATTGCAAGTGAGGGAAATCGAACTTACAAAATCATAAGAATTGTACATTTGCTGCTCTCTCACACACACACACACACACACACACACACAATGTGTATGCGTTACAACACAACATTAGTGCCACATTATAATTTATTAACATTTTGTATGGCCTTTTCAGTCAGCTCTGCTTCCTACTTGTAATACAGTTTTTCACGATTGTAAACACACAAAAATCGAAGTTAACAATGGAGAACCTTGAAGAGATCGACAGCCAGAGAAGGGTAAGAGTGAGAGCAGGACGAGGAGGAGGTAGAGGAGTAGGAGGAGGGAGAGAGAAGGAGGAGGAGGGAGAGGAGTAGGAGGAGGGAGAGAGAATGAGGAGGAGGGAGAGGAGGACAAGGAGGAAGGGAGAGGAAGAGGAAGAGGAGAAAGAAGAAGGAGAACGGTCATATCTAATGAGATTCAGGCAACTGTGGTCAACATGTGCTCAATCATGGTTTGACATGAGTTGAGGGTCCAACCCAATCTCACAATTTACAATTTACAATTTAGGCATTTAGCAGACGCTCTTAATCCAGAGCGATTTACATTAAGCAAGAACAAAAAAGCATGGGAATCACATAAAAAGCATTTATCATGAAACATGCGTAAGCTAAGAAAGTAACGGTGGAATATCTATATAATGAAACTATACATATAAACTATACATATATGCTATACATTATGTACTATGACTACTACATACAATGCAATTATAGTGCTGTCTACATAACATGCTATAAGTCTGTAGCCACTCTCAGTCACTACACAGTTGCTGGCATCATTAGAACATATTTCTGTTCTATTCCTTCCACCTTGTTCTCCTTTCCTGAATCCTATTAAGGTATCTGAACGGAACCCACAGAGCCGGGTCACACTTCAGGTAAATAAAACGTCTGGGTTTCCGAGGCTACACTTCAGGTTTCCACTTTCAACAATGTATTACAAAATGTCACAAAAAAGAGACGAAGGAGTAGTCTGAATATGAAGAGAGATCGAAAGGGGAAGAAAGAGGACTATGGTGATGAGAATCACAGGATGGAACCTGAATACAGATATTATTTTTCATGCACTGCTGTTAAGGAGTGCAGCTCTCAATCTACCCTAGAAAATAGCCGATCTAATAAGCTCGGCTTCAGAACATCCCACTCCACTGACACATGCCTCCTCTATTTGAGTGACCACATCAAACACGAGGTAGATTCTATGTCTAGACAGACAGACAGTTTGTGTGTAGAAATGTTTCTGAATTTTGAAAATGGCCTTTGACCAAACACCTTCCAGACATGCAGGACACCGAGAGAATAGATGTGTATTTTCCTGTCTGATACAGTCCGTGAGTCCGTCAGCCTTGAATAGGGCAAAATACATAGCAAATAATACACGAAAAGCCACTCGACTGAGGGTAGGCAAACACGTAAACGAGTAAGGCACATGCCTTACTTTGCCTACAGTAAATCTACGCCTGCTCGAGACATGCGCCACCCTTTGGCCAATGGTTGTGGGCTTAGTGTCTAAGCAGCGTGACATAGCCCTCTACCATATTGCCACATTTTGTAAAAAACGACTGCACGGTTTGGCCTGTTGTTGTCGGCGGACTACTTTTACAAGTGCTGTTTCAGTGCTGTGACCTTTTCTCAAACCAGATTGTAATTTGCTCACGAGTTGCACTGTGACAGACTCAGACTGTGTAATTGTAATTGATTTGAAGTCTTATCTTGTCTTACTTTGTGCTTTTGTTTTTTCCACAGGTTAAATACAGAGCACAGCGAAACAGGATCCGTCAGGCTGTGGTCAAGATGGTGGTCGTGTGGATGCTGGCCTTCCTGCTCTATGGCCCCGCCATTATCTTCTGGGAGCTGATCGCGGGCCAGAGCGTCGTCCCGGAGGAAGAGTGTTTTGCTGACTTCTACTTCACCTGGTACTTCCTCCTGAGCGCTTCCACCTTTGAGTTCTTCTCACCGTTCTTTTCGGTGGCCTTCTTCAACCTCTGCATCTACGTTAACATCCACCGGAGGAACAAGAGCAGGCCCAGGGCAGAGGAGCCCGCAAGAACTCCAAGAGACAGAGGGACGCCACAGGACAGGGAGACGTCACAGGACAGGGACACCTGGTCTGTGTTTTTCTTTAAGACTCGGAAGGTGTCTTCCAGCGAGAAGAACACGGCTATTTCTGCGGTGATCAAGGTCGAGGATGATGAGATGCAGTCGCCCTCGTCCAGTGGCGAGCCTATCATAAGCCAGGCTTTTCTGCATAGGAACGACATCTCACCTTGCAAGAAATCGTCCAGGCTTTGTCAACCCAAGGTCCCATGTGGGGTCACTGCTCTTAGAATGCAGAAGTCTCGTCTTTCCCGTGACAAAAAGATTGCCAAATCCCTGGCCATCCTTGTTTGCATTTTTGGGATCTGCTGGGCTCCCTACACGCTACTGATGATTATCCGCGCTGCCTGCAGGGGTACATGTGTGGCAAACTTCTGGTACGAGATCACCTTCTGGCTTCTGTGGCTGAATTCCGCCATCAACCCATTCCTGTACCCTCTCTGCCACAGCAGCTTCCGAAGGGCTTTTGCCAAGATTCTGTGTCCTAACAGACATTCAGTCCAACCTCGCACACAGTTACACTAGATCAAGTTAAATAAACTTTGCCTTTTTATAAATACAGTAATGTTTGCCGGTCAAACACTCTAAAACAAGACAAAGAGTGTAAAAGCCCTGATAGCAGCTTTGAAACCAGGTTTGAACCAACAACTTTGCCATCCTTAGAAGCCCATGCTCTCACTAATGGGGCCCTATTGATGGGAGAAAAAGGGTTGACTTCATCCTTCAATCTGCCTTAAATAATGAGATATTCAAGAGTACTTGAATATCTGCCTATTTATGATGCATCAAAGTTGATCTTATGGGCTGATGGGTGGTGCTAGAGAAAAGGTTTTGGGGTAAAATTTAAAATTTCTGTCAATCTGCCGATTATATTTTCAGATATCTGGTATGCAAGTGGACATTTTTGGCCTTAAAGGCCATAGTCTGAGGAGAATGCACAATTAATTCCATGGCAATCCCGGCAGTAGTTTTCATCTTGGTTGAGAGTGAAATAAATTCAACAGGGGGCATCCTATGGGTGCACAAAGGTTCACAGAAAATTCTAGCCAGTAGTTGAGCTACTATATATATATTGTTTACTTGATGACCAAAGTGGTGGATGTTCAAGCCTCGCTGCTAGCGGGGCTAAAAATCTATGTCAGGACACACCTGACAGGAAAGCAAAGAAAATCTGGAAAACAGAAAAGAATGGAGATTCGAAGTGAAACTCAGTTGAAGACTAAACAATATTGAGTACCTTTATATTGAACTCGAAGATGGATGTTTGCTGCTGTATTTGACAGGCATGCTGCTGCACAGGACTGGAGGCTTTGTGGCAGAACCCTTAAAGTTAACCCAGACCATCACCTTCAATATTCCCTGGAATGAGTTTCAGGAGCTGACAGCCATGACTGTGAAGTTAAGAAAGAAACCAAAGGGGTTACTAAATTGTGTGTGTGTGTGTGTGTGTGTGTGTGTGTGTGTGTGTGTGTGTGTGTGTGTGTGTGTGTGTGTGTGTGTGTGTGTGTGCATTTAAAACAGAAGGCGTTGACTAATGACTAAAAACTACTTTGAGAAAATTGACACTGTATTAAAGGATTTACCTCCAGTTAATGTAATTGAAGTTCTAGGGTGCATCTCATCATCCTGCAGTACAACATGAACACTGCTATCCACTGTAGAATTCATATTCTAGTGGCTTATTTTGTAAATAAAAGGGTAGTTGTCCTTCAAAATGACAAACACTGCTATCCACTGTAGAATTCATATTCTAGTGGCTTATTTTGTAAATAAGAGTAGTTTTTTACAAAAGAAAAATTATATAACTTATTTTTACAGACTGGTGCACTGTGCAGCACAGTTAAACACAACTAGATGGGGTCTGCTCTGGTCCATAGCGTTAAGCCCTATTCATACTCCAGGTTTAGGTGATGTGGTCATAAGGTGGTCACCTGCATGTTAAGATTTGTACAATGGCCACTGTGATGTAGACAAAGTGTCACTTGCAGAGCCTCGATGTACTGAAATGATAATAAAGGCACTTGCATGTACATAAATGGTATCGCCTAGGTTGCCCGAGTTTGGAGATGACTGACATGACTGACAATGACTAACAGATATGATCAGTGTATGAATGTGTGTAAATGGGTGGATGTAATGCACAATCATAACTTTCATCATTAGAGTTAAATAATAAATATAGCATGTGAAGCAAATGTATGGAGAATTGGAGATACTATTAATATGAATATCAACCTGGGCGTTCTTGAAATTAAAAGGTTGAGAATCACTGAACTAAAGAAGGATTGTCATTGGTTTGTACTCAACACTCACTTTATCCAGTCCATTATGAGACCTAAGAAAACATCATAGTCACTGTACTAAATTAGTACAGTGACTATCACAAACTCCTACACAGCTGGATTCTTCCTGCGTGGCATGCAGATTGCAACAAATCAAAATAGTGTGAATTTTTAAACAAGGTTTGTCAGGATAGGCAGGAGATAGAACCCAATCGCAGAGCCACAAGCAGAGAAGTTCAATAATGGTATTTATTGGAGCAGTAAAGCTTACAAGCAAAAGTAGTATACTGCATAACAGCAAAAACTCAGGATGTCCAAAAGCTAAACAGTTCAAAAATACAATAACAAAAATAACAAGGTCCAAAAAGCAAACCTCTCAATGAGTCCAATGTAGCAAGGTCCAAAATGCAAAATGTTTCAGAGGAATGAAACACTGGAAACAAAAACCTCAGGAGCATCACAGGGAACACAAAGGATGTACTGGCAATGTTTGTGTGGAATGAGTCCAGTCTTATGGGGAGCAGGATGATTGGAGAAGTGTCCTCAGGTGTGAAAGGGGCATGGCACTGTGGGGATAATGAGGGAGTGTGAGCAGGTGTGTGGCAAGGCCTGAGAGTTGGAATGTAATGTGGGAGTGGTTGACATGGAGACATGGTCTGTAGGGCGCCAGACCATGACAGTACCTACCTCTTAAGGGACGGCTTCCAGACGTCCCACCACACTGGCCTGGAGCGCACAGAGCAGGGCGGGTGGAGGGGGCCTGGAGGAGGGGAACCGAAGCTGAGCAGGTGACGTCAGGTGGACGGCCAGGACGCTGATGCCAGGAGTTAGGCAGGCGGCCTGGGGGCTGAGACAATGCATCAGGCGGACGGCCTGGCGGCTGAGACGAAACCGAGATGTCATCTGGTGGGCGGCCTGGTGGCCGGGACGAGACCCTGATGTCATCTGGTGGGCGGCCTGGTGGCCGGGACGAGACCCTGATGTCATCTGGTGGGCGGGACGAGGCAGAGGACACGCGGTCTGGAGGACGGTCGGGGAGCTGGGACCAGGCGTAGGACCTTGGAGGAGACGCCGGGGATGCCTCAGACAGAGGCGAGGCATATTTATCAACACACATTTTGGCGCTTTTAACACGAAATGAACGATAGGTTAGCTATGCCGCCTTACTAACATTGTCATTTTTACAGTCATTTTCTACATAATGACTGAAAGATATCACTAGGTGGATGAAAGTAAAATAAACAATATTGACACAAAAATATCCCAATATATCCTTATAACAAAAAGGCTTTGAAGAGAATGTTCTCAGCAGAGAACGATAAAGGAATGCAATAAATTATACATTTCAATGTGAACATTCACAGGGCTGAGAGAACATTACAGTAGGAGGTGCTGAATGTTCAGTAGGGAGTGCGAAAATGCGTGTGCATCCGAAATCTTTGTGCATTTTCACGCAGAAAAGTTATATATGAACAAACTGACACAGGCAATTAACCAGGATAGGGCGCCGATACTGTGATACAGAATATTTAATTAGGCCTAGTAACAGAAATCTATTTTGCTTAAAATTATTATTATTTTTCCCCTCCTGTGACCTGTCCGAGGGGGGGCTATGGCGGAGGGGCTCAGTGGACAACCCACTATGTGCAAATGCCATTGACCCTTTCTGTTTTTCAAGGAGGAAATGTTTTTCGATCCCTCTCACTCACACTCGCTCATATAAAACAAGCTTTTGTTCCCAGACCATATGGGTTATGAGTTATACAACAATTTGAGCCTGCATCAACTTCAAACTTCGAAACTACAAATCAAGTAAAATTGATTTTTGTATATGTACTTTGATGTATTCTCATTTAAGATAGCCACAAATAAGTTATTTTCCATACAAAAGACAACACAGTAAAGTCCAGACTATTAATTTAACTCTTAGAATGTGGAAATGGATCCACAAAGTATAGACTACATTGAATCACTTTCTGGATCAGGGCCCACTTACAAATCCTGAAAGCATCCACAGCCCACGCATGCAGCCAGTCACCACTTAATATGGGAACCGATTGCACATGGGTGCATTAGCACTTTTATAAATATTTACTTGCCTGGAGATGTATGACAGGAAATGCTCCTTCCCCAGCTCCCCCTTTTGTAGCATGCTATTTTGGTCTATAAAAAAATCAGATGGACATATGTCCAGACAATCCAGTTGACAATAACACTGGGGTTCCTATTGGTCATGTCCTTACAGGCAATATTTTTTAAATGTTTTTAAAACATAGGAAAAATAGCAGATACATTGAAAATAACACACATGAATACTTCTGATTACTTGGCTTCTGTTGCTTATTTTGTTGTCTTTTCTTTTTCCATGTATAGCCTTGAGCCACGGTTCTCAAAGTGGGTTTTTGTTTTGCTAGTGAATTATGGTGTGAGTGATATGAAATGTGAGCTTGCCATAATCCTGATACTGAGTTTCCTCAGTAATCCTTAATCACATTCCATCATATTCAAGGGCTTTTGGATGAAATGAGACAGACTCCAAGTCACTTCTAGTTAAAGCACAGCAGAGGGGAGGAGTGTGTCTGTGTCTGTAACTAGCTGATGGTCGTTGACGGTCGTTTAATGCATCAAGGAAGGCAATTATATTTCTGCACTGTCAAGTAGCCAGTGCATTGTGTCAAGTGTGCATATGAGATGAATAGCTTGCGAGGGCCTTGGGTTTCTGACAATGTGGCCCCTGAACAATTTAGTTAATAGCCCTGTAGTACTGGTTTCTTTTTTACTATAAGAAAAAGTCCTTCTGCACACCTACAATGGACAGGTGCGTCGGATAACTGGAGCTGATAAGTAGAGAAAAATAATCCCGCACACTGTCTTCACTTGAGTTTAGATTGTATTGAGCAACGTTTCGGTCGCCTGATTGATTGATTGAAATATGTATTAACAGTTTGCAGAATTACAGTACATTTCAAGCACAAACTCAATACAAAGACTGTTAACTGTGAGTGGACGATCCAATTAAGCATTACTTGTTTACAACAGGGTCCATCTTGTTCAATTCATCAAAACATTTAGAGACATACAAATAGACACTTCTATATACCGTATAGTTAAAGAACAGAACAGGAATTCATCATAAAGGAAGCAAACAGGGAAAAGATACATATACAGTGAGGGGAAAGGGGGGGAGGCAGTGGGGGGGATTCAGATTTTACAGGGGCCAGTTTCGAATTGCAGCCATCCATAGGTGCCCTTTGAGAGCGGTTTTGAAGGAGTCAAGGGATTCACATGTCTTAATGACTGTTGGTAGGGCGTTCCACATTTTGGTGGCATAGGAGCGAAAATAATTTAGTCCCTTGTTTGTGCCGAATCTGGGTTGTACTGTACATGGTTTGTTGCACTCCCTCTGGTGTTGTGGGTGTGGACTTCGTTTACATTAAGGAAGTATTTAGACAGGTACATGGGTAGCCTATCTTGGTGGTGTATATCGAATCTTGTGGACCAGACCCATTGCAAGATGCTGTACTCTGTCGTTCTTAATTCTTCAACAGGTATACTAACTTAGCCTGGATCCAGCCCAAAGACCCCGCCCACTCTCTGAGTGGACTGCATCTCTTGCTTCAAGCTTCAAGAAAGCTACAGTCTGATAATCAGGCTAATACTATAACTACTACTGCACCACTAAAAGCCTGGTGACGAGACGTTAGTGCACCACAGGATGTGCAGATAGTTTAGTGCCTAATATGCGGCATGCACAATTCACTTATTTTTTGGCTGTAAGTAGGCACCTTAGAGTATATACCGATATTATTGTAGTGGGTTGAGCTTTTCCAATCATGTGACACCCTAATTACCCATATTCAGGACAGCTGATAGACCTGGCTGCTCACTTGATTGATTGATTGATTGAAATATTTATTAACAGTTTGTAGAATTTACAGTACATTTTAAGCACAAACTCAATACAAAGACTGTCAACTGTGAGTGGACGACCCAATTAAGCATTACACTTGTTTACAACAGGGTCCACATTGTTCAATTCATCAAAACATTTAAAGACATACAAACATTTAGAGACATACAAATAGACATTTCTATGTAGCTAAAGAACAGAACAGGAATTCATCATATGGGAAGCAAAAAAGGGAAAAGATACAATATACAGTGAGGGAAAATGGGGGGGGGGGGTGGGGGGATTCAGATTTTACAGAGGCCAGTTTCGAATTGCAGCCATCCGTAGGTGCCCTTTGAGAGCGGTTTTGAAGGAGTCAAGGGATTCACATGTCTTAATGACTGTTGGTAGGGCGTTCCACATTTTGGTGGTATAGGAGCGAAAATAATTTAGTCCCTTGTTTGTGCCGAATCTGGGTTGTACATGGTTTGTTGCACTCCCTCTGGTGTTGTGGGTGTGGACTTCGTTTACATTAAATTACATTACTAAATTAAGTATTTAGACAGGTACATGGGTATCTTGGTGGTGTATCGACTCTTGTGGACCAGACCCATTGCAAGATGCTGTACTCTGTCGTCGACCCTAAGCCATCCCAGCCTGTCAAAGTGGGCAGGGGTGAGGTGGGTTCGGGGGGTGAGGCCAAGTAGGAGCCTGACCAGTTTGTTTTGGGAGGTCTGGAGCCTTGTTTTAAGGGCCTTTGAGGTGCTGTGGTACCAAGAGGTGGATGCATAGTCAAAGAAACCTTGTACGAGGGCTCCTGTTAAGGTCTTCAAGGTGTTTTTGCTGACCAGTGAGGAGATCCTGTAAAGGAATCTTGTTCTTTGATTGACTTTTTTGATTACGTTGGTGGCCATTTTATCACCGGAAAGATTGGCCTCCAGGATGGAACCTAGGTAGGTAATTTGATCTTTTCGTGTGATAATATTGTCACCCACTCTAACCAAGAAGCCATCTGCCTTGCTGAGTTTACTATTTGATCCGAAGAGGATGGATTCAGTTTTTCCCAGGTGTAAGGATAGTTTGTTATCAGCGAGCCAGGTGCAGATTCTACCGAGTTCAGAGCTGAGGGTCTTTTCAACCTGCAGTTTGTTCCTGTCCGAGACCAGCAGTGCTGAGTCATCTGCGAACAGGAACAAGTTGCAGTCACAAGCTGAATAAGAGGGAGCCACACCCAGCGATCAGAGTAGCTGGCTGGCTTTGTTGTGTTTGCCTGGTGGTGTGTTGGGGTCGCATGTGCAAGAGAATGTCATTGACAGTATGTAAGGTCTCCCTGTGTTTGTGTAATTGTAAAGTTATGAGCAAAATCTAAGGCTCAATCCCAATTCCTCCCTTCGTCCTGGCCCTTAGCCCTTGCCCTTGCTTATGCGCGTTCACGTGAGGGGGAAGGGTTATCTCAATTGTCTTTGGAGCGAGGGGTAGGGCCGAGGGCGAGGGGTAGAATCCCCTTCGTTTGAAGGGATATCTCGACGGGACTTCAAACGGAGCAACATCACTGAGGGGCAGTGAGGGCTGAAAGGCGGACGAGGTAAGAAGCCTTTTATGTCCTTTATTATGGAAAAATATTATAATAACCAATATTATTTGAATGTATTAACAATCTGCATCGCCAAAAATATCGCAATCTCTAGCAAAGGTTAACGTTACCTCACGTGAACTAACGATATGATACGGCGTTGCATTCATACAACGTTACCCATTCATTTGGCGCCGCATCGGCGCTTTAATTCTTTTTTATTTATCGCCGGTGCGCCGGTGATACAACACGGATGCAAGCTAGCTTATTAGCAGGCATCAGTCCGACCCCCCAGACCACGATATGTCAACATTCTGCAGTTTTGGAGCTCTTAAAAGCCGTGAAATAGCCTACTGTACCTACATAACGCTGTCACTGCATAACGTTGGCTACTCGCGCTGCAGTGATAGCTATGGTTTTATCATGACCAATGTTAAGCTAATCCCCACAAGTTGCAAAACTTACATAACTAATTAGCAATGGTGTTGTTTTTTTCCCCAGGCAAACCAGCTACAGAACAGATTGCAAGCTGCCGTGCAGACTATACATTGGATGGAGATGAATCACGATGGCATTTTCATTGATAGAAAATTACTATGTTCTTAATGATATTAAAAACAATGAACAGTGACCACAGCCCCTTCTTTCTATACTGTAAATTGTTTTTCCTTTTTCTAACCCTGTATATATATCTGTACCCATGCTATACAAACAATAATCAATTAATCAGGTACAACTGTTGAGCAGGTGTCAGAATGAGCTATATCTAGCTGAATTACATACATGGGCTACCAACATGAGACAAAATTACAATATATTTATTTCATCATAACCACAGCAATGTTATATTTATGTTCCATCTCTACAGCTTAAATCAAATGGAAAGTAGTTTCCAAAGTGGGTTATGGGCTAAATGATAGTTTGTACACTCTCAGAGTTAATTAACATTGATTTTACAATATAAATTGGGGGTCCTAGAGACAGAAATGCCATCAAAGTTTGGGGACCACTGGCCTGTAGTGAGCTTGCAGATCAGCTATTTTCTGAGAACAGGTTGTATATCAATTTCTACAAGGGACGTTCAATATTTAGGGACGTTCCAATTCCTAGGGGGATGATTTATCTCCCTACCCCTTGACACTCATTATGTAGGGACAAGGGGAAGGGGCAAGGGCTGAGGGGTAGGGTTAAAAAAGGAATTGGGATTGGGCCTAAGTGTCTTATTCTACAGGCATCTGACAGTGGGAATCCCACCCTGGGATAGGCTGCTGTGGGTTGGTACAGTTGGTACTGTTCAACCAAGGCTTAGAGCTGTCCCCCCTGTCATCTCATCTGCCCTCGTTTGCCTCGCAAGCGGAGGCATTGTCCTGTGCTGTGGGCACGTCTGCCCAATATGTGTTTGAACCGTTTAACCGAGGTAAGGCAGTTCTGCTATACTAGACTATAGTTTGAAATCAGTTAATCATGTCCAGGTATTAATGGTATCCTTTTGTTTGTATTAGGAGAACCCAATCCAGTCTGCCTTGCCTCTGTTGTTTTTTGTCGTTAATTTGTTTATGATTTCGTTTTGTTTTGTTTAAGTTTACTTTGTTTTGGTGCAAACCAGCTCACTAGCAGTTGATGAATATAGAACTATATATATTATAGTATTAGTGTGTGCGTCCTTGGTGGCGGTGATTCTTTCCCCTCAGTCCCTCACTCCCTGCCTTCCCCCTGTCTGTAAGGACACCCCTGGTACCCCCCCCCCCGGCTACTGGTATCTATTGTAGGTTATTGTCATTTTAGACTCCTTTTTGATATTGACCTTATGATTAAAGTCTCTTTTAAGTAACCCTTTTGTATTCAACATAATAAAACAATATACATTTTTGTACTGGAACTACACGTCTCTGCTCCCTCTTCTTATCATTGCCCAGTGGGCAATGATATACATATATTCTCTGGGTGAAATTCCCAGAGTGGCGTAGTCTGGTGTTCTGTGTCCGGGCCTTAGTGCCCTGGCCACATTATGAATAGAGAAGGCACCCAGAGGAAACCCTGAGGCGAAATGGACATAGTGGCCGAATGAAGGTATTGCAGCCTGGCCCCAAACACATGAACGCGCTGTCCGTTGACTATCATTGTACATGTTCACGACGGACGACGCTCGTGCGTGTTCAACGGCAGCGCGTTCATGTGTTTGGGGCCACTCAAAAACAGTTTACCCCTCCCACATTACCACAGGCAACAAGCTGTGTTGTGTGTGTGTGTGTGTGTGTGTGTGTGTGTGTGTGTGTGTGTGTGCGTGCGCGTGCATAATGTGGAAAATAAATCAGACCACACAGATGTAATAAAATAGAATCTGATTTATATGTTGATGATTGGGTAAAATATTTAACAACACAATGTCATAAACATTTGTAAAAATACATGGCAAAATACAAATATGCTTGTAAATACATAATATGTACATTCATTTAAAAAATACCAATTTCATTCAGAGATCTCAGATTTGGCTATCCTTTTCGGTCACTACACAGACTTGGAATCTCTGGAATTATTAGTTCAAGAACTAATACATTGTCATAGGATAATACTGAGTTTCACAGAATACTATTATTCCTGCCACTGCCACTATACTATACTATTTGACAATGTTGATCTATTTGGCCATGGACCCCCCATCTCAAAGTATTTAGTTTTTTTGGAGTGTGGAAATATAGTGGCCTCTATCATCAAAGTTGCCCATCCCTGTTTTAGAGTATCACATGTATATACAGTACTTATCTCTCAACTCTTACATGATACTTATGAAATGCTACTATATCTGAATTCCCACACAGGGATCAATAAGGTTAATCTTATCTTTAGTAATAAAACATTTACTAATTTAGTGACCATCTCATTTGTCCTGCACAGTAATGTCGACCACGCCATGAACTTGAGTGAGCTGTTTGCAGTCCAGTGAAGCAAGCAGCTTCCTGGGTCCCGACAGGGATGGGACCAAGTGTTCCGTCCAAGTCTTGGAGGCACTACTTCCAATATTTCTGTGGGAAAGAAAATGACAGCGATGTCAGACTGAGGGCACGCGACAGGAAGAGGTAAAAGCAACGTGAATTAATCACTTAAGCAATATTTTCATAGTGAATATAATATCTAGGGATGTGCCGATGAGACATTTTGGCCGATATTGATATCCGATATAATTAATTGCTGTTATGGCCGATAACCGATATTACCGATGTCGATATGATCTGATTCTGTATTGAAAAATTATAATAATTGTGTCCATTCTGAAAAATAAATGTAACAGGGTATCTGCACTGCAGGCTATAGGCAAGTCAGTTTTAACTTAAATACCTTTATATTTAATATTGTGAGCCTGTAGATCAGGCTGTTACTTTGGGCTTGTTTATCTGTAAAGACAGTCCGATTAATTAATCGTCTGATTGATTAATCGAACCGATGCCGATTAATCTAAAAACAAATAAAACCGGCCGATACTGATGTGTTTGCTGATTAATCTCCCATCACTAATAATATCTATCTACATGCTCGCATGCGAAACGATGCGTTGTGCGATAGTAGACCGGATTTCTTTTTAAAGCTTTTCATCATGGATTTTTAAAACATATATATTTTAATTCATTTATTATATATATATATATATATATATATATATTTTTATATTTTGAAACTATTTTTAAATTATAATGAAGACAAATGTAGGAAACATGAAAAACATAAGGGATATTTATTAGTGACCCATAAAAATGGTTCTGCAACCCAAAAATTGGAAACACTGAGGTCATGTGTTTCCTTACCCGACAGGAATCTTCCGGACTGTCAGCAGACCGGGGCCCTCCAGACGAAGCACCACATCTTTCAGCTCCCGTGGCAGCGGGTTGGTAAAGGAAATCTCTGCCGCCATCTTGTTCCCTACCACGGCCTCTCCAATTGGCTGCATTGGAGGACAAAAATAATGATCATGTCAGACCATTTCGGAACCTGAACGAGATTTGACTGTTTAAGTCTGACACTGACGTACAAGGAAAATAGACAATCTGCAACAAGACACGTGTTGGGTTGTGAGCTTGTACAGTACATCAGCTAACTCTTGTCGTGACAAATCATGACAATAAACACAATGTTTTGGGCCAAACAAATAATTAGAAAGTAGAAAAACACTTTTGTTGTTGTTTTTCTTCTATGTAATTATTTGTTTTGTCAAAAATATTGTGTGTGTTACTGTGTTGTCATGATTTGTCACGACTCGAGTTGGCTTCGTACAACGCTTAAAAGTTCTTTAAATAAATACTTTTTGAAATGTCTCTGGGAAAAATGCATTTTGATTCATTTCCTGGGCCAGGCGTCGTCATGAAAGGGGGCAGGACTGCGACGCTCTATAGGGAAAGAATAACAGTTCAATTGAAAAACGTCACAATAAGCTTAAAGTTCTGTTCTGTCAAGCGATATGGCCATACAGACAATAAGATAGATATAGATAGATAGATAGATAGATAGATAGATAGATAGATGTACCGTCACCCTGATGGTAAAAGATGGTATTGGCTGTGTAACGGGTGTATTGTCCCTAGTAATAGCTTTCCCCTTTCTGAGTACCCGGGTCTCATACATTGAGGTCATACTCTCAAATCATCGTACCCCAGCTATTTGGGAGGTGGAGTTGCACCACTCAGTTCACACGGGTGTGATTTTTTGATATTCAGCTGAAGGAAGTTAGTCCTGCACCAACCGGCAAACTCATCCACTGTTCTTCGATAGCTTATCTCATCATCCTCAATCAGACCAACAATAGCTGTGTCGTCTGCGAATTTAACAATACTGGTGAAATCACGCTCCCTTGCGGAGCCCCCAATTTGGTCGTAATGAGGAGAGATATTGCTTTATTCACCTTGACATGTTGTACCCGCTCAATCAGGAATGACTCAACCCACCTGATGATATTGGTGTTAACACCCATATCAAACAGTTTCCTCATCGTGTTGAACGCAGAGGAGAAATCTACAAAGAGTACCCGAGCATATCGTTTCTTTTGAGGTTTATCTAGATCAGTGGTCCTCAACAGGCGGGATGGGGGAGTGACCCCCCATCTCTCTCCTCATTTCCTGTCAGCCTACTGTCTGTCCCTCCATAAAAAATATAAAAAAGGCGAAAGCCACAAGAAAACATTTAAAAGAAAAAGAATAAAGAGAAGAAGAAAAGTCACTGCAACTGCGAACTGTTGAATTCTCTGTTGTATTCGATCAATGCCGAGAAACGCAATTAACACTCTGAATGTGTGTATTATGGGCCGGCATGATGACAATGTCCATTCACACATTCAGTTGAATGAACTAAATTGGATTTTTGGAGGTGTGAATAATGAATATTTGTCAAAGTGAAAAAATATATTTTCATACTCTGCCACCCCAGTATTGGTTGGTTGGGATGGGACCCGGTTTGTATAGCTTGGTTTGACTGTACTAAACATCCCTTTCTATATGCAAATTGCAAGGGGTCCATTTCATTATTAAGGAGGTTATTTATTTAAGATAATGTTCTCCAAGCTTTTTATTAACAATGTTGTCAAGGCAACCGGCCGATAGTCGGATTATAGTGTGTATCTAGCCGCTAGATAGCTAGATTTTAGCGATACCTGGAACATGTGTCTCAGTACAGGGCTGAGCTGCTCCCTACATTCCTTAACCACATAACCCCTTATCCCATCAGGACCCGGTGCAATAATATGAGTTTGCCATCACTCTCAGGCAATCTTTTCATTGTGAAAATAATATGAGTTTGCCATCACTCTCTGGCAATCTTTTCATTGTGATGGTCTCTGGCTCTCGGCTCACCTTTATGATGAGGTCTGGGGTTCTGAGTCGGAAGCTGTACTGCGTAGCGACGACCTGCTGCGTTTCCTCCACCCTGCCTGACAGTGTCAGCATCAGAGCAGCCTGGTCCACCAGCTGATCCTGGTAGTGTTTGTACTCCAGAGACCAATCCAAAGACTTTACTGTAATGGTTAGATTCGAATAAACCTCAGAATACAACAAATTACAATGTCATGATGTCTTTCAGTTATACTGAGTGACAACTGACGACAGTAACTGACACTATAGGAGTATCTGCCTACCACACACACACACACACACACACACAGACAGCCCCCTACTATCATATGTAAAGTTTAAACACACCCCACATAAACGGGCTCCTGGCACTTTACATAACAAGATTGCGCACACCAGTGTTGTCAACTAAAGTACCGGTAATATATTACTTTCAGTAATATTATCACTTTTTCCAGTAACTAGTAACGTAACTAGCCACTTTCACATTTTCTTCCAAAAGTAACATGTTACTATTTTCACGAGCCTTGGTGGAACTGAGTGTTTATTTATAATGGTAGGGGGTCGAGTTCCTTTGCAGGCTGCTGATCCGCTCTAGATCTAGACTCTAGGGCGGATACGGAAACGATGCGCACTTGTCTGTACGTGTGAACATGGTTCCACAGCCATGTGGCCCATAGGTCACATGGATTGTTGCATTCAGGCACCTTGATACATGTACACCCCCTCGACATGACACTAGTATGTCACAGGGATTTACCCCTAAACCAACCATTGATGCTGAGTGACAAGCAGAGAGGCATTGGGTTCCATTTTAAATTAGTTTTTGGTATGTCTCGTCCGGGATTGAACCCCCTGATTTCCCAATCTCAGGGCCTACACTCAAACCACAAGACTGAGCTGGCACAAAAATGTACATACACAAATAGATGCTAATGTACACATGTAGCAGTTTCAATCACCTCCATGTGTGCTTTGATTAATACTTTTTATTACCTTATTAATTTTTTATAATTCATTATTTATTTGTGTTATTGCTGCTACAATATTGAGGAACCAAAACCATTAAATATACCTTATTGTATCCAGTACACAGTATCAAGTATCAATTTGCTGCTGTCCGGCAGAAACCTTATCTCTACATTTTTCTGTTTTTCTTTTGTAAATGAATTCCATACTTCAGGGGTTCCCAAACTGTGGTGCGTGCACCCCTTGGGGTCACGCCCTCTAGGGGTTGCGTGACATGAAAAGGGTAATTGTGGTTTCATGGTGTTATTTAACACAAATGGCCAAATCCGGTAAAACACTGTTGTAAGGAGATTCATAGAGCACCTGTGGGAGTATACAGCAGCTGCATGTCTCTCAGTGCAGTGACATTCTGTGATTATTTGCCATAATCATTAAAAAGTTTATAATGTTCGGCCAAATGGGGGGTGCGTCAGCTAGGTCAGGAGGTAACAGGGTGCATGGCCAAAAACGTTTGGGGACTGCTGCGGCCTACCTCATACTATAGTGTCACATAGTGAAGCTCATCCATTGGAAGACAGGTTCCTTTTCACATTTTCTGCACAGGAGGCATTTCTGGACAGGTTTCCAACTCGACAGTGGCAAAATTAGGCTTCTTCACTCACCCTCGTTGGGCATCAGCTCCACCTGTGTCCGGTCCGTTTTAACAGTGGCCTTGTGGACGCCTGTGTAGTACATGACTGCCACCTGGCTGTGGAGGTTGACATTGCGCGACTGTGAGCTGTCATTTCGCAGCACGATGGTCAGCTCGGCGTTGTCCCCCATGCGAGGGCCCTCGCCGTCCATGGTCACCTCTAGAAACACGTCCTCTGCTGTGGCCGCCAAATATGTCTCTGGCTTGGTGCCGTAGCGAGAAGCCGTTTCCACCGCAATGCGCTCCTCCTCTGTGCCTGGGGGAGGACAATATTATGAACAATAGGCAATATTATTAATTCCCTCACTTGAAGGTCTAAGTCAGGTCCCTCATGTTCAGCATTTCATCGCTGTTGGGCAGAAACCTTGTATCTCAATATTTCAGTTTTTGATTTATTTTTGGTAATGAATGCCCTACTTCATCATAATGATAATGCCACGCAAATGGAGTGAAAATAGTTGATCGTTATGAGTAGATCTCTATTTTTGAATGTTTTCACCTAACAAGTGGTTAAATCTGTCTTTGGGTTTTATAAATATTTAACCAATGAAAAGTATTAGCAAGAGCTTATGACTAAATAATAACTAGGCTAATTGGATTCATTGGAACACAGGTTTTTTCATTTCCTGAAAAGTAACGGTTTTGTGCATAAAAGGTTTCCGCTCAACAGCGATGATTTGTACCCATGGTTTATTTGTGTCGATACCTTCGGGGTGTTTGTAAAGATGCGTGATGTCATGGCGCTCGTCAGAACCCACAGCCTTGGTGCTCATCTTGTGACCAACAATGTTCTTCTCGCTGTAAATCTGAGTGAAGGTGTTGTCTGTCTGCCTTTGCCAGTAAATCTTATCACTGTTCACCTGCAAGTGAGGACAGAGAGGGGAATGACTCAACACACGTTCTGGATATGTGGATATGATGGCAATAATGTCTACAAATATACTTTGGATTAACCACTTAAGTCCTAATGTTATAGGCCTACCAATCTATTATAGCTCATCCACAAGTATGTGAGCTTGCAAATATTCTATTTTTGCTATCTGTTCATGCAGGGCTTAAGTCAAGTGGCTGTGAGCTTGTAGATCTGCTATTCTTCTTTTGAAAATGTTTGAAGATTAAAAAAAGAAAAAAGAAATGTAACATTCATTGACATTAACATTTTTAACACGCCCAAAAACAGGCATTATTATTATGGCCCAAAAGGAGGCCATAATAACTTGACAAATCAAGAAGATGGAAACGTGTGTCACACAAACCTCAGCAAAGACGAAGGGACAGTCGTGCTTGTAAAACACCTGGCCGTTGCGGATGGCAGTCAGAGAGGCGGGACCACAGCGGAAGGTCCCCTGGCTGGTCTCCTGAGGAGTAGCGTCCACAGCCTGCCAGCCCCCCATGCCATGAGGCAGGTCTCTGCGCTCCATCCAGCAGTCATTCCATACGTGAAAGTTCCTACAGGGAGGGAGAGTGGAGGAGGGCATACTTTATAAGCTAAAGCAGTGGTTTTCAACCAGTGGTCCTTGAGGGGGTTCCAGGGGGTCCCCGGCTAAATGATGGAGTTGGTAACCAAATGGACCCTTATTAGATCTTTAACTCTTGAAAGTGTAAAATGAAACCAAATTCATTTTACGCTCTCAAGAGTTACATTATTGTTAAGCATCGGCATTACTTCATTTTCAAGAAGTCTACACAATTAGAGAATGTAGAAGAATTGTTATTTTGATCAACGTTTGCCTGTTGTCTCTCCTAATAGGTATACTATACAACATCAATACAGCATGGAATTAAAAACTTGTAATATGTATTGCTGCTGTTGTACATCCCATGACGTCTTGTTTTTTCTTTTCTTTTTTCTTTTGTTTTTACTCAGTTTTTATTTTTACTGTTGATGTTTCTGTCCTATTGTATGTCTTGTTTGTCTTTTTTGTCTGTCTTGCATATTAAAAAATCCTAAAATAAAGAGTTAAAAAAAAAAAAATACAGCATGGAATTATGGACGAAATCCTACCCAACGACAACAAAATTTTCTTTAGTTTTGGGTCTGAGACGCAAAATGTCATTAATGGTGGTCTGTGGCTCAAATGCAGAATGGGCCTTGATAGGAAAAGGGTTGAAAACCACTGAGCTAAAGCACAATGCACATTATGAATAAAATAAATGCTGCTTTTACTATCCGTCTCCTCGCTCAGCGTTTGAGAGGAGAGCTGTGGACAGTTCGGACAGAAACCAGTGACATCATCGCTAGGCAGATTTGGTCATTTCAAACAAAATATTTGTTAATGCAAGAATAATGGCTTTAATTTCAGACTGATAGAGAGGAATAGAAAGGCTGTAGTTTCTATCGGCATATCCCCATCGAAGATGTCATTGGTGGGCAGGTTTCTGAACTGTCCAAAGGCCACCAATGAGACACAGCATGAGTAGATGAAAATGGTGCCATCTTATAAAGAGCATTATTGAGGACCAATTATATATTGTTGGTATAAGTATATAAGGTTGAAAGTGGGTACATGAAGGTAAAAGATCACACTCGTGTGAAGTGAGGGGTGCCTCACTTCTTTCAACAGCAGTACTCTGGCTGCTGTTTATTAAGCAATCATTGAAATATAAAAAGTCCATAGACTTGGCTTCCACATGAGTGGTTTTTTACGTCATCTGAAAGCCAGACGTTGGAGGGCTAGCGCCCCTCAAGAAATAATAATCTGAGTATACTTTTTACTCTGTTTAGGTTTCAGTCATCATAAACTATGACATCACCACCCACCATATAGAGTCTGCGTTGAGGTAATCTAAAGGATCCAGGTTCTCATCAAAGAACACGTCGAGGGTCAAGGAGGTGTCAGTGTCATGAGCTGAGCTGTAGTTGGTCACAGTGCGAGTGGGAATGCCTAAACACCGCATCACTGAAAAAGCACATGGGTTCATGAAATTTGAGAAAGAACATGAAACCACTTAAGACCTATAATGCTATATGATGTATGATGAATAGCAAAAACAGCAAATCTACAAGCTCTCAATGCGTCACATTGCAACACGCTGTGAGCTTTTAGATCTGATACATTTTCACAATTTTGTAAAGTTAGTTTAGAAAATGTTTATAAAGATGTTATATATGACCTGTCTGTTCAAAGCTAATTTTAATAATTTTAAAAAGCATTGAAAATCTGTGAACATACTGTAGGAATATTTTTCACCAAACAATTCTTTGAATACGGGACTTCTACTTGTAACAGAGTATATCTACATTGCATTATTGTTACATTTACTTAACAGCTTCCCTGTGTAACCCGCTATACACGCGTTTTATTCCATTGTCTTTCCCTGCACTATTTGTTTTATATGTTTAATTCAACGTTTTTGAATGACTTTAATGAAAAACCGGCTTTGTCGCGGACAACGTGACGAGGCCGACGCGTTATGATGACGTAACCGGAAATCAACCTATCCACTGGCTTGCAAGGGCTTCTGGGAAAATTAGTTCAATGCCAGTGAACAGGGTTTTACAGTTGGATCCATCCAGCATTACTGTTTATTGTTCTTCCACATCACGACGGTGGATTATTTTTCGGCTAGGCATGGGACTATTTTCAGGGGGATTTTCATGGATCAAAGGCGCAAATACTTTTTTATGGCGTATGCTCCAAAGTTATCGGCAGTACCGTGGCTTTTTATAATAGGCTATAACGCACGGAATGTGTTAAGTAAAACATGTACTTCTTCCATCAGTGTAAAATAAATGACTAGTAACCTGTTGTGGTAACACCAGCAAAGACCCAGCACTGTCCGTAACTGACGGGGTGACCTCCAGCTTTGTGGTAGGCCTTCAGGATCTCCACACTGCCGCTCCAAGCGGTGGGAGAGGTCCCATTCGAATAGTTCCCTGACCAGTTCCCCACCACGACACCAAAGTCATCAATGGAGTTGATCTGGATTCAGGAGGTGTAGTAGCATTCATTTATTTTTAAACTCAGAGTTGAAACATCAGCTATATTTCATCGTCACATGACCACAAATAGTGAAGACAGATACACGCATAATGAGGATGTTAATATAATTGAAATTAAACATTTGAAACACCGGCACAGGGGTGGAAAGTAGCGAAATGCTTCTTTAAATGTGTTCAAAGAAAAGTATTACAGAGCAGCCAATTATGTATGTTGTTATTTCACAACCAGAAGAACAACTTTTCTCTCATGAGTCAATCTTTGAGAAAGTGTTCTTATAAAATAATAAGTTAGTTCACTTTAGAGAGCATCAATGAAATGAAGAGATTGGTTGGTAGAATGTTTTCATATTGACAAAGTTACAGCCAGGCAGTTCTGGTCTAGTACTTGGACTGGAGTATACTTACCAATAAATCAAGTGTTCAAAAGTACAAAGTACAGGATATTCTAGTTCTCTTTCCACCCCTGCATGTGCACTAAACACCTGCATCATGTATCCTTTGCATGCACAGTAAATGAAAGGCTCACCATGGCGGAGACAACTCGCACCACATTAACAGGGTCGCCCCAGCCGGATGGAGGTGTTCCACTCTTCTTTAGGACGTACAGGCATGCTGGCAGCATTCCTTCATCAAACTGATGCCACAAACAGGGAACAAAGAAGTTTATTTATTTATACTATTAATCCCTCTGGGGATATTCAGTTCCAGGCCAGCTTCACCCAGCTGATGACTGCTCAGAATGTCATGATGAGCTAATTTTTTACAGTTTTTTTGAGCGAACAGGTGACCTTGATTAGCAGACAGCCTCTCCACCCACTAAGCTATAGCCTCCATCTATAAACGGGGCTTTTCACTTGCCTGGCCATAGTTCCACGTCCTCGCTCCAATCTGATGCTGTGTGCCGTAGTAGAGCCTGCCAACATCATTCAGAACATACTCCCCTCTCTCGTCCTCATCATCCATGAACACTGCGTCACCTGATAGTCAGAGAGGGAATAAGTTGGGATGGTCAATTAACCGAAAATACATTATATCCAAACCTATATTTAGAACCAATAACCCTGCTCATGTGGGTTAATTTATTTGATGTGGCTTACGAATATTATTTGTAAGCCAAAGTTTGAAATAATTGTGATATTGATTTCAAGTCATATCGCCCAGCCCCACAACAGAAATGATTGAATTCCCCCAGTGTAAGATTTGAAATCAAGCCCTCACTTGATGTAATTTGTTTGAGCTGAGGGTGGAGTGCGCTTTCTCCCTGTGTTTTCACGGAAGGGTCCATGACACACATTGTACAGTGAGAGAATGAAAGATGGTGACTAGCTGGAAAACTTTCCCCTTCCACTTTTTGTTCTTGTTTCCTTGTGGTTGTGACATTCATAGATAAACATGACCTGCCACCCAGACATACTGCAATCCAAGAACATGGTGTCGAACTTAAAACTACATTGTGTAATAAGCGGTCCCTTTCAGGAATTGCGATAACAAGTTGTTGTGCCAGACTGACAACATGCTTTAGAAAGGAACGCATGTTTGGCAGCAACACTATGGCTTAATAACCTTCATACAAATGGATATAATTCAGGCCTGTACAAAATATATTGTACAATGCAGCCTGCACTGCCCACATACTGTGTATAAAAAGACAAGAAGCACTGAGGGAAAAATAGGAAACGGACTGCTATGAAATATTCAACAATCAAGCCTGTAACATTTTAACCAGAAAATGTGATTGCATTTCTCCGCCGGTGTCTCGCACACCGTGGGTCCCCAAGTACCCACCCTTAAAGGAGAAATCCACACCAAAACATGTACCCTGAATCAGACTATAATCCTGTCCCAACATACATGTTGCCCTTCATTTGTTTCATATATGTCCCCTGTTCTCCATTTGCCAACCCCTCCCAAAGTAAAATGCAGCTAGAATGATAGAAAGCTACTTGTCTTCATTCTAATGTGGGTATTTTAGTATCTCCAAACTTTTTTCTTTTCTTTTTTTCACAAATAGTGTCCTGGACACAGTACTCCGAGCTGCCGTTCGTACAGAACCCTGGGCCGGGCCTTCATTTTCAGGCCTGTTGAGAACTCGCTGTGTTCTGTATGAACGGCAGCTCGAGGGTGACAAACAGTCATACCAGGACATTATTAATAGACGATTTGTGGTGACAATCAATTGTTTGATGTCAGAGATTTCCCATTTCATGTCTGTGACTGTGACCTCCAGTTTATTTCCCTTCTTGCTCAGCCCAGGGTGAGGTTACGGTTCAGTAATCCACACTGAGCCGCACCTCAAACGCTTTAGCTACAGTAATCCAGGGGTGTTTGCCTGTACATGTATTTTCTCATTTATTTTCTTTCTTTTTTTATTTAAAGTAGCCAATACATTTTTGACCCCCTTTTTCTCCCCAATTTAGTCATTATTCTATGAGTGGGTTTCCTGTTCATGTTTCCATTATAACAAAAAGGACCAAGGGATAATTCTGATCGCTATATTTGAACTAAATATTAAAGTTATGTTGTGGCACGGCACAGTTCAATTAATAAATAAGTAACTAAAATATATAATAAATGGTGCTCAGTAAAGCAATTACAGACAATTACCTTCACACCAGGGATTGAACAACATGTATATGTCATTGGTGGGGTCATGCTTGGAGGTGGCATCACCCTTCGGGCATTGTGTCACCACAGTGAGTTGGTAGAGGCCGATAATTGCCGCGGGTGTCGAGTTGACTGACAACTGGACTTTGTTGCCGTCCTGTCGCACAATTTTAGCCTCCCAGCGGTCGTCCTCCAATCCGTCCACCAGTGGAATGATGACGTGCGTTCCCCTTGCCACTGTAGGCATGGGTCCTGTACAGAGACACAAGTCATAGCAGATGTAACGACAGAGAGAATTGGGACCCAGGGAAATCTTTATTCATGAACATGAGGAACTGAGCCTGTGCCAGCAATTACCCATGTTGATAATCAGTACACTAAATGGGGAGAAGGAGCATCTTTGAATTCCTCTCGCCATGGGAGTACTGTAATATAGTAGGCTTGGTAAATTGTAACAGTGAATAAATAAAGAGGGAATAAATATGATCGCTGTTGGGTAGAAACCTTGTGGGACCTATCATGGGCGAAGCCTTACCCGCTACCCGTGAATTACGTACAAGGCAGCTGGCGCTGTCCCTAAATGTATCTTATGGCTGTAATGCTAGATAGAGTAAAGCAAGTACATTTTATTTATATAGCACAGATGTGTAGTGTCCAATGGACGGGAACGCCCTTGCGCAATGCTAAATCGTTATAAATATTTAGAAATAAACTAAACTAAACAGAAACTCTCCAAATAGTAGGTTTAGCTACTTCGGTCCGACTTCGACTGTATGTCTAAAACCATTACTTTTCAGGAAATGAAAGAAAAAAGGGAGGCATAGACATACCATTGGTTAGACATAGCATTGGTCCGACTGGATTAAGGTTGGTGAGGGGTGCGTTAAAACGACCGGATTACGGTTGGTGAGGGGTGCGTTAAAACAACCAGATTAAGGTTGGTGAGGGGTGCGTTAAAACGACCGGATTACGGTTGGTGAGGGGTGCGTTAAAACAACCAGATTAAGGTTGGTGAAGGGTGCGTTAAAACAACCAGATTAAGGTTGGTGAGGGGTGCGTTAAAACGACCGGATACGGTTGGTGATGGTGAGGGGTGCGTTAAAACTACCAGATTAAGGTTGGTGAGGGGTGTGTTAAAACGACCGGATACGGGTGGTGATGGTGAGGGGTGCGTTAAAACTACCAGATTAAGGTTGGTGAGGGGTGCGTTAAAACAACCAGATTAAGGTTGGTGAGGGGTGCGTTAACGGTTGGGAGAGGGTTATGGTTAGGTTTAGGTGTGCTGCCCCGTGGGAGGTTAGGGTTAGGGTGAGGGTTTGAGATATCAGACCAATGGTAAACACCTGTTCAAATGAATCCAATGTAGTTATTATTTAGTCCCAAGGTTCAATATTTCTAAAAACCCACTGACACAATGATCATCTCTGAGAACGTTCATCGTAAACGTTTTATAAGGTTACATTACCATATTGGCAAATCATGGTCTGAATGAATGGCAGTTTGGCACAATGCTCACTGAGTATCATTTCAACGCTGAATCCCTTGTATACTGTGCCAGACCTGCATTCCATAATTCATTATAGGGTGTGTGTGTGGGAACACGTGAAAATGTAATTTAGGAAAATTGGAACTCTTTCAAGCAAGCAAGCAAACACACACACACACACACACACAGTCACACACACACACACACACACACACAGTCACACACACACACACACACACACACACACACACACACACACACACACACACACACACACACACACACACACACACACACACACACACACACACACACACACACACACACACACTTATATCTCAACGTAATATACCTATATAAATGAAAATATTTAAATGGAACACACATAACGTGTTGTGCAGTCTTGTGTACGGCATCTGAGGATCTTTCCTGCATGCAGCTACTATAAATAAAAGCAGCTTCGGGTCTGATTTAATGTGCACCTATAATTATAGCAAAATGTCAGCACTCAGCACAGACACTCAGGCACTTGTACACACCATGGGTGTGAAAACTGGCATCAATAAAAAAAGACTTAACTGGTCAGAACATGTTGGCGTTTTTATAGAATAATTAATAAAACTTGTTTTAACTTCACTTCCTCTCCTCCACATTTTTTGAGTGCTCTCCCCTTCCCTAAGTTTATATTCCCGCTGATCCTAGAAGCCATTTTTATCTCCCGTGAACACCGGGTTGGCCTCTGTGTTTTTTCTCAAAACATATTGACACTATAGACACAATCTAGAATAAACAAACACTCAATTACACGAGTAGCATGCAAGAACATATCCTCTCTGTCGGGTAACGGATCTACAAAAGTAGCAGATCTACAAGCTCAAAACGCATTTCAAGCTTGTCGGCGGCGTAGGTTTGCTACTTTTGTGTGAGTAGTATAATAAATTAGGGCATTCATTTCCCCCCCAAAAAAGAAAAAGTAAGATAAAAAAACAACTCTTAACATTGAGGATTTTACAATGAAGTAATGCCAGCCATAAATTATACAAACAAGCCGGTTTCAGATCACTCCTGGGTATCTGTTTTTCTCACATAACCCACTTCCTATAATCCCCCTGGTCTCATGACTCCTGTTATCATGTGCATCACATGCATGGATGCTTCACATGGTCTCCTGCCTTTCTGTCTGTGTCCACAATGAACATCTTTATGTCGCCATATTTATTATTAGTTTTTATTTATATATTTACACTGGTTACACTAAACATTCGGAATATACTAATATTGGACAATGCTTTTGTCAGTTATCTTCCAAAGGCCTGAGGTAGCTCACAGTACTGTAGTTATAGGGCTGGCCCTGGCTTGCCTGGGACTACAGTAGCCCTTAGCTATGCTGCTATAGAGCGTCACAGTCCCGCCCCCTTTCACAACGACGAGAGCCCAGGAAATAATTCCCCATTCATTTTCCCCATCTCAAAAAGTATTTATTTAAAGACATTTATGCCACGGACAAAGCCAACTCTTGTTGTGTCAAAACATGACAATAAACAATGTTTTGGGCTGATCAAATAATTAGTAAGAAGAAAAACAAAACAAAAAGTGTTGTACCCTGGCTTTTTTTCTTCTTACTAATTATTTTATCTGTCCAAAACATTGTGTTTATTGTCATGATTGGCTTTGTCCGTGCTGTAAACGTCTTTAAATACAGTAAATACTTTTTGAAAAGTCTATGGGAAAAATGAACGGGACGCTCTATAGACGAATTCAGAAACGAGTCTCATGGTCGCAGCTTACGTATTTCCTGTAGGTGGAGCCGACATAGCTGCGGGGTAAACCCGCACCTCTTCTACTACAGTGAACTGTAGAGTGACTGATGTTAGTCTGCCTCAAACGTTACTCTTTTACCTGCTTTTTACTAAGTTAACTAAGCTGCTGTACTTTATACCTCATACTTTAAATGCTTAGTATGAGGTATAAAGTACAGCAGAGTCCAGAGTTCCGCCGTGAACGGCCTTCATCAGGTGATCACCTGATGAAGGCCGTTCACGGCCGAAACGTTGTGTATTAATTATGGTGTTTTGAATAAAAAGCAAACACCTTGGAGCAAATCTGTGTGCGGACTCTCCTCTCTTCATTGTACTTACCTTAGTCCAGCACCAGACAAGAACTGGATGTGCGCTAGCCACCTACCTTTTATACTAGTATAAAGTACAGCAGCCTTGTGTTCATAAAACAGAGGAAATACGTAAGCTGCGACCATGAGACTCGTTTCTGAATTCGTCTAGACTTGCCATGGCTCACCAACTCCACTCTCCTCCTCCTCTATTCTCCTCTCTGTATGCATTCAAGACCCATCAATGCATGTTACATACGCTGTATGTAACATGCATTGATGGGTCTTGATGGGTCTTGAACTTAGGCTATGAAAAGTGTTCCCTGGGACAAAAAAGGTTGGGAAACACTGGCATGATACGGTACGTGACCTTTTGTGCTTTCTCATTACTGAGCTCAGCTGTGGATTGACGGTTACAATGAAATATGTGTGTCTTGAGACTGACCTGTTTTGAGTTCAAGGTGAAGTTTGTCATTTTCTGCACTAAAAGGTCGCGAGAGTTCAAGCCACATCTGGAAGGTCTGCCCGCGACGGATGATGAGGTTGTTACCATGGTAACGATCTGTGCGATGCTCTGTGCGGTTCTGCCCCGCCTGGGCCTTCATCAGGTCTATGGACCGCACCTGCAGCAAGACGTCTTCTGTGGAGAGAGACATGTGTAGGACGTGATAGGGCAAAATATATCAAAACTGACATTTAGAACCAATATAGAGTTTTTTCCTTGTACAGTACTTCAATGAATCAGTACGGCAAACAAAATTTGAATACACGTTTGATACACCACGTAAGCCATTAGACTTCGTTGTACAATGGTGGTGGCGTACAAAAATATCAAAAGTAGCCAATCTTTAAAGGGATTGTGACATTAAAAAAAAGGTTTTGGAATTGTTCTTATTTTTTTTAGGTTTTCTAATCTCAATTGCACCCAAAAAACATGAACTTTTAACATTCAGTAGATTTTCTGTGATCTGGGGTTTTCTGGCTCAAACAGGTGCTCTGATTTGTAAGATCCTGCAAATCCCATATAAATTATGTCAATGGGATTTGCCAGCAGATGTCACTGTTTTCACTGTGTTGCCTGTTTTCATTGTAGCTCAAAAGGCTTCCAAACCCCAAAGAAAACTTCAGACCACAGAAAATCCACTGAATGTTCAAAGTTCAGGTTTTTTGGGTGTAATTGAGGTCATAAAACCTAAAATAAAAAATAAAAATAAATGAAAATGAATGTCATAAAACCTTTAATCTCACAACCAGATGCGACGCCTTGTGAGCGTGTAGATGTACCATTTTCACTATTTTATTTTAGTAATTGTTTATTAATTGTAATTCGAGGGAAAAGTAAATAATGAAAACCGAAATAGTGAATTAATTAGGGTTGGTGGTCATATTGACCACCAGCCCTAATACGTGAGGGAAGGATGTCTTCCATAACTTAGTCTTTCACTTTACGTTGGGAAGAACATTGCCATAATTTGCCCCAAAAAACATACCACTGAGTCCATCAATACCATCGATTGGGGGTTTCTTGTCTGGGTCTTCAACACCCGTCACCTCGGTGTCTGTGATGTCATCGTCGTCGTCTAGTTTGGGACGGCACCAGGGGCAGACATAATACATGCACCTGCGACACAGCCCTTCCTTAACGGCGTCCTCCTCTGGTTCTTCCTTTCCCTCCGCTAGGTCCTCCTCCATCCATCCTGGACCAGAGACTTCTGGAAACCTGCCGATCCCCGCCGATCTGCGTCTGACTGACACAGATTCTATAGGCATTCTGAGAGAGAGAGAGAGAGAGAGAGAGAGAGAGAGAGAGAGAGAGAGAATTAAAATGGTTTGACATATGGCTATAGGAAATTACCCCAAAATATATCAAAACCTATTTAAACCTATTTAAAACCAATAACCAAATAATGTAATGTTGCTCAATTTAATAATCAAGAAGCAGGTTTGTTTTATATAAATATCAACGACATATATCAAAACATTAGGCTATGTTTACTTTGTAATAATTGACTAAATCAATTGGTCTGATTAACAATTGAAGCCATGTCGTTGTACAATGGTGACATACAAAAACACCAATCTTCAAACTCACATCTTGTCACATTGTGAAGTGTTTGTAGATCTGATATTTTCACTAATTAAAACAAATATTCAAAAGTATAAATTACAAAAGTGTATTTTCTTTTTAATATCAATGTATTATTGTATTGAAATTAAAGTATTCCAGTACTTTAACTAAACTACAAATTTGACAGAGTATCTTTGACTCAAGTACTGGGGTTGAATACTTTCACCACAAAATGAATAGTGTCTTCTTATGATTTTATTGCTGTTTACAGAGGTTTTCCATGTAGTTAGCTTTGGATGTCCACCACTGTTCATCTTATTATGTCAGTAACCCTGCTGCGCTGCAGTAATCCTCTTTGTGGAGTTCCTCATATTAACAGCTATCGCTCTGGTCCCCCTGAATGCCTTTCCCACACTCTCTGTCTCTGCATTCCTAGTCCTGCAGCAACTGTCACACATGGTGACTAAACGGCATCCGATGAAGCAATACCAGAATGCTCAGAATGCTCAAAAGAAGTCCAGGGTTGAAATGCAATCAGAGAAGTCACACACAGACACACAATAGAAAGCACTGACAGCAGACTGCAGAGGAAAGTAGAATAGGGAGTGTCACTCTAATCACAATCATCTAAGTTCTAAGTGGCACCTGAAAAACACTCAAAGACGTTGTATTGGTCGCGTGCTCATACAAGTATGCACAGTGATGTGTTAGTGTGGCAGATTATATTATTATACATTATTCTGCACTGTTTTATTGTAACAAATGTGCTTTTATATTGTGTTTATTTTGTCTTCAATAGGTGAATAGGCATTACCTACTAATCTATAGGGTCTACTGTCTATAGGGTGTTTCCTATGTCCTGTCCGTCAGGTGATAGGTGTCTCCTATCAGGGGACCAGTCAGTTCAGATGGACAGTGCGGGAAACATATCCCTCGCCTTAAGGTTACTATGATGTAAGACATAGCTAGCTGGATCAAAAAAGAGAAAAGAAAGTACTCCCAGTCCCCAGCTAATACATCGCTGCCAAAAATATAAGGAGGGTCGAGGAAGAAGTTTGCATGGAATGGTAGACTAATGTGCTCTGCATGTTAGCAATCATGCATAAACACACGCACACGCGTTATGGTTGGGGAAACCCACTTCATCCTCACACTGCAAAATTCTGATTGAATGAATGAATGAATGAATGAATGAATGCATGCATGCATGAATTAATTAATAATTAATTTGTGTTTTCTCTCTCTCTCTCTCTCTCTCTCTCTCTCGATTGATGACATATTCAAATGATACACCTACTACAACAGGCCAAGCCGCGTCTCTCTCTCTCACACACACACACACACACACACACACACACACACACACACACACACACACACACACACACACACACACACACACACACACACACACACACACACAAACATGATTATATGTCTCCTAAACATTTTGCCAAACATCACACACACTCCTATCCTCCTGGTGGAGACCTGTGCCCAGAAAGGCACTTTTTCTAGTACATACTGCAGTATGCACTGCAACGCTGAGCGGCATTTATAATAATAATGAATTGCATTTTTATAGCACTTTTCTATATGCATTGTGTGCATGTGTCTACTCAAAGCTCTTTACAATGGTCCATTCATCCATACATTGGGAGGTGAAGTGGCAAACAGTCAATGCCAGCATCCTTTCCACTTCCCACATACACACCAATGGTGGCAACCACTGGAGGCAATGTAGGGTTCAGTGTCTTGCCCAAGGACACTTCGACATGTGGACAGGAGGAGCCGGGCTTCGAACCGCCAACCCAGGGATCGTTGGACGACCTGCTCTGCCTCCTGAGCCACTGCCGCCCCATATTTTTCATATTGAATTATTCACTCAGACTTGTTTCATTATTAAATTATTTAGTTCTATTCTAATCTATTCTATTATTGCATTATTCTATTTAGCAGCATATAATAAGATATGTCCGGCACTGGGTGCGTGATGATCACACCAGCCTTGGAAAAGGTTGCCCACTCCACGAGGTGCTCAACAGCAATAAAAAACAGCAAAACATTAAAATTATTAGAAACAACACAAATACATGCTGTGTATGCTGGAAAACAAAACCGGTGCAGACACATAAATTCAATGACATTCACCAAATGCTTGTTGGAACAGTCTAGTTTTAAAGTGGTTCCGTCAGGACAATTGGATCTGCTTTTTATGTACACTGATAAAGCACATCAGTCCCGACCACAGGGACTTAAACAGCAGATCCAAAACAACAGGTGGTATAGCTGGGGTGGTGGAGGGTGAGCAGCAGTGTCTTAGCAAGAAAGCAGTGGTGTGTGCAGCAGCAGCAGAATGACAGCAGCAAAAAGCAAGCAGGAATGAGCAGTGCAAAATACCAGATTGATTGGATATTGAGTGGATGTAGAAGTGGAGTTGAGGCAGCCCAATGGACGGCCGCCAGCAACTGCACTGATTTTCCTGACAGAACTTGCAGATTAAATAATGTGGTCTGAGAATGAAATGAGTGTGTGAATGGATGAATGGATGTGGACGTGGAGTTGAGGCTACCCAATGGACCTGGACTGCTGCCAGCAACTGCACTGATTTTCCTGACAGAACTTGCTCTGCGCATGTTTTAGCTCATTTCTTTAAAATGTACACAGACTCTGCAGCTCTCAAAGAGCCAAGGAAGGGCATTCCAGAGTCTGTGAGCTAAACACCTGCAGTTTCCGAGGCTAGGGAGCTACAGACTGAAAGGCTCTGTCACCTTTGGTGATTAACCTGATCTGAGGAATGACCCATTAGACACTGTTCAGGTGGCCTTAAGGTCATGCTGGACAGATCAGCTAGCGCCACTTTTGCCCCTACTGTTACTCTAAACATAGTCACATAACATAGGTTAGGACGGACATTGCTGTTCCTTGGAGTGGTTGCACCACTCAAAAAACAGTCCTATCCTGGTGGAGACCTGTGCCTCGAGGGGCTGACTTTCTAGTTTAACTCTGAGAGTGTTTGGTGCTGGACCAATCAGCACCAAATGTCTTGTGCAAAACACTAGTAAACCACAGAGAAGTATACCTCCACTTTGGTTCGTTTCCCAACAGTATGTTTTGGTATAGTAGTATAGTAGTAGGGAATATTTATTTGTTAAAATAAGTGATACGTTGCTAATTTGCTATACATTCTGACTCATTATGTGTCTGTATGCGAGTCTCCTCCACTTTAGGATAAAGAAGTGCATTTGGAAGTGACCGCACAAACAAAAAATTAATGAGCATACAACATTGTAACTGGAGCAAGTACAATTTAAGATGATAACTTGGTACGTTTTTTTTCTTTTCTTTTCTTTTTTTTAATATAATGGATGTAATTGAAACCTAGTCATATATCTGATCCATAGCAATAAATAGGCCTATATGGAAATTGAAATAGATAATTTAATCTACAGTAGGCTTCATCAGCCTACATTTTGTGTAATAGAGCAAATCTATTCTAGTTTGACATTTAAAGCATATATAGCCTCTAACTCATACAACTCAACTAAGGTTTTTTATTAGGTTTTTTTTTTAAGTTGTGGGTTAGTCACCCTGTGGAATCTGACACAGAAATAATCAGTCATTCATAATCATCATAATTAACAATCCTGCCATGTGCAAAAAGCAGAGTAGGCTAGTAGCCACAAACCAAATAAACAATAAAATCAAGACTCACTTGTTTCAGAAGTTGACACTCCTGTTTTACTCCGACCGCATATGTGAGTTAGTTTACAGAATGTAATGTTGTACTCTCTCTCTCGGGGCTTTCAACTTTCCAGTGAGGACATGACACACCTCTCATTCACTCACTCACCCACTCTCTCTCTCTCTCTCTCTCTCTCTCACACACACACACACACACACACACACACACACACGCACACGCACACGCACACACACACACACTGTTACACACACACACACACACACACACACACACACACACACACACACACACACACACACGCGCGCGCACACACACACACACACACACACACACACACACACACACACACACACACACACACACACACACACACTCTCTCTCTCTCTCTCTCTCTCTGCACCAGTGCCTGATTTACACTTCGTTGCACGATGGTATCGCCGAAAATAGCAGCTCAAAGAAGTTCCACAGGGGGAATAGGGGGGGGGGGGGGGGAGGGCGAATGGAGGGGGACGCGACCCACAATCCACTTCCCTTCTTTAAAGGTACAGGGGTTCCTTCTGTTGTTTACATCATCACTCCATCTCTGCACCATGAAGCTGTGTGCAGCCCTGGCATTTCTGTTTATGACCACACCTGCAGGTAAGAACATATATAATCATTAAAGGTTACAAATGGTTGATGTTGTTGTTTTTCTCTTTTGTTCATTTGAGGGGGCAGTAGGCATAATGCACAGTACAACATGTGTACAGTGCAGTACAGGAGTCAGCAAGAATGTTAGTAGTCCCTGGCATAACAATAATAAAATAAAATACCACAGAACATAAACCAGTCCAATACAAAACTAGTAGTTCATGGTGTCTTATTGTCTTATTTCTGTCTACAGAGGTTTTCCATGCTAGCCTGGGATGATGAATATAGCATCCATGCAATGATGAGGCATTTTCTCACTCATCTTGTGTATAACAGTAACCTGTCTCTCTATAGTTCATGGACTAAGGTGCTTCACATGTACAGCAACTGAAGCCCATTCGTGCACAGACACCAAATCATGTCCTGTCATCTTCAACCGCTGTTTCTCCTTAAAAGTTGATGGTAAGATAACACACGACACTTAAAGTTTCATTTGTTGTTATCATACATCAAACAGGTATAGGCTATGTTTCTCTGTGTAATCAATTGTCTGGTAGCCCAGTGATTCTCAACCGTTTTCATGAAAAGGACCCACCGTTTGACATGAACGTTTCACCTCCTGTGGGGAGTCTGTTTTTGAGGGGCGCTAGCCCCTCCTATATACAGCTATAGAGATGTTTGTCTTAACACAAACATTAATGCCATTACAATGAATGGAGAATTTACGTCATCTGAGGATGAGCAAATCGTCTATTTTGTCATATTCCCATTGACAATGAATGGAGAATGTACGTCATATGGGTCTGAGCAAATCGACATGTTACGTCATGATGATGCACGATGATAAGAGTGAGCAAATTGGCTATTTTAGTCCTACACAAAGATTCCATTGACAATGAATGGAGAATTTACAGCATATGTGTTGTACGATGATAAGAGCGCCCTTCACTTCACACAGGTGTGATTTCTTTTAACTCTTGGATTCTGATTTACGCTTTCAAATCCCCAGAGTTTATTGAACGATGAAAGTGATACAGATTTGGATCCCTGGTGGTCCCCGGATATAGAGAAACAATGGCCTACTCTTAGTATTTTTCTTCTTCTCCTTCTTCTTATTATATAATTATTATTTATTTTTCGCAGGTTATGACATCATTACCAAGGGCTGTCAGAGCAGCATAGCGTGTGGAGGTGCCATGGAGTGCTGTGAGGGAGACTTGTGTAACAGCGCCACGCACAAGGGTCCTAACAACATTCTGCTGCTCTTGTCCACAATTATTCTCCGCCTCAATTTGAAGATCTGAAAAACATCCTTCATCTTTGCTGCTACTTTTTGCACTTTATGTCTAACCTCATTTAGTGTTGGGTAATGCGCATTACATAACATAATAATATTACCGAAACGCGTAATATAATACATTACTTAATATCAAAATCATGCTGCATTACTTTCTGCATTACTGTCTGTCTGTCTCGTTGCCCGTGGCTCTGTCTTGTGACATTATGTGACAACTGCAGAAGTTTAAAGAATTTCTTATTTTCTATAATTTGTCATCAAATTATTAATTGGCTTCCATGAATTTAAGAAATACATTTAACTCCTGTGTTAACTGTCCATTAGCTGAGTAGGATGGGGTATAGGTCTACGGCTACGCAATATATAATTTATAATAATTACCATATACTAAATATTTAATTGTTCAATTTGAGCATTTAATTTTTTAATATGTAATAGTAATGTATTACTCTTGCTCAGACAGTAATAGGCTTATGTAATACAATATATTACTTTAAAATTAGGGTAATAAGTAATAATAATATTCCAAATATAAAGCAATGCACCCAACATTGAACCATATACATGTACACACCTGCTGCTATGTGGACGTACCTTATGTCTAATCTCATATACAACCTAAAGCTTTTAATACTATGTGTATATAGTTATGTAGATGAATAGTTTTCTTTGACACGTCTCTTTTAATGTTTTTCTCTTTTCTCTCTGCCCCTACTTTCTTTCTTTCTGAAAATACAACAAAAATCACACCTGTGTGAACCGAGTGGTGCAACTCCCCTCTCTACCCCCCCCCTTCCTCTCTCTCTCTCTCTCTCTCTCATTATACCCAATGATTTACAATTACACCTATGACCTAAACCTGTGTACAGCAACCCTTTGTTCTCCCCTTGCACCAATTGCTGTCCATTTGTTTGAAAATATGTTTGTTAAACGGAAGATTCTTGTATTCCTGGTTCCTAAATGTAATACATAATAAACAGGAAGAATGATTAGACCTAATGGAGTAATAATTGGTCACCACCATTATTCACCACATTCAGTATTTAAATTCACCTTTCCACTTAACAATAGGTTGGAACCTATTTTATCATATTTCATGAAAAACAATAGAAAATTAAAAAAACTGATCTGGTTGTTTGATGAGCCTGAGGACTGGCATCAGTATGACATACACACTCAAATCTGGCAGAATTAACGATTCAAATGTAACTGCATAATGTACTGTATATCTTCTGTTGCAAAATGCATTTATCACCTTTAAAGCTGAGCCAAACAGAGAACGTCTCCTCCTCTGGGTTGCAGGGTGACACACCTTAAGTTGTCACCTACAAGTACAGTGTCCTTCAAGGACCAGTTGTTGGCTCCAGCCTGTTCACCTACATGCTCCACCTTAATGTCATCAGCTGGCATGGAATGTCATTATATGCTGATAATGACACACCTGAAAAACCGGACTAACATCATCCATCATCATACACGGCACCTGACCTGCCTTGAGGAGATAAGTGACTGGATGACACATCGTCCCACAACTAAACAGCTCCATAACTAAGGTCCTGTTGGTTGGCATCCTAGTCTCACAAGTTCCCATCTCATCATTTGTGACCAGAACATTCACCTCTCCACTTGGAGTTCGACCCTCATCTGAACTTTACATGAGACATCTCAAATAAATTCTTCACGTCAGTTTGCTATGGAACTAGACTGAACATACCTTGTCGTCAAAGTTACTCAGGGGTCAAAGGCTGAATGATCTACAGTCTTCACAATGCTTTGCGATGTGCCGGGTTATGAGCTTGTATGTAGAGCAACTATTTTCACAACTTTTCACAATTTCTTTGACATTTTGTTTATTAAATATATATTTTTATTTTCACCTGGTGTTTTCATTATTATTTTAGCACTTATCCTAGTGATGGCACGATGGCAAGAAATATATAAGTGCAAAAAAGTGTTAATTATGGTGAAAACTGGGACAATTTGGTTGTGGTGAAAGTCACAACCAGAACATTGTAGTGTAAGTGTTTTACAGATATTTGTCAGGACTTGGGACACAGACAATCGGATGACCTTGAAACAATCCGGGCCAAACTGGGAGGTCTGGTCATTGTAATTTCAGGGGATGTTCAAGTTGCCCGAGGGACAGATCAGAGAACTAGAGCTTGAGTGACACCAGGTATTTAGGTCCGATGCTGATACAATTAGTTGTAACTAATACGATTAGTTGTTTTTTATTTATATCTCAGGCAGTTTGTTGATAAATCGTTCAATTAATTTGAAAAACTAAAAATGTCTTTACTTTGTGTTGAGCTTGAAGATCGGTATGTATATATATTCCAAACTTTGAAAAAATTACACATATAACATGCCCAAAATAGGGATGCTAGGTTGAAAGAGGTCAAAAATCAGGGCACATCGGCTGCATAATTGCCAAGAACCATATAGTCAAAAAAGTCAAATAAAGGCCGATATCGTACAGGTTCTCGATAGAACGTCTAAATGTTTAATAATCCTATTTCACTGACAAAAGAAACACACAGAAGACTTGTTGGAAGGCAGTGACTTGATGTGTGCCGTTTTATTATGGGATCAGTGCCTTACTGTGAGTGTAATGTTATAATCTATTTGTAGATGCTTTGCACAACTGTAAAAAGAAAAAAACTATACAAACTACACGATGCTGACAATTATCTAACATAAGTCTTATCCCCAGATCAACCGTTTTGCTTTTTGAAGCTTACTAGAAGCAGTACAGTGGCAGTGATGCCCTCCTATAGATGGGGTTTCTATGTACATGCATTTGTGTGTCGTGTTGTGCACATCTGTATACCCACGTAAATAATCGAACCAATGTAACAGAGTATGACGTGATCGCAAATCAACAGTCAGACACGTTACATGTACACACCCACGGACATGAGCGCACACATTCATACTTCATGTTTGGACTTTGGTGAGTGTGGGTTTAAGCACTTTAAACCCTACTACAGTATGACCTCGGTCCCCCAGGGGTCTATACTTTGTCTCCTCCCTACAAGCTCACAACATGTCACAACATGATGTATTGTGAGCTTGTAGATCTGATATTTCTGCTATATATTGTGACATTCCCAGAAAAGGGACACTAGGGTCCATTTGATGAAGTGAGGTCGTTGACAGTATACTCCCGTGTATGTAGCAGGCATTACATTCTCTCAACATTATGCTACAATGTAGCAGGCATTAAACTCTCTCAGGTCGGGCATTACACAGATTCTCCAAACAAGTGAACAAGTGGAATAAATAGTTGTTGAAGAGTGAGTCACAAGACGCTTGGAAATAGAACAGCCACTTGTTCTTCACAGATATCATTGCCCAGAGACATGGATTAAAAACAAACAGATGGATACTGATGGCAGTGCTGCCCCCTACCGGCCGTCCCCATCACAGCAGGAGGTCGGTAACAGAGGGCAGCAGATCGGCCAGCTCTGATTGGATGTTGGCAGTCTGAGTGACGGGGTTGCCACGGAGATCGAGGCGTGTCAGCTTGGGGCAGGAAGCCAGGGGCTGCAGGTCAGCCAGCGTGGCTATTTCTGTATGCTTGAGTTAATTCATAACAACTTTTGTTTAAAGATGTGTATTAGACACTATGATTTTTCAGATAGTGACAGGAAAGAAAACCTCGCAATTGAATTTTTTTGTTAGTAGGGATGCACCAAGTATTTGGCCATCAAAACTATTCGGCCGAATAGTGGCAAAAAATGCATATTCGGCGGTTCCTCAATCAGCCGTCTTCAGCCAACCTGTTACAGGATCATTCTGACTTATTGCTGTGAGTTTTCTCTGTATTTTTTATGTGGTCTCTGAAATTTCTAATTTCTAAGATACATTGTGCAGCCTCAAGACCATCCTAAAATGAAAGTAAAATGTACAAACATTACAGCGATTATCCTGGTTCCTAACTCTTTTCAACAAGGTATAGAGGGAATCATGCAGCTATTAGAGTCAAGTACCATACCACAATAATATAGAGCGTAGAGTGAATTTGTTATCAGTGCATAATGAGCAAAGTAAAAAAATGACAGCCTCACATGACATTACTATGCATCGTGGGTCTGAACCTGCCTCAAGGCCTCTAATGCATTTAAGCCCTTCTCTATGTCATGTGTACACTCTCAACGCCAGTCCACACCAATGCAACTAGTCACAACTTGTGCTCTGGATTGACCAGTTGCAGACCGGACCTGTGACCTGTGAGCTAGTAGATCTGATAATTGAAAATGTTTTAAATTGGGTCAAGAAGCCTAATTTTTTTTTTTTTTAATTCAAGGATACTGTTGTTTTTTAACACAACTTCTTCCAGTCTGGGCATGTGATAAAGTCCATCCAAGTCCTGTATGGCGTTATCATTAGCCTCGAGCACCTGAAAGGAAGACACACTTGTTATACGATTTATTGCCCAAGAAAATAAATCAATATCTGTAAACACAACTTCCCTGTAATAATCCGACCACAATGAAATGATGAACAAGACTAGAAAAAGTGCCCTTCTGGGCACAGGTCTCCACCAGGTTATCCACAGATCCGTGCAGTTAGAGGTAAAAACACTTTTCGGCCAGTTATAGCGCCACCTTGAGGCTGAGTTGAAATTGTTCATGTGGCATTTTGTCCTCGGCCTAGTGGGAATGTGGGTGCACAATTTCACGGAAATCACGCGATGTGTTCATGATTTGCAGCATTTTGTTTGAAACTGAGCACTCCTGTGAACTTTGGAAGCCAATCTTAACCAATCAGGATGGAGTCTGAGAAATCTGAAAGACTGGTTTGGTTGAATGGCTCTAGAGAGACTGTGTACCAATTTGCGTGATGTTTGGACAAAATCTGTAGGTGTGCTGTGCAAAAACTTGTTTTGCACAAAGCGGCCTCCTGGTGGCGCTATAACAGGCCGTTCTGGAAAGTTTGGGGCAGAGGTTCATCGTTGGCATCCAGGGAGTGTGTGTGCAAAATTTGGCATCGACCGGGTTAACGGTGGCCGAGATTAGCTGCTAACGGACGGACACACACACACACACACACACACACACACGGACGGACGGACGGACGGACGGACGGAGTGCAAAACATACTCTCTCCCCATGCCTTCGGCCTGGTGGAGACAATAAGGAATGAGCTGCCAGCATTCTATGTGTGACAGATATTGGTGTTGGAACCAAAGCTTATTTACCTCCAGGCACTGTAGCATGGCGAACTGAGGAGGTAGCCTCAGGAGCTGATTGGAGGACAGATTAATATGGGTAACCAATAGCAGCTGGTCCAGGTGGCATAAGGTTGTGAGGTTCTGTCATAAATAAGAGACAAATTACTTAAAATACTACTTACAGTAGTACTTACAATAGACTACAATTTACATCAAATAAAACTGAACTACACAGTACTAAGTAGACAGGACAGTGAGGTCGTGACTCATAACAGAAGTGAAAGTAGTAAAATTGTCATTAGGGCTGCAATGCTTATTTACAACTATGTAATTCAATTAGATGATACAATTAAATGTAAATAATAAGGTAGTTATAAATGGTAAATAGTTATCAGAGTCCAAATGGATATCTTGAAGTTGCTTAAAATTGTATAAAACCACTTAGTGGTACTCAAAAATATTCACTTTTTATTATATTTATATTATATAAAGACAAGCATCCCAATTTCTTTCTAAAATTGTGCTAATATTTGTGTGTCAATCGATTAACAAAACACTATTTGCCATAATTAACCCACTAACCTTGTCAGAGATGCTGAAGACGCGTACTTCGGCGTACTCCATTTTGAGAATGGTGTTTTCTATCATGAACTTACTGCACAGGTCACCGTAGTAGGCACAGCGCATGGAATCCACTTCCTAAGGCACAATACAGGGCAAAAAGGGCTGGATGGGCTTTCTGCACAAGCACACAACGGGTGCACGAGATTTTACGAGACTGTACTTACTTTGAGTGTTTGAAAGTGAGCCAGGGTCTCTTTCTCATATCCCAGCGGGTCCAGCGCTCTCATCAAGAGGATGATTGTCAACAAGCACCCTGCCGAGGAGAGGACAGAGAGAGAGAGAGGTTCAAAGACGACATCATCATCAAGGGAGTGTGACAGGATCCGTTTATGGTTTCACTGGAAGTAAACAATATTCCCTTTTTTTGTTTCCCATGTTTAAAAAACATATACATTAGGATTTTCAACAAAAAAATCACAAGCACAATGTTTTGAAAACAATTTAACAAAAAATAATAATAATAAAAAAGTAGTAGTAGTGAAAATAGCAGATCTACAAGCTCACCAGTTGTAAATCGGCTATTTTCTCTAGTTTGGGTCTCGGGGAGACATCAAATATGTTTTGAGCTAGAAGGAACGGGAACGACTGGTCTATTACTCGTATATAAAGCTCTTAATGGTCTTACACCTTCTTATCTCCATGACTGTCTGCCAAGATATGTCCCTAACCGCCCCCTCAGGTCCTCCACTGCTGGCCTACTCGAACTCCCCAAAAAGGTGGCTACTAAAAAATATGGTGAGGCAGCATTCTGCTTTTATGGGCCAACAGCCTGGAATAAACTACCACTGCCGATCAGGCAGGCACCCTCTATAGACATCTTTAAGACACAGCTTAAGACTCACCTTTTCACTCTTGCTTTTAGTTGAGTTTTAAAATATCTGTTCTTATTTTTGTACCACTGCCTTTGCCTGATTTGCCACTGTGATATGCTCTTTGCTATTGCCCTATTATTTTAACTGCATGCCTGTTTTAACCCGGTCCATGCCAAATTTTGCACACACACTCCCTGGATGCCAACGATGAACCTCTGCCCCAAACTTTCCAGAACGGCCTGTTATAGCGCCACCAGGAGGCCGCTTTGTGCAAAACAAGTTTTTGCACAGTACACCTACAGATTTTGTCCAAACATCACGCAAATTGGTACACAGTCTCTCTAGAGCCATTCAACGAAACAGGTCCTTCAGATTTCTCACACTCCATCCTGATTGGTTAAGATTGGCTTCCAAAGTTCACAGGAGTGCTCAGTTTCAAACAAAATGCTGCAAATCATGAACACATCGCGTGATTTCCGTGAAATTGTGCACCCACATTCCCACTAGGCCGAGGACGAAATGCCACATGAACAATTTCAACTCAGCCTCAAGGTGGCGCTATAACTGGCCCAAAAGTGTTTTTACCTCTAACTGCACGGATCTGTGGATAACTTTGTATGCCAACTCCCTAGAGGCCAAGGAAAAACCTTTGTCTGGAATTTTTCACATCTGCTCTTTATAGCACCACCAGGAGGCCGACATATGTAAAACACATTTTCTATTATTACTCCTTCAGATTTTATCCAAATTTCACGCAAATCGGTACACATGATCTCCATAGTCATGTGATCAACACAGGTTTGTTTGATTTCTCATATTCCATCCTGATAGTCCACGATTGGCTCCTACAGTTTTCAGGAGTAGCCCGCTTTGTACAAATCGCCACAACTCCTCAACGCAGCGTCCGATTGCGATGGAACTGTGCACGCATATTCCCACTAGGCTGAGGAAGAATCCTGGTGGAGACCTGTGCCCAGAAGGGCACTTTTTCTAGTTATTAAATGCATTTCTCCGCCCGTCTGTTTGTACATATGTAGTTACTAGTTCACATGCAGTATATCAAGAACCGTCCGACTGACTGACTTCAAACACGACACTGATTCATTCAAATTAAATGACAGCAGGTAGCGTACTTACATTTATTGAGAGGTTCCAGCTCCTGGAGTTGATTACAAGACTGCAGCTCAGACTGTAAGACAGAGGTCTTTTCCACTGACAGTTCACTCCTGCAAAGAAAGAAAATCACACACAGAATTAAAATTATTTCAACAAAGTATATGACGGGCCCAGGCCGTAGCGTAACGGTCTGGGCACCGGACTGGTAATCCAGTCGCAGTGTGCCGCGGGTTCGACTCCCGGACCCGACACGGCCTTTACTGCATGTCATCCCCCCATCTCTCTCCCGTTTCCTGTCAGCCTACTGTCTGTCCCTTCAAAAATCAATAAAAGGCGTAAGCCGCAAAAAAATATCTTAAAAAAAAAAAAAAAAGAAAAAAAAAAAAGTATATGACGTGCAGAATCACCAGACAAACACATGCATGTGCACGTACCTGAAAAGTTCCTGGTCAGTGGCAGAATCACGACACCAGCTCGTAGTTCGACCTAGGGACGTTAAGAGCATTGAAGATAATGCTAGTGGGATTGTATGATTCAGCTCAGGACAATAAGTACACAACATACAGATGGTGTGTGTGTGTGTATACTATACATATATATATATGCAAATATATATATATACCCATGTAGAGTGCACAGTCTCGATGTCTATGTTTCTCAGTCCAGTGTACAGTGATGTTATGTTCATTGTTGAGGTCACTGATGGTCCCAGGGGGCAGGTCACATATCTGAGGCCAGGTTAAGGTTCATGAATCAACAGACTGGCCCAAAACCAGTGGTAGAAATATACTATATACTCAATGGTACTCATATACTCAATACTGCCATGTAGGAATACAAGGTAAAAGTATGGAGTTCACTTGAGTAAAAGTATTGGTATTAAATCTACTTAATAGTACCAAAAGTAGAAACTAGTATTCATTGTGCAGAATGTTGTATTTCACAACTTTTCAAATGTATACAAATATTTAGAAAATAGCAGATCTACAAGCAGATCCGCTATTTTAAAAAGGCCAAAATGTGTATAGGGTTGAAGTGGTTACTTAATAGTGTATGTTTTATTTTAATCAAAATCTACAATGTAACTCAAAAGGTGTAGTGGAGTAGTAGGAAATAGTAGTAGGAGTAGTAGAAAAAGTACAAAATAATTGGAAATACTGCAGTAAAGTAAAACATACCTCTTGACACAATACACAATGCATTTCCAACTGAAGAGATTTTCAGAAAATGATAATGCCAAATCAATCAGCATTGCATAGTCTTTCTCCATTTCACTCTTCATAGGTAGAGCAAGTGGCATGCAAAGAATGATTAAACAAAGGAAGGTAATAACTAACATAATGTAGCTTGTACAGTATCGTGGGAGTCATGCAACAAGCATTTTGTTTTTGTTGGACATAAATTATGTTCAATTAAATGCTGTCAGTACATACAGTTCAGCTGAGGTGAGTCGGAAGATTTAATACATCCAGCAGAAATAGTTCCCTCATATCGTTTGACAAGGAAAGCTACGCAAATATTTAAAAACATAAAAGGTTTAAACAAAGACGCCCAGGGCTTGGTTTAAAGCTGTAATCTGTGACTTATTTGAATGGATAGAATTGATATTTTAATTTAACCAATCTGTATGGTAGAGTATATTAGTACAATATAACTATCACATCAGCAGTGGTTGGAGGCGGTGTCCCTACTCTTCCATTGATACATTTAGACCCTGGTGTCGGACAGTACACCTACAGTATGGGTTGACAAGTAGTACTGGCTGAAGGCCGTAAGCCTCGGTTGTATCTCCCTTGGTCATGGGGGGATTCCTTCTTGGAGGAGCAGCAGATGTTTGGTTTCCCGTGTGGGAGACCCGTGTTCGGAATCCTGGGTATTACAGTTGCAATTGCAACTCTCCGAAGAGGACATAGCTTCAAGGTTCACAGTTCAAAAACTTTATACGGTAGTCCATCAATGCAGGCAATAATGGAAATGTGTCTTAAGTTCAAACAGTTAAGACTGTTATAAGCGACATAACTCTAACTACTAAACCCGTAAACCTAGTGTGTGATAAAAGCAAAGGATACCCAGACAGGGCTGTACTTGAAGCGAGGATGGACACTCCTCCATTCCACCCTCTGGGGCATGCCGTCCAGCACCAGCAGCAGCCCCACCGACTTCGGCTGGTAGGAACAAAGACACGGATGGGAGGAGGTGAAGAGAATGTAGGTCAGGACAGTAAAAATCCTCAGCGTACATTTAACACCGGGATTGTACAAATGTAATTAGGTTACATTGCATTTGTACAATCCCAGAGAATCAGAATAAATCTTGATTACCACATCACAGGTTTTCAGGTGTAAAGAAGTGGGTGTGGTTTTCATGTAAATTTCAAATACATTTGTAATTAATTATTGTCGAGTTATATATGGATGTACGGAAGGTATTCAGAATTGGTGTAAGATATAAGGGGTCAAATGATGATCATCTGTGTTCACATTAACTGATAACTGGAAACAGAGAACTCTGAGTCTCTCACCGCATTCCATTGCACTGGTGAAATGGGGGGTGGTGAGATCCTTATCAGTACCAGTCAAGGGGTGTGAAGCCATTTATGACCTATTCAGAGGAAAGGTCTCAACTTACTGCAGGACATGTCTATAGGTTACTAGGAGCCATAACCTGGTTCTTTAATTCCTTTCATTGATAAATGTGTTCTAAGTAACCAATATTATACTGGGTTAGTAAAGCCTAGATAATATAAGTATGTAATGATCTAACAGTTGATCTAGAGATAAGCAGCAGCTCACATGACAGAAAGTGATGGGAGCTGTTGCAAAAGCTGTCCCAGTGGGTGCACAGGCAATAAAGGTCCGTGCTTTCTCATTGGCTGAGACAGCTGTCCCTGTCGATCTGATTGGTTGCAAAGGCAACTCCTCTGCTTCAAGTGTACTGTTCGGTTAGGAGTTGAATTAGATTCACCAGACCATCGTGACAGAACCGAGCAGAAGGCCAGCGGTAATTATAATGATATGATTTGTGCATTATTCATAACTATGTTTTAATGTGTAATATGATAATTAGATTGTAACCAAGTGTTATTGTGTTTCTTTTCTCCAATTAATAATCTTGAATGGTAGATTTAAAACCACACAGTTACAAGTGGCCACATACCTGGTACACACTTATTACAAGTAGCCAAATACCTGGCACACTTATTTAGTGGGTGGAATACCACACAAACGTGGAGCCACACACACATTACAAAGTGAGCATAGTGGAACCACACAAAGTGGAATACCACACACATGCACACTTACCAGGTGGAACCTCAAAAAGAGGAATACCGCTTATGTTTCAATATAACTACACTTCTCCAAATGAGAGCAGGGTTAGGTATTAGACTTTAAGGGCGTGCTAAGCACAAATCCAGGGTACTAGTATCAGTCTGCGTGGGGAAGTTTGAACAAACGTGTGAATGTTGATATATGTGTTTTATGTTTAAGAATGAACTAATAAAAACCCTATAAAAAGCACGTTTGATTCGTAAAATAAGGAAGTTATTGAAGCATTAAACAAATCAATTGTGCGTATTAAACCTAGCTAAATCTGCTTGTATTCTGGGGAATTCGGATCCCGGCAAATCTCACCGAAAACCGGACAATTATTATTATTTAATAATAATAATAAATGTATTACTATATAGTATAAATAAACATACAGATAGCATACAGTATGTAGTAGCAGGTATGTACAGGACATGACATTTAGAGCATTGCATTGTAGATGAGCTGCCTCATCTACATGCAGTACAATACATGACATTTAGAGCATTTTAGAGCATGACATTTAGAGCATTGTAGCATGTAGATGAGCTGCCTCACTACTTTAAACTGGGAAAGGCATTTGGGAAACAAAAGAGGTACAGATGGTAACTTTACACTGAGGATTTTACAGTAGGTATAAATAAATCAGGTACAGTCTGAGAGATCTCCATTTTAGTACCCACATTGACGGGCCCGGATAAAGCCACGGCCACTCTCTCCTCCTCGCGGCTGACGTACACGCAGCTTATCATCTCTTCGCGCTCCGCTGCAGGACGGAGGAAACAGAGGGTGCAAAAGAACCAGCATGATGCCACAGTGTTGGCTAAAGCAGGGGTTCCCACACTCGTTCAGCTCGAGAGCTCAAAGAGAAATTTGATGTCTGATCCAAACGTTTTTTTGGGGAACAAAATAGAAAAGTCTGAAATATTCTTTAATTAATTGTAAAACAAAGTTGTATTTTAATTTTTTTGTAATGAATTGGATAACACACACACACACACACACACACCTCTGCCCAGCAGCCACCGGTAGTAGAACCAGGCACTCTGGTCGTTGGGGTCGGTGAAGAAGGCGTTCTGTACAAGCTCATATTCTGAAAAGAGGAGAAAAAAAACACATTGGATTTATCTGTATTGTGGGATTGTAATTGTGTGTCATTGATCAAATTGATGAGTAAATAAACAACAATAAATACTATATTATTATTGACCATCAAAAATCATCAATTTCAGTGTTGTCATGTAAAGTTTTTCTGTTCAATTCAACGACCGTACCTTTGAGCAGCTGCTCCTCGCAGACGCGGTGAGAGTGGGTTTGCGGGGAGGGCGGCTGCGAGGCGTGGGGCGTCTTGCGGCAGGGCTCAGGGGGCTCAGGGGACTCCGGGTGGAGCAGGGGCAGCAGGGTGCTGCGGTAGTGCCAGCTGGAGTAGTTGGAGAAGTTGGAGCCTATGAGGCGATCGGTGAACTGCAGCTCCTGATCCACGGGCACGCCGGACATCTTGACCACCATCCTCCGATAGTCCCAGCAGTGAACTGGGCGAGAGAACATGGTGCGATATGAGGGGCTGCCTATTTATAGCTTCATGTTTAAATTAACAGCTTAGAACTTAGGGTCTTTTTAATGATATAAAACCGACAAAACTGTCTATTCTCTCTAAATCTACGTCGCTGTTCATGGTTTTGATAAAAATGGCAATGTTCTGTCCTCATTTCTCCAAGCATCTCGTTTGGAATATTAACGCTTCTCTCCAAGAGAGATCAGATGTGACATTAGAGGCCAGCCAATCATGAAAATCTCGCCACTACATGGCTACTGATATCATTGATCAGCTTTGCAAGCTGATAAAATGAAACGCTATGGTTAATATGCTTACTTGGTGTACAGGTCTGATCAAGAGATCAGGTACACAAAATACATTTCCTTTCAATCCACCAGCAGTCCAGCACTCACAGTTGCGGTCGTCCTGACTGAGGCAGAGGTCGCACAGGCTCAGCTCCCGGGCCCAGTTGGGTCGAGGCAGGCGGGTGGACACCCATCCGCGGTGGTGCCAGCTGCCGTAAGACTTGGGGTTCACCTTCAGACAGGACTCCAGAAAGGACAGCTCAGCCTCATAGATCTTCTGCACCTCGTCCTCCTCCCTGAAACAACGCATCATTGTGAAAGTTATTCCAGTCATCCAGAAAAAAATAAAATAAAAATCCCAATATTTTATAGAAATTTCTTTTAATTTAACCACATTCAACCTTGTGTCCCTAGGTTTAGGTCATTATACATACTGTAGGCTGAAAACAGACGATATGCAAGCTCACGTAGTCTTGTCACATCACGTGAGCTAACATTGCAGTAACATTGTAGTAGTAAAAGTTGAACCGTACCAACATAACAGAAAGACAAACCTTAACATAAAAAACACATTGATTAAGTTTAGGAGAATAAGAGAACGTCTCTGAATATCTAGGGAATAATTCCGGGGGCTCGAATCTAACCTGACAGTCTCCAGATGCGTTAAGATCTCTCTCCTGTAGTTCCACAGGGTGGCAAAGTCAGGATTGGACGACAGCAGCTGCTGGGTCAGTTGAATACCCGCCTCATCCAGGATACCCTCCTTCCTCTAATAATTATACACAATTGAGGAGAGAAGACAAGACATTTAGACAGCAGAAAATACTTTGTGTGGGTATAAACATATTTCAAATAGATAGTGGTTTGCATTATGGGAAGCTATAAAAGAGACAAATAATTGTTCTGTCTTTATGTAGAAGATTAAACCAGTACATTCTCTCGTATTCATTAAAGCTGCACTACAGAACTTGTTTTAACGGATAAAATATTATTTTAACCAATCTGTATGGTAGAGTATGTAAATACAATATAACTATCACATCTGCAATGGTTGTAGGTGGTCTGACTGACTAGTCGTTGTGAGCTTGTAGATCTTCTATTTTTCACATTATTTATCTGTGGAACTGAATCAAACTAAATTGCTTGTCAGGGTGGGGGTTTCCCAACTTCATTTTAGGGGGGTGTTCACAGCCTGAAAAGGTTGAGAACCACTGCAGTAAGAAACCTACTGATTTGTTGAAAAGTAGCACTTCATGAAGCTCATAAGTGCCATATCTCCCCTAGCCTCGGAAACCCAGACGTTTTTATTTCCAGGGAGAGAAAAAAAAAGTCTGGGTCCGAGTCCACTTCAATTCGGCATAGAGTAGCGCAAACATCACTCACTCTCTGCTGATTTCTGATCTGCACCTTTGTTAAATTGACACACACACATGTACACACACACACACACTCCTCTCTCTCTCTCTCTGTCGCTCTAAGTAATTAGTCTCATGTTGCGCAGCTGCGCATAGTTTCTCCCGGCGGAGCCTGCCGGGAGCTGCCTATGCCATAGAAAGCATAGGTGAGTTCCAGGCTATATCTCCCCTGAACAAGGGAGGATTGCCAGACGCAGGTTCAAATCACCAGTACGACACAAAACGTACGGATTGCCGCTTTAAAATGCAGGCATTCAAAAATTACCTTCGAAAAACAGGCATCTCTGGCAGCCACATAGATCTTTAATTTCTTCTCTCGTTCTTTCTTCTTCTCCTCCTCTTGCTGAGCGGTGGATTTGATTTTCACTCGACCGTGCTGTGGGGTTGAGAGGGTGAAGGTACAGGTTACAGTTCACTACTGCTGTGGGGTTGAGAGGGTGAAGGTACAGGTTACAGTTCACTACTGCGCTGTAGTAACAGCGTTGCTGTTGGGCAGAAACCATATATGTACATGTTTCAACTTATTATATTTATTGCTCTCAACAGGCCAGAAAACTAAGGCCCGGCCCTACCTGGGCCCTCAATTAAACCCTGTACACTCAAGACGCTGCCACCCTTAGATCTCCAGAGCTGACCTGACCTGTTCCATATGTTGATCTGACCTCATCAAACCCTGTAGACTCAAGACACGCTCCATATATGGCCAGTACGGAATTCATTCCATATGTTGATCTGACCCCCCCATGCCAAAGCACCAGCGCTCGCCCAGCAACCTGCTGTCACCCAGGCAGATGTGTGCACGCGACCCTTAAAGGGTGAGGTCGCTTCTCGCCCTCAGGCGTCTTACTGGTTAAATAAATGTAGGCACTACTTGGTTGTATCAGAGTGTCATGGAAAGCTTAGCTTAATCAGTCATTTTCACTATTTTAGAAACATGTCGGTGATAAGTAAGTGGATAACTGTGTCTATGCCGGGTTTTATAAACTTTTGTTTTAACCAATGAAAAGTATTAATTAACAAGTGCTTGTGAACACCTGTGGCTAGACACCTGCGAGATGGATTGCTGAGGTGGAGCGCAACACCTACCATCAGCTCCCACTCCTGTACTTACTTACTTTGTTACCCAAGTCGTGCTACTCATACGCTGAGTTGGAAGTGCCCAAACTCAGAACCTTGTGGTCTAAAGGCGAGTGCTCTACCAACTGAGCTATATTACACATCTATGCACAATATTATAGAATGACTGCCATGTCTTGGGCAATCAAAATGTAGGAATGTCAACACCAAAGAAACAAGACTAGGGGTGGGACAAGTACAGTAACTCACAATATGATACTGTGACGAACATCACGATACAGAATATCTGAAATCGAATTTATGAATCTCTTACCATCCTTGTGGGTTGGGATCCAGGAACTCCTGGTGTGGGGGGGGGGTCACCTTTAAATGAACACTGAGCATTAACTGTGTAGGCCTACATTGATGGTACATTGATGCACCCACAGTGCATGGCAGCTCTTTTGGTTAAAACATAAAATCCACTATATTTTGATAGTAATCAGTGTTTGTTCAGTATTAAGGGTCTCCCTAGCTCTGGTCCATAACGCTATGGACCAAAGCTAGGGTCTCCCATCTATCCAGCTCTTTAATGAACGGAAAGTCAGATGGGTTGCCAATTTCACCCAATAAGGATGGATGGAGTACCCATTTATCAGCTTCAGTTTTAGTGTTCCAATACGAATTACTGTATGTCTGTTCATTTCTTTGTGTAATTTCACTTGTTTATCCTGTGTCCTGTAATTGTATGTTCTCTCTAATGATTGTATCAAATTAGTAGCCAGACCTGAAAATGAATGTTCTATTTAAAGAGCTGGAGAGCTGAAGAAACACTATATGCTTACTATCAGAATATAGACCTATTAACACTTATTTGAACAAAAAGAAAATCACTTAAGGTATGTCTAACATATTTAATGCACATGACACAACCCCCCCACAGCCATTTATACAGCACTGGGCTGGGCTCCCAAGCAGCTCATTCACAACAACATTTAGATTCAATAACAGTAACGTTAGCATGTGTCCATATAGAAAAACAAAACTAATTCGAATCTACGAAAGTAAGATTACTTACGCAAATTCACACAGCTGAATTGTCTCCGTTTACTTTATGTTTTATTTCGTAATACGGTTAGATTTGTCTGTGTCACTCTAGTAAATGACTGTGACTACAATTTCTCTGTGTTCCGTCTCACAAAACAGACGTCATCAAGTAGTTCAAGCAGGCAAGGATGGTGTTCTGGCGTCATCTAGTGGACAAAGTAGCAAACAACAGATATGAAAGGGATTTTGAGGTTATAAATCAGTAATAATGACAGACACAAGTGGTGGAAATTGACTAAGTACATTTACTTAAGTTCTGTACTTAAATACAATTTTGAGGTATTTGTACTTTACTTGAGTATTTCCAATTTCCAGTACTTTTGCTCCACTACATCTTAGAGGCAAAAATTTTACTTTTATTCCACTACATTTATTTGAAAACTTTGGTTAGCCTAATAGTTACTTTGTAGATTTTCATTATTATGACAAAACATACACTAACCACTTAGTGGAGAGGAGGTGATCGCCCTAGTGATCGCCCCAGCCTGTTTGTGCGAATAACCCCCTTCCGATTAAACCTTCGTCCCCAACCTGTGCATACTGTATATTTCATGTTTAGAGGAAATGTATATGTTGCTTTAAATTATTATTGTTATATCACTTACTGTTACTGTGTTAACTTATTATTCATGTCATGTGTGAGTGGATAGGACCCGAATGGAAACAAGGCCGCAAGGTCTTTCTTCGGTGAGATCCTTTTTTGAACAAAGATGCCTGACTGTACATTGTGCTGTTTGCATTTATGTTGCCTAATAAAGTATTAAATCAAAGCCCTATATACATTTGCTCACATTGTGATCTTGTAGATCTACTATTTTCAACATTTTGTACATGAAATGGGACATTCTGCACAATGAGTACTTTTACTTTTGGTACTTTATACATCTTGATGCCAATACATTTGTACTTTTAATCAAGTACATTTTGAATTCCAGAATTTTACTTGTAACAGAGTAGTTCTAGTTCTAGGTACTTTGAAGGGCATGTTTTGGACATTCAAAATCAATTGGCTTTAATAGACAATTCATCAAAACCCACATGGCATTTTCTTGAACCCAAAATATATATTTTCCAAAACGAGAGTGGACAACACACGCGTTTCAGCCTGGTTGGCTATATATATATATATGTATTTATATATATGTATATATATATTTATATAACCAGGCGTTTCAGCCTGGTTGGCTATATATATATATATATTTTTGTAACACTTGCTATGCATCCCACGTTTATAACGCATTATGAACACACATAAGATATTATAATCTAACCCGGGAGCAGTATGGGTTAGCGCCCCAGCCTGTGTCTTCCGTGAGGAAGAAGCCCAACAAACCCACGGTGAGGCCTTTAGGAGGGCCATTCAAGCCTCAAGCGGAGCCTGCGGCACCACCAAGGGCAAGGTGGAGCCTGCGGAACCGTTGCGGCTTGAGAATCCACCATTCCTGAATAAAGTGCCTGGTGCTGGGAGTCTGGTGCAACGCACTGGGCCTGACCTGGTGAGAGGCTAGAGCAGGAGTGGACCTAGTGAGACGTAGGAGGGGCCCGGACAGGTGTCAACCCACAGAGCCTAGTCCTTCCATGTGCCAGAATGGTACCTCCCAGTCCCGGCAGAGTAGTTCAGGAGGAACGGATTGTGTGGCCCTGGTTTTTCCCTAATGGGACTTATCGAGGGTAGCTACTGGGACGTAAGTCGGGACTTGATCACTCCCGGCTGGGTCACCTGAGTGAGGGGTATGATGTTGCGAGACCCGAAACCCCGATGACCTTGGGATACATCACTGAGGATACGTCCCAGGTGCATCCATTAATGTATGTATTTTGTTATTATTCTCGTAAACATTATATTTATAAGCACTGAGAATAGTAGACTGACTATGAGAGAGAGAGATGGGAAGTGCAGTAAAGGTCGTCAGGATCGGGATTCTAACCCGCGACGCGATCAAGCTGGCTATAGGTGCCCAGACCGCTACGGCAGCGGCCCAGGCCCATATAATATTATATTTAACACTAGGTTTAACAAAAAAAGGCAGGTGTGAGTGAAGCCTAAGTGTAGGTCTTACACTAAGGCCTGACTCACACCTGCACAACAGATTGATGTATAGCTGATGCATGAGACTTATTGACTGATGCAAGCTCGCAATGCATTTCCAATGGGAGTCACATGGTTTGACACAACATTTGTGTTGTATGAGTGGGAGGGGGGCAGTCGAAACACAGCCGAAAGCCGTGCAACAAAAATGTTGTGTCAAACCATGTGACTTCCATTGGAAATGCATTGACACTTACCCTTTGTTTACATCTAGCATGCATCTAGCATGCATCAATGTTGTATGCTAGATCGAAAGGTGTGAGTGAAGCCTTAGGTTTCACTCACACCTGCACAACAAAGTTGTATAGCTGATGCATGAGACTTGTTAACTGTTGCCAGCTCGCAATTAATTTCCAATTACCCTTTGTTTACATCTACCATGCAACATTGTTGTTGCAGCTAGATGTATAGGTGTGAGTGAGGCCCTGCCATGCCATAACCATGTTTATTGAAATTATAGCTGTCATACATTTACACCGATTGCTCCATCACCTCTCTTATGCTGTGTAATGTGTTGGCATGTTCTGAATGAAGAAATAACACTAATAGGCTACCATGTCATATTATTTATTTATTAAAATGGTTTTAGAATAACACAGATTGCTCCAACACCTTCCTCTTTCCACTGCTGATCATGTCCAGTGCATGTAATTGATTGATTGATTGATTGAAATATTTATATAACAGTTTGCAGAATTACAGTACATTTCAAGCACAACTCAATACAAAGACTGTTAACTGTGAGTGGACGACCCAACAAAGCATTACACTTGTTTACAAGAGGGTCCACCTTGTTCAATTCATCAAAACAATTAGAGACGTACAAATAGACACTGCTTATAGCCAAAGAACAGAACAGAACAGTAATTCATCATAAAGGAGGTAAAAGGGGAAAAGAAACATATACAGTGAGGGGGAAAACAAAGGTGGGGGGGGGGGGGGGAGGTTCCGATTTTACGGGGGCCAGTTTCGAATTGCAGCCGTGCCCTTTGAGAGCGGTTTTGAAGGAGTCAAGGGATTCACATGTCTTAATGACTGTTGGTAGGGCGTTCCACATTTTGGTGGCATAGGAGCTAAAATAATTTAGTCCCTTGTTTGTGCCGAATCTGGGTTGTACATGGTTTGTTGCACTCCCTCTGGTGTTGTGTGTGGACTTTGTTAACATTAAGGAAGTATCTAGACAGGTATACATGGGTATCTTGGTGGTGTATCGAATCTTGTGGACCAGACCCATTGCAAGATGCTGTACTCTGTCGTCGACCCTAAACCATTCCAGCCTGTCAAAGTGGGCAGGGGTTCGGTGGGTTCGGGGGTTTCGGTAGTCCAAGTAGGAGCCTGACCAGTTTGTTTTGGGAGTTCTGGAGCCTTGTTTGACAGCTACAGCGATTGCGTCACAGCCACCGTACTTCCACCTAGTGGAACCGTTCTGAAAACAGTCGTTGCTAGGGCTGTGAATCTTTGGATGTCCCACGATTCGATTCCGATTCTTGGGGTCACGATTCCATTCAACTCGATTCTCAATCCAAAAACGATTTTTTAATTCAAAAGCATTTTTTTCCAGATTCAAAACGATTCTCTATTCAAATGGATTCTCGATTCAATACATAGGATTTCATCACAATCTACTCCAGCCAACTGAAGTGACTATACTACAGTAACTTGAAAATGACTGAAGACATGTTGTTTACTGTGATTAGGGTAAGCTTACATTTCATATCACAAACACCATGTAGTGAAAACTCCTGTAACTGTAACCAAAACATTTTTTGTGGAAATTATGAATCGATTTTGAATCGTTCATAACGGGAATCGCGATTCTAATTCGAATCGATTTTTTGACACCCCTAGTTGTTGCTTAAAGGGATTGTGACATTAAAAAAAAGGTTTTGGAATTGTTCTTGTTTTTTTTAGGTTTTCTAATCTCAATTGCACCCAAAAAACATGAACTTTTAACATTCAGTAGATTTTCTGTGATCTGGGGTTTTCTGGCTCAAACAGGTGCTCTGATTTGCCGGCAGTAAGTGACATCACTTACTGCAAATCCCATATATGTCAATGGGATTTGCCAGCAGATGTCACTGTTTCACTGTGTTGCCTGTTTTCATTGTAGCTCAAAAGGCCCAAAAAACCCCAAAGAAAACTTCAGACCACAGAAAATCCACTGAATGTTCAAAGTTCAGGTTTTTTGGGTGTAATTGAGGTCATAAAACCTAAAAGAAAAAAGAAAAATAAATGAAAATGAATGTCATAAAACCTTTAAAGTCCCGACTCCCTAGTATACGTTCATGGATGCGTTGTCGTCCGAAGAAGATGCTGAATGCAGAAGTACAGAAGTAAATTGAAACAGATGATCCGCTGTGGTGACCCTGATGTGAATTAGCCGGAAGAAGAGTTTGTATAGAAGCAGTAAGCTTGTCTATATTTCTTATTAAATGGTTATAAACACAATGGACAGAGTAGTTGCATTTGTTTATTGTATTCAGCAATTAACCAACCTTAACTTATATTGCAATGGGAAAAGATTGATTTTGTAGTTGGCTATGTAGACTTATACATTTGTAATGCTCTTGAATATTGTTGAGTGCATAATTTAAGTGTACATTGGTTTAAAATCAGCTTAATGTTAACAGTGTGAATTAAACGTTTAGTGAGAAAGCACAGTAGGCTAAATGTCTGGTTTTACAGAACTTTTATAGCATCTCATACTTCTGTTCCCTTCCCTCCATCTTATTTGTGTTAACACTAATGTATTGTTATGTTGTTTGTTATTTATGTAATGTTATTGTTATGTGTCTGGTACAAACAATATAGAGTACTACTCATGAGTTGGCCAGTGTTAAGACACACTAATGGGCATGTCAAAAGGCAGAACTGGTATAGCAACAATTGCGGCTTCTTTCTGTATTTTTACAAATTGGTGGCAAAAACCTAAAATAAATATTTATCTATAATGACATGCCAAAAATAGGTACAACAGGTTGACATTTTGGGGTATATAATTCCCCTCTAGACTGTATTGGTAAATGATGCACAACGTACCGATATAGTAAATTAAAAGATAATTCAGAACCATTGGAAAGTTGTACATTGCAGAATAATATGAGTTTGACACAAAATCCCAAGGCACACCTGGACTTGTCTCACACCAGTGTGCCCTCTGGCTCTGCACACCGGTTGGGAACCACTGCTGTAGGCAAACTATCACATTTGACTTTTTTTTTTACATTGCTGCAACTTCTTCAGTCAAAAGACTAGGTCTACGTTTTGAGTTTTGGTCTTGAGGTGGCAGCATTCCAATGAGTGTCGATATTCGACGCTCCTTTGTGCTGGCTGGGGGTGGTGGTCCGATGGCTGGCATTTTACGCTGCTGTGGGTCGGCTGCGGGTGGCAGCAGTCCAATGGCTCCAATGATCGACAGTCGGCGCTGCTGTAGGACGGCTGGCTTTGGTGTGTCCTGCGGACAACATCCAGTGGTGGCTTCAATCACTGTACATAAACCAAGGCACACAGACACAGTAAAGTATTTTTGTGTCATGGTCATGAATACTAACTAACACGTGATCTTAAGCCCGAGTTAGAGTTCGTCGTCTGACATTCTATACACAGAAAATACTGTAGCTGATCTACAAGATGTTACAGCACATACATTTGGTATTACTTACTAGTATTGAGGCTTTGCATCTCTTTGTCCAAAGTTTCAATTTCCTCAGCAATTCTCTTCTCGGTGCCTTCTTCTTTTTTCTTTCCACCAATTGCTTTGGCCATGTCAACAACTGCAAACAGATCATCAACATGAATGATTCAAAAACAGTTGAATTTACGTTTATTCATAATGAAAGATCACCCCCACTATGCTATACTCACTGGACATTTTCCGCCTTGGTCCTCCCGCTCCGATTGTGGACATTTTCCGAGGAGTGGGCAGGGTTTCTCCTCCACTGATCTCGCTTTGCAGATTGACAAGCGTTCGCCTGAATCCTGCCATCAGCTCCAGCTCCTTCTTCCTGTACTTCTGCTCCAGACATTCCTTCGTCTCTTCCTGTCTCTTCACCTCTTTCCTTCTAAACTTTTCCTCAAGCCTCTGGTGGACATCGTTCATGTCAGGCTTGAACGGCCGGCTGTCATTCACTGTCACCATCTCCGCTATCAGCTCAAACAGCCTGGTCACCTGGGCCTCGTCTGTCGTCTTCGTGTTGTCAAGGACGTGGTACTGGTTCTGACACTTCTCTACCACCCAGTGCAGGGAGGAGCCCTCCCTCTCTATGTACTCCTCCACTGGTACACCCGCCATCATGTCTCCGTAGGTGAACAGCAACAGCGTGTGAATCCAGACACTGTCATCGAACAGGCCCATGTGTTCCTCCACCGCCCTCCGATGAGCCTCTGTGAACGTCACGTCCATGGAAACGACCAGCAGAACAGCGTGGACTCCTAGAGGATTGAGAGACACACCTTGGACGATCTCTCTGTCCATCTCTTGAGTGCGCAGTGAAATATCATTACACCAGCCAGGGGTGTCGATCACAGTTATGAGTTGGCCGCCAACTATTGACGTCTTGTCCTGGCAGCGCTCGGTTTTGTGTGTGGCAAAGACACACCTGCCAAGGAGGATGTTTCCTGTTGCACTCTTTCCTGCTGTTTTCGGGCCTAGCATCACTACCCTGATATCCTGTAGCTCATTTCTGGATCCTGAGAAGAGAAGAACACTAGGCCATTATATACTGAAAAACGTGCATGCTGTAGCTACTTGAAACCAAACAGTGACACATACAGGTATTTCAATTGTTTCAATTCAAATTATATTTAAGGAACACTTAAAGGTGCACAGTGGTACCTTTTCTGTCTGTTCACTGTGTCTCAGATGATGAATGTGGACAGCTCAAACAGTTACCTGCCGATTATGTCTTTGTTGGGAATTTCAAGCTTACCACGGGCCACCTCTGAGACACGGAACCAGAATAAACATCATCTCTATTGACCATCATAGATGGACATTAAGTTGAAAAGGGTGAAGTTTTCCTTTAAAAGCTCATATATTTTCAAATTATTTTTACACTAAAGTAACATTCATTTTGAAAAGTAATTCTAAACCTTACTTTTGCGATTCTCTCTTTCTGTACTGACTTTAGCCTCCCGCAGTTTCACCCCTTGCTCCATTGCCTTTCTTTTATCCTCCATGCTCAGATAGATGATCTTATCTGGAATAAAAGGATTGTTGCCATTCGTAGCAAGCATTCCGTGGATTTTCTCCATCAAATCTATGACCTGGGTGCCATCGTGTGTATTCGTGTTGTCAAGGACGTGGTATCTGTTGCCACATTTGTCCACCAGAGCCTGCAGGTCTCCTCCTCCTCCCTCGATGTGCTCTTCTATGGTCTTGGCTCCCAGCCAGTCCCCTCTGGTGAAAACCACCAAGGTATACCTCCACATGTGCTCGCCAAGCAGCTCCAGGTGTCCAAGCGTCACCTCCCTGTGCTTACTGTCAAACGACGCGTCCGCATCGATTACCAGCAGGAAGGCGTGGGCCCCGGGGCGACACTTGAACAAGCTGCTTGTGACTGCCTGTTTGATCAGTCCAGGGGTGTCCTGGACAGAAGAGTCTTTCCACCAGCCCGGTGTGTCCACCAGGATCACAGCGGTTTGGTTGACGAAACCCTGGCGGACCACCGAGAGGGCCGTGCTCTTCTCGTCGTCCTGCTCCTTGATCCCCAGGATGGTGTTCCCTACGGAGGTCTTCCCGACACGTCGGCTTCCCAGCAGAACCAGTCTGAGCTCTGGGAGTCGACTCGGGACCTCTGGCAAATTAGACAAAACGTAGTGATATAAGAATGCAGAATGTTCATTATTAGGAATGAAAATAAAAGTTGAACGTGTATTGTTGGGGTCAGTAACGAATGCCTGGTTCAGGCCAAAGATTTGTGACGAGATGACACTTTTAAGCCCGATTTGCACTTCATCGTATCGTATGATGGTGTCACACGCTGAAAATAGAACGTGAAAATGATCTAGAAACTGAGCTTGTAGATCGTCTGTTCTGGGTGTCGGGAGCATTTTAATCTGGGTAATCTGGGTGTCGGGAGCATACCGTAAAAATGAAATTGTTGAGACAATGAATTAGGTCTGAATTACGAGTGAGTCCTCAAGGCCTACATCTATTTTGACTGTTGTACATCGTACCTGGAATCTGTAAACTCTGCTCCTGGGCCCTCTGACATCTTTTTGCTGCTCTTTGGGCTGCTTCCCGTTGCTTGATTTCAATCATCTGAAAGAGAGGCTCGTCTACCTCATAGTAACCACCGTTGTAACACACCATCTCATCTATCATCCCCAGTAGTGAGGTGACCTGGGACACGTCACCTTTGTCCTTGTTGTTGAAGACATGGTACCTGTGCCTGCATTCCTCCACTAACCAAAACAACTCCTCCCCCCCACTCTCCAGGTGCCGGTCTATGCTCATGCCCTCGAGGGAGTCCCCACGCGTGAACAGCACTAGGGTGTTCGCCCAAACCCTCTCGCCCAGGAGATTCATGTGTTCTTCTAGGGTTTTCCTCTGTGCCTTGGTGAACGGCGTGTCGATAGGAACAACGACGAGGAAAGCGTGCGGGCCGGGCAGACACCTGGACACGTGGAGCTTGAACTTCTGCTTGTCCTCCTCTGGGATCTCGGCACACGAGAGGGAGGTGCACCATCCCGGGGTGTCGAGCACGCTGAGCACCCTCCCGTCCACCATCTCGTGTCTCAGCTCGGACTGGGTGGTTCTGGTACGGCCACACTCAAACCGCTCTCTTCCCAGTATGGTGTTTCCTGATGAGCTCTTTCCAGACCATATCCCACCGATCAGAATGATTCTAACCTCGGACAGAGTGATGCTCGCTTTTGTCTCTGTATAAGACAAAATGAATACATTCCACAAAATAAAAAAGGTGAAAGGTAAGTGTTTGTTAAAACAAGACATAGAAAACACATATAAAACATTTACACACTATTTATGTATACACTATTTATGTATACACTATGTGTGTGTGTGTGTGTGTGTGTGTGTGTGTGTGTGTGCGCTCTCGCGCATGTGAGTGTGTGAGTGTGTGAGTGTGAGTGAGTGTGTGTGTGTGTGTGTGTGTGTGTGTGTGTGTGTGTGTGTGTGTGTGTGTGTGTGTGTGTGTGTGTGTAACTATAGTTTTTGCCGGCTGCCGAGCCCTAATGACTTTGGGACGGGCCTGTCTAGAATGAATGGACAGGTATCAGTCGAAAAGGGAGACATCGAAAAGGAAGGACGGGTGGGGAGGAATCAACATTTGGAATGTCAGAACAGGTCAGCTCCATGGAGATCTAAGGGTTTGATGAAGTATAAGATCAACATAGGTGATCTGACATAGTCTTCTCCATGTATGGCTATCTAGTATCCAGGGTTTGATGAGGTCAGTGTTTTGATCTTCATATATGGAGATGGACATGGCGCTTTGGCATGGGGGGTCAGATCAACATATGGAATGAATTATGTGCTGTCCATATATGGAGAGTACAGGGTTTGATGAGGTCAGATCAACATATTGAATGTCAGAACAGGTCAGCTCCATATATGGAGGGTGGCAGCAGGGGCAGTGTCTTGAGTGTACAGGGTTTGATGAGGGCCCAGGTAGGGCCGGAACTTAATTTTCAGGCCTATTGAGAACTATAGTTTTCGCCGGCTGCCGGTGACTAACTGACTGACTGACGGGAAATGGACGATTTCATAGGTAACGGCGACCTGCAGTCACAATAACATGCTGTTTGTGCCATCTCTAAAATCTTCTCAGGGAAGACTACTGCAGTCATTTTTGAGGGGCACTAGTCCCTAGCTCCTATGTCCAGCTTTGAGGGTAAATTTGTGTAAACACAAACATTGTCTTAAGACAAACATTGAATGCCATTGACAACGAATGACCATCCATCTTTGAGTGTTTGTTCAAACACAAACATTGTGTAAATACTGTGGCTCAAGAGGTAGAGCAGGTCGTCCAATGATTCTGATTGGCCGGAATGAGATGATGTATGATGATGTATGATAAGAGCGCCCCTCACTTTACAAGGGTGTGATTTTTTATAGCAAAGTGTCTCAGTCAGGGTATTGATTCCTGAAGAATGCCATTCATTTAAAATGGGATCGAAAAACGTCAACAAATATGTTTACACTGTAGGCCTATATATAATCTTAGACTTAAAAGCCAAGGCAGTTGTTATATAAATAAATGCTCTGCGTAATCATCTGTGAATGACCCCTTTGTTAATATATTTCAACAGACTTCACTCCTTCTTATGTCATATTTGTTTTAGATTCATGAGAATGTTTTACCTCCTGAATATACTTACCATAACAGCAGTAAGGAATGGCCTTCGATAATCAAAATATCCTCATTCCTGGAGGTCAGGAAACTATTTGTACACTCTACAGTACATCCTTCAAAGGTGTTACCGATGATACTAAGGCTCTGTTCCATTTAGTGGATCTCAAACCTTTTCATTTCAAGGACCCATATAACTCAGATTATACCACAGGTCTGCTCTGTTTTCCCAGAGCGCAGCAAACTCGGTGGCTATAGGCTAGCTAGTTTCTTGGGACATTTGTGGTCGTAGTGACTACATCTGTCATTAAAAAAAACATGTTTTGGTTTTAAGGGTAACGGTTGTAAAATTGCAATATTACACTCGGGGGTGTGGTTTAACGTGATTATTGCCACTTCAGTGATGCTTGCAGAACTCGACTACATCTTGTTCCTGACCGCATCACCGTCGTGGCAATAATCACGTTAAACCACACCCTCTCGTGTAATATTGCTTAAGTGTACAAATGGAACCACTATACACTCAGATTTACACACCCATGTGGAACCCACTCTAAGGACACTTTGAGACCCGCTGCACTGTTTAGCAGAGTGCTTCCAGTGAGCTAACATGCACAACAATAGCAGCACAGTAGCACCCTGACTCTGTTTGAACAGAATGGAACATATCCTTCATTAGTATAATCAGGAACACCTGTGAAGGAAGTAGGGAAGGGGTGTGGAACTTAGGTGTGGAAGTAGGAAGGGTTCTGTGTGCCAAAGTGTGCCATGCGTGTATGGCAGTGCCCTAACCTTTAACATTATCCCTGAAAGACTGTGCTTGCAAGCATTCCTAGATACGCAGCCTCTAACCTCCCAGAACTTTATAGGCATTATCTACAGAAATGGGAAAATAATCAGCCCTGCATGCTAAACCCAATACTTATTTTACCACTAGTGCTCTTTCGGCACAGATATTTATTGCTACACAGTGCATTGTGAGCTTGTAGATCTAATATTTCCCCAATGTCACCCCATAATAGGGTTCATGCACTAAAAGCGTGTCTTCACAAAGCATCTTTATTATTACAAAGCTTTTGACTGTACCTTAATTCCACAAATATCTAAAACAATTCTACTATACTGTTCTAGTATATTATAGTATATCATAATCCATCTTGAAAGACTCACCAAGATCGTCTTCCATTTCTGTGATCATTTTCTTTCCTAACCCGAGGCGCTGTTAAGGTTTGTCTCCCAGAGCTCTATTGATTTCAGCCTCTCCCGTCAGCTAAGCCTCAGTGTCAAAACAGTTTTGATCTTCTTCGTCACCATTAAACTTTACAGAATATTACTCTCCCAGTCATTGTGCTGATCTGACTGTAGCTCGACTGTCTCAAACTACAGCCTAACCTACTGCAGTGCATTATATATCGGGTGCTCTTCTTATATCACATGATTTGTTTTTACAAAGAGACTCATCTGAATACTGGGAGGTGGTTTGGGTTTGGGGGTGTGATATGATATCAATGTACTTCAAAGATCTTTAATCCAAACAGGCGGGGATGACAGCACAGCACAGGACAGTTCTGCTCACATTTAGTTTATTATAAAGAATCACGTAAGAATTATTTTGTGTTGAATTTTTTTTTAAACTACGGAAAAGTAATCGATGTATAAATGTATAAAATTACAATCTTTTGAAAATAGATTATGCACAAGCTCACAATGTGTCATGCCACAGCTCGCTTGGTCCCTCCGTTGGTTCCCGGTCGCTACCCGCACAGAATAAAACATTCTGATGCTGGCATTCAAAGCAACCAAAGGTAATTAACGTTCCACATGTTTAGTTAAGTTTATTAGCACAATAAAAAGAGTATCAATAAAAGAGAACTATGTGCAAGTGAGAAAAGAAACCCATGGAGGGCTTATTATGTGGTTCTCACCAAATATAATATACAAATAGTAAGTATGGAAAATAACAAATATAACAAATACGTACATTAATTAGTAATTACACTTGTGAAGTGTGTGTGTGAGTGTGTGTCCCAAACTCTTCTCCCTTCTGGCTCCAAAACTATGTAATACACGTCCCATTACAATCAGAACTGCAGCCTCACTCCCAACCTTCCGTCGTAATCTGAAAACCCACCTCTTCAGACTCCATCATGGCCCGTAGCACTTGCCCTAGCCCTGAATTTTTTATGTAGACTTAGCACTATAAAGTATACATGCATAGTTCCATTATATAAATATTCCCATGTTACGTTAGCTTAGGTATATGATTCATGATAACTACTTTTTATGTATTTGATGTATTACCATGTTTTTTGTTCTTGTTTAATGTAAATCGCTCTGGATTAAGAGCGTCTGCTAAATGCCTAAATTGTAAATAGTAAATTGTGTCACGACTAGCAATGGGTTATTTTCAAATGCCCAAAATGTATACAGAGCTGAAGTGGTTAATGTATGTTTTGTAATAATAATCAAAATCTAAAGTAACTAGTAACTACATTTGTCAAATAATTTTAGTAGAGTAAAAGTATAATATTTGCCTCTGAGATGGAGTAGAAGTAAAAGTACTGAATATTGGAAATACTCCAGTACTTAGTTACTTTCCACCACTGCTCCCAGGATATAATTGTTTATCTAGCAGGTTTGACATCTCCATCCAGGACAGATCCCACTGCACTTCGGACACATCTTGCTTGGTCTTGGGCAGAGCCATCGCTGCTCCTTCCTTGGTGCTCGGACAACAGCCACGAGTGCAGCTCATTTGGTACCTTTGGCCCAGCAGAATAACATGCATTCAGTGAGCTCAATGCACTTACAGTAACTACTTCCCAATGCCCGCTGCACCAAATCTCTTTGCAGAACATAGCAGATCTATCACAATTCACATACCAGTGAGCTTGTAGATCGAATGTTCACCCATGAACCAGAATAGGTTCATGTGGTTAAGCTAGGAAATGCTGCTCAATCATGCTATGTATATGTGAGACTTGCACATTTTATTGACCCTGTTGCTTTGGCATCCTCTGCTCTACATACCTGTCTAAGGCACCTGACACACCTTAGGCACCTGACAGCTGTCTCCTCGATGTCTCCTGTGTCTTCTGTGTCGCAAGCTCGCAATTCATTTCCAAACGGGAGTCACGTTGACGAGACAAGCTTGCTCCCTGGCTGTCTTTTGCCCTCCCCCACCCCCCATGGAACAAGGTTGTCTCGTCAAACCACGTGACTCCCAAATGAATGAAATGAATTGCGAGCTTGTGAAACACAGAAGACACAGGAGACACAGAGGAGACAGCTGTCTCTTAGAACCGTTTGACCGCCAGGATTCATTAATCTATTTATCGCGCATTGCCACGGCCTTTCAACCCTTATTTTGAAGAGCCAAATATCTGTAACCGGGTGTTACAATGACATAATGCTGTGTGTGGTGTCTTGACCGGTTGTTGCTCTCTCGCTCGGTGCCGACCGCGAGTATCACAGCGGCTGCTGTCGGCCGTTGAAAAACCTTGTTTTCACCACACTTTCACCACTTGCACATAGAGTGCAAACTGTGGATGGCGCGCATCTTCAAAATGACCGTGTCCACTGTCACACTTTACACTGGGATGCTAACGAGAGACAGCTATCGATGCGATCCGATCAAAACATGGATTAAAGAATATAAAGCCTAGAAAACGTAGGCTACGCTGTTGGCGGGCTGCCAGACAAAAGTTAATCTACGCTTTCTACGCTTCTGGCGGGCTCCGTGTAGGTGTGTCAGTTGCCTTTTCATTTTGTTTTAATTTAACAAAAAATATTTTGCAGCACATATACGTGGCACAAAGTCCCAGCAACATTTCACAGCTTACCTGTATAAGTCAGTGACTAATAAAAACGCATTGAATTTTGTAGAATAGGTAAACCAAAGTACTATGATATAGAGTGGAACTAACCTGTGGACAAGCCAGATAGTCAGTGGAATGAGGAGCAGGAGTAGCACAATAAAACACGTGAGGGAGGCCCATTTCCACACACCTGAACAAGGAAATGACAAATCACGTTGCAGTATGTCTACATTATTCAACCGGTTCTGTTGTACTGTCTGCATGTTTCTACAACATACTGTGCATGCCTACAGAAACAAACTTTTCAGTATTATGCCTATTTCTTCCAAGATCATCAGATCGGGGGAATCACCCACACTTGATATGAACAATAAGGCCATCACATGGTTAGTACTTTCAATATCAAATGACACTGATCATCCCCTGTATCGCTTTTTCAACCTGATGCCATCAGGACAAAGATACAGAACCTTAGCGTGGAAAAGGGAGTATGAGTTTTGTCCCCTCCCTCAGCCATCGCAGCATTAAACAATCTACCCCGCCGATAGGATCGTTCTAAAATGACATAGATGCTTTCCCAGTTTTAACAGGTTAAGACTTTACTATTCCTATAATTTTTCGTCATGTTTTGTATGCTGAGGTTAATACGACACCATTGATAACTTATTATGTAAACACCAGGTAGGCCTATACTGATCTTTTAAATATGAACATTATTAGCCAATTATACAAAACTACAAGAAAACCATGTATGATGGCAAAGCATATTTCAGAAACAGATTGCCTTTCATACAAGGGGGAAACTGTCCCATATTACATCCGCTGATTACACTGACAGCATTTTACATCTAAGACATCTTTTGGTACATGCTCTGAAAACTCTCTGATATCACTTTACCATCACCAGTGGCATCTGTCGACCGATCTGTCGATGTTGAGTTACCTAAGATGAGGGCGTAAAAAAACTCATATCATATCAATGGCTCATTTTCGGCAATCCATAATGAATTCTTATGTTTATGTTTATTTATTTGATATGGACATAACAATCACATTGCTCAGTGCACAATTGTACAACTTGTAGATGCATCGTTTACAGTGTGTTAGCACGAGTGCTAGTTTTCACCACTTGTCCATATAGGACAAGTGGTATCCATAGGACAAGTGGTATCCATAATGAATTCTTATGGTATCCAATAATCCAGGTCCCACCAACTATCCATTCTTACTTCTCACAGCCAGCCAGCTTTCTGAACTCTCCATCTGTCGATCCCGGGACGCACATTTGTAAAAGCCTTGGTGGGCGCTCGTCACATTGTCAATAGTCATCTTTATGACTTTGTCTGTCTTGTAGGAGCTCAGAGTGACAACTTCCACTCCGTTCCTGAAGAAGGTGGTCTCACTGCGGCTCTTATTCCAGTAAATGCAGGACAGGACCACCACGTCTCCCTCTGAGACGGCGTGGACGGGGCTCTCAAGAATGATGCTTCCATCTGTCGGAAAAGGATCATTCAGTCAATCGAACTAATCAGATAATGTAATCGATAAGTTAATCAAACGATAAATTATCATTACCCAGTTTGGTCATGTTTATACCAAGGTGTATTTTCAGATTTTACAGGTGTTTTTGAAAAGTGCTATGCATATAAATAAAACATATGCATAGCAAAGAAAAGAGCAAAGAAAACATTAAACTGTACCAAATGGGGGTCGTGGCCAAACGCATATCAAAATGGGAGTCCTTGAAATGAAAAAATATTTAGATAATACAGTAGATTAAGCATCCAGGAGGCTCACAGCTTACTGAGATATTGACCGCATTGCTGCGGACCCCGGCCCTCTCACACCAGTACAGCCCACCATTACCACTGTACACACTGGAGAAGATGCACGTCTCCCTGGTCTTCGGGATAACGGTGCCCTCCAGTGGCGAACACGATCCATTCTGGAAGTCAGCGGTTCTCAGTCCAAAGTCCTTGGTCAGTTGTTGGAGTACCCAGCCTGTGGAGTTGTTAGACTCAGACGTGGGACATTGCACTGCGAAACGGTCCCCTCTGTAGAACTGTCTGCTACTGGGAGTGACTGTAAGCATGGAATGGGCCAGATCTGGGAGAGAGAGAGAGAGAGAGAGAGAGAGAGAGAGAGACAGAGAGAGAGAGAGAGAGACAGAGACAGAGACAGAGACATCTTGAAATCTGAAGGTTTCCGGTTCGATCCCCAGCTCCTCCTGGCTGAAGTGTCCTTGAGCACGACACTGAACTGAACCCCTAACTGCTCCTGATGAGCAGGTTGGTGTCGGCACGATTTCCTGTGCCATCGGTGTGTGAATGTATGGGTAAATGTTCTTTGGAGAAAGGCGCTATTCAATCAATCAATCAATCAAACCCATTTTGTAGGAGTAACCTTTTTTTTTTTTTAAGATATTTTTTTGCGGCTTACGCCTTTTTTTTATTGATTTTTGAAGGGACAGACAGTAGGCTGACAGGAAACGGGAGAGAGATGGGGGATGACATGCAGTAAAGGCCGTGTCGGGTCCGGGAGTCGAACCCGCGGCACACTGCGACTGGATTACCAGTCCGGTGCCCAGACCGTTACGCTACGGCCTGGGCCTTGTAGGAGTAACCTTGTCCAACCTTGCACAGTACTACTGTAGCTTACTCTACACTGTGCACCTCCACAAAACATGACACCACGCAGAGAGGTGGAAATTATGTATTTTCCAGCATACTCAGAGTTTTCACTTAAGTAAAATAATCAATAGGCTACCACAAAGTAGCAATATTCTGCACAGTAACTACTAAAGTTTTCAAATAATTATAGTGTAGGAGCCGATCTACTATAGGCCATCACATCATGTATGTGCCATCATGCCATGTCTAACATTCCTGTTAGTGTGCTTTGTCACCCTCTACAGACAGGGCAGAGAGGACATAAATGACCTGGCCATCAGAGGGCCAGGTGTTGTTGATTGGAGGTTCACAGTTTTTTACGTCTGGTTTTTGTTCTACACCTCCTTCTATTCTCAGTTACAGTTATATGCTAAAAGTATCTTTATTTTTGTTTTCAACTTGGTTCAAATAAACCTTTTGAGTTCAACTTTAATTCTTCGCCTGGACATTCCTCATTTCCCTTTTTTGGTCAAGTTTACTGCACAAAGCCAGTCAGTTGGAAAAAGGTACTCTCAGTCAACCACCACAAAGAACAAAAGGTCTCTACAATTGTAAAAAACTACCTTTCTGGAGTACAGGACTAAATGGACAACATGGATTCATGGAGTTTGGACGGATTGATTTCTGGATTGGAGAAGAATGTGACTCAGTTTGGAGTGACATATGGACAACAGCAATGAAAATGTTTGAACAAGCAGCAAAGCATCACAGCCATTGGTGAGAAATACAATCGTATTGTATAGCAGGTTCTTCTCTTCTGTGTATTTGGTTGAATTTGAACACAGTTGAAAGAAGTACTACTGCTGGTCCATTGGGGACTATTGTTTGGATTTTGGCTGGTGTTGTGTGCACCCCTGCTGTGTATTCTTGCTGTGAATTACATGTTGGAAATGGAAAATGAGTGACACAAACGTCACAGACACAAACAGAATGGATCAAATGGAGGAGGACACAAGGAGGAGGGTCAAGCTCTCAGCCAAAGCGCTGGGTAATAAAATTGAAAAGAATCAGAAGGACCGCCACTCACATGTGAAACAAATGAAAGAGCTCACAAGAGAAATTAAAGGGCTAATGAAAAATGACGCAAATACAAAGGATGTGCAAAGCACAATGGGGGAACTGATAAATGAGTACGAAAATGCAAAAGCAGTACACAATTCACTAATCTTATCAATTCCACAGGAGGAACTTGAAAATCAGAATGTGTGGTTTTCACGTGTTTCAAAACACCATAAAGATTTCATGGAGGATGTGAAACTGTGGTTTGTTAAGCTTGGAATGCCAATGTATGAAATGTCAATGCATGAAATGAGTAATGTGGAAGAAACTGGGCCAGTTACTGAATTTATGTGTTCACCTGAAGAGGTGGAAATGAATGTTGGACATGTACGGCATATTGAAATACCTGCTAGACAGGACAAAATAAATGATGGGCAGCAGGAGACAATACCACCTAATGCTCAAATGCACTCTGATCAGTCACAACAGGTATCTCAATCACAACAGGCAACATCTGAAACAGTTGACTTACAGGAAACGATTCAACCTGGTGACAGTGTATCAAATGCAAGCAAGAAAACAAAAGGTTCTAGTAGAGCTTCAAGTACAGCATCAGCACGATTGAAAGCTGAGGCAGAAATGGCTGCTCTCATCGTTAAGCAAAAAATGATACAGGATAGACATGCCCTAGAGGTACAAATGGAGCAGCTAAGAAGACAAAAAGAACAGTTGGAGCTGGACACAAACATGGCTGCTAATGTGGCAAAAATGAAGGTGCTAGGTTCAAGGAGATCTGATGTTTCTATTACATCTAAAGTGACAGATGGGATGAGATCATATTTTGAGAAGAGACAGCAGGCAGCTGTTTCCACATCACATGCACAACCCACTCCAAGACAGGTCCCCTCACAACCCAGACAGGCACCAGCTCTAATTGCAACACCCACAGGTGGCGCTGTGGCTCCGGTCTATTCACTGACAGCAAACCCAATACCAGAGAGAGATGTTGGGGCATCAGCACCAGCAGGCACTGCCACAGGCAGAGCTGTGGCTCCGGCCATCCGGCCTCGCACTACAGCACCTGCGGCAAGCCAGACGGGTACCAGAGGTCAAGTTGAACAAGGCAACAATATCTATTCTGTCATGGAGAAACAAAATGAAATCACAGCCCTACTCATTCAACAACAATGTCTGTCTTCTATGCCCAAGAAGGAAATTCACATTTTTGATGGTGACCCACTTAAATATCATACCTTTATAAAATCCTTTGAACATAACATCGAAACTAAGAACCCAAATCCCACAGATTGTCTTTATTATCTGGAACAGTATACCCAAGGACAACCAAGGGAACTTGTGAGGAGTTGCTTACACATGATGTCGGACAGAGGATACAGGAAGGCTAAGTCTCTACTGAAGGAGCATTTTGGCAACGAGCATAAAATCTCAACAGCCTATGTGGAGAAGGCTCTTTTATGGCCGTCAATAAAACCTGATGACACTACAGCTCTGCAAGCTTACAGTCTTTTCCTACGAGGATGTTGTAATGCCATGGAAGATGTCAACTACATGCACGAGCTTGATATGCCTTCTAATCTGTTGATAATCATTAAGAAGCTGCCTTACCGCCTAAGAGACAAATGGAGAAATATAGTATGTGACTTCCAGGAGAACCACGGCCGAAGAGCAAGCTTTAAGGACATTGTATTTTTTCTCGAAAAACAAGTCAGAATTATTACAGATCCCATCTTTGGTGACATTAAAGACGACCCAGTGAATAAAGACACAAGAAGGTCCAAGTCACAATCACACCCCAAAATAAAAGGAAGTATTTTTGCAACAACCGTGACGGCTGCAAAAGAAAAAGGAACCCAGGAAAAGAAAAGTCAGTTTTCTGTAAAGAGATGCTTATTCTGTGAAGGAGAGCATGCACTAGAATTGTGCCCAGAGTTGGAAAAGAGGACACATAACGAAAAGTTCACTTTTCTAAAAGAGAATGGAATATGTTTTGGCTGCATGTGCAAAGGACACGTCAGTGCAACATGTAGACGAAGACTAAATTGCAGCATTTGCGGCCTAAGGCACCCCAAAATGCTACATATTTACAGAGACCCATCTGAAATGAAGGAAATCACCAAAGACAAAGCCATGGCTTCCGTGCTGACAAGCGGTCTTACTGGGGCCGGTGAAGACAACTGCAAACTTGCAATAGTACCGGTTCAAATAAAGGCCAGGAAAGGGAACACAACAGTGCATACTTATGCATTCCTTGACCCAGGCAGCACGGCATCATTTTGTACAGCGGGGCTAATGGCTAGACTCAACCTTCAAGGAAGAAAAACTAACATCTTATTAAGAACTATGGGTCAGAAGAAAGTTATCGAAACACGCATTGTTTCAGGCCTAGAAGTGGCTGGACTGGACACTAATGACTTTTATATTCTTCCAGGCATTTACACACAGAAGGAAATGCCTGTAACTAGAGAGAACATCATCAGAAAGGAGGATCTATCTAAATGGCCATATCTGAACAAAGTGCACATCCCTGTCATTGATGCCGAAGTGGAGCTGCTGATTGGAACAGACGCCCCAAAAGTAATGGAACCTTTGGAAGTAATTAACAGCAAAGGAGATGGACCGTTTGCTGTGAGAACACATTTGGGGTGGATTGTCAATGGACCACTTGGACATCATGATGGCACAGACACAACCTGCCATCCAACTGTCCAATGCAATAGAATTTCAATTGACAAAATAGAGCAGCTCTTGATCAGCCAATATAATCAAGACTTCAGTGAGAAGGCATCTGAGGATAAGCCTGAGATGTCAATGGAAGACAGGAAATTCATGAAATGTGCAAATAATAGTGTAACACTAAAAGATGGACACTATTATCTAGATTTGCCTTTCAGGAGAAACAACCTTATCATGTCAAATAATCGTTCAGTTGCAGAACAGCGCCTCCTAGGGCTGAAAAGGAAATTTGAAAAGAATGAACATTTCAAGAAAGAGTACATTAACTTTGTAGCTGATGTAATTGAAAAGGGCTATGCCGAAGTGATACCATCAGAGCAGCTCAAAAAGACAGACGGGAGAGTTTGGTACATTCCACATCACGGCGTGTATCACCCCAAAAAGAAAACATTAAGAGTTGTATTTGACTGCAGTGCATCCTACCAGGGAAAGTCACTCAACTCTGAGCTGCTGCAAGGCCCCGATTTGACAAACAGCCTAATTGGAGTGCTTCTGAAATTTAGAAAGGAGCCTGTGGCTGTTATGGCAGATATCCGCTCAATGTTCCATCAAGTGAGGGTGTCTGCAAAGGACGTCGACTTTCTAAGATTTCTGTGGTGGCCTAATGGCGATGTCAGTAAAAGCCCAGTCGAACATCGCATGCTTGTTCACCTATTCGGAGCTACTTCGTCACCCAGCTGCTCAAGCTTTGCATTGAAAAGAACAGCCGAGGACAACAAGGCTCATTTACACCCAGAAATAGCAAGCACCATTAATAATAACTTTTACGTTGATGATTGTTTGAAGTCAATGGCCACAGAACAGGATGCTCTACAAATGGTTAAAAACCTGTCAAATGCCTGTCACATGGGAGGATTTCATCTCACAAAGTGGATGAGTAACAGTCGCACTGTGCTCTCCGCTATTCCCGAGGAAGACAGAGCCAAAGAAGTTAAAACGTTGGATTTGGATAAAGAGGAGCTCCCCATGGAAAGGGCACTGGGACTACAGTGGAATGTCGAAAATGACACATTTGTGTTCAAAATCACACTGAAAGAAAAGCCACTCACTCGAAGAGGAATGCTTTCTGTATTAAGTTCAGTTTATGATCCACTTGGATTTTTAGTCCCACTAACCCTTCCTGTAAAAAATATGCTCCAGGAACTATGCAAAGAAAAGTATGGATGGGATGAGAACATTCCACAAGCAACATCTAAAAAATGGACCGACTGGACATCTAGTCTGACAAAGCTGACCGATTTTAGCGTGCCTCGCTGCATCAAACCAAAAGACTTTGGAGAATCAACAAGCTCCCAATTACATCACTTTTCAGACTCCAGTGAAGATGGATATGGCACTGTGAGCTACCTACGGATGAAAAACAGCAGAGGGGAAGTGTCAGTTTCATTTATGATGGGAAAAGGAAGAGTGGCTCCCTTGAAACAGATCACAGTACCCAGGATGGAGCTCACAGCTGCAGTACTATCCGTAAGAGTGGACAAAATGCTGAGGTCAGAACTACAACTGGAACTCGAGGAGTCTGTCTTTTGGACAGATAGTCAGACTGTGTTGAAATACATTTCCAATGAAAAAACACGATTCCACACCTTTGTAGCCAATCGCATAGCTGCGATCCGGGCGAACACCAGCGCGTCACAGTGGAGGTATGTAAGCACAAATTTCAACCCAGCAGATCTCGCTTCCAGAGGACTAAGTGCCAAGAAGTTTGTTGAATGCAAACGATGGATACAAGGTCCAACGTTTCTCATGAATTCTGAAAATGACTGGCCAGCTAACTACGTTGATTTACAGTTTAACCCAGTGGATGACCAAGAGGTCAAAAGAAAGGTTGTCTCATATACAACCAATGTTCAAAACACACAAAGCCCAACAGACCAGCTACTATCTCACTTCTCAGACTGGCTGAGACTCAAGAAGGCAGTGGCTTGGTACTTGAAGTTTAAAGATGTTCTGAGAAAACTTGCAAGAAAGAGAAAGGAAATGGAACTCAAGGAAACTGGTGTAAATACACGTTGCCAAAGCAAAAATGTTGCTTCAAAAATGCACCCATTCAACTCCATTGTGAACGGTCAGAACATCACTGTAGATGACATGGAAGAGGCTGAAAAGGTCATCATTGGAATTAGCCAGAGTCAAACATTCCCTGAAGAATTGGCAAAGTTGCAAATGGCACCATCTTGTGTGCAAAAAACAAGCTGCATATTCAAGTTGGATCCAGTGTTGGATAATGGCTTATTAAGAGTTGGTGGACGTCTCAACCGTGCAGCCATGCCCCAACAGGTAAAACATCCCATCATCCTGCACAAAAATCACCCAATCTCTACTCTGATACTACGTCACATACATGAGTGCACAGGCCACAGTGGAAGAAATCACATGATGTCTGAGCTTCGTAAGAAGTACTGGATCACAAATGCAAACTCAGCAGCAAGAAAGGTGATCACCAAGTGCACTGTGTGCAGACGTGTAGCAGGAAGGACCAAAGTACAGAAAATGGCAGACCTGCCCCAAGAACGACTAATTCCTGATCTGCCACCCTTTACAAATGTTGGAATGGATTACTTTGGACCAATCCAAGTAAAAAGAGCAAGAAGCCTTGTCAAGCGGTATGGAGTGATCTTTACCTGTATGACCAGTAGGGCAGTGCATTTAGAGATGGCATACTCCTTAGACACAGACTCTTGTGTACATGCCATTCGGAGATTCATATGTCGGAGAGGTCAAGTATCTCACATCCGTTCAGACAATGGCACTAATCTGGTCGGTGCAAAAAAAGAACTACGTGAAGCCCTAATGAATCTGAACCAGGACAAACTAAGGAATTCTTTATTGAAAGATGGCATCAAGTGGACTTTCAACCCCCCATCAGCATCACACCACGGTGGAGTGTGGGAAAGGCTCATCAGAATGGTGAGAAAAGTCCTATTATCAGTTTTACACCAGCAAGTGCTTGATGATGAAGGCCTGTTTACCATCCTGTGCGAGGTAGAAGCGATTCTCAACAGTCGGCCCATCACCACCATGTCATCCGACCCACACGATCTGGAGGCACTGACACCCAGCCACATCCTGACCTTGAGGTCTAAACCCATTCTACCACCGGGGGTCTTTCAAAAGTCTGACATGTACATCAAACGCCGATGGAGACAAGCTCAGTACATGGCTGACTTGTTTTGGAAAAGGTGGACCCAAGAATATTTGCCATTGTTGCAGGAGCGACAAAAATGGACAAGTAAGAAGAAAAATATTCAGACAGGTGACATTGTTATGATTGTCGACTCGACAGCACCCAGAGGGTCATGGATTCTGGGAAGAGTGATGGAAACCATGCCAGATGCCAAAGGCCTAGTTCGTTCTGTGAAGATCAAGACCCAAACCAGTGTTCTTGAACGACCCATCACAAAACTATGTCTGCTGCTTGAAGACGACTCCTGTCCCCAGTAGACATTTTTTAAGTTAAGTCATTTTCTATTTTGACACAATATGAAGAATCGGCTCCATTCATTACTTTGTATTAATAAATTGTATTTAGTTATACACACCATACAATTGGGGCCGGTGTGTAGGAGCCGATCTACTATAGGCCATCACATCATGTATGTGCCATCATGCCATGTCTAACATTCCTGTTAGTGTGCTTTGTCACCCTCTACAGACAGGGCAGAGAGGACATAAATGACCTGGCCATCAGAGGGCCAGGTGTTGTTGATTGGAGGTTCACAGTTTTTTACGTCTGGTTTTTGTTCTACACCTCCTTCTATTCTCAGTTACAGTTATATGCTAAAAGTATCTTTATTTTTGTTTTCAACTTGGTTCAAATAAACCTTTTGAGTTCAACTTTAATTCTTCGCCTGGACATTCCTCATTTCCCTTTTTTGGTCAAGTTTACTGCACAAAGCCAGTCAGTTGGAAAAAGGTACTCTCAGTCAACCACCACAAAGAACAAAAGGTCTCTACAATAGTGTAGTAAATAGTAACATTTAATTGTCTCTGCGATGTAGTGGTAGTGGAGTATAAAATATGGAAAAAGGAGATACTCAAGCAAAGTACCAAACAATTGTACTTAAGTACAGTACTCGATTAATGTACTGTACTTACTTACTAAAGTACTATACACTGTAGTTACTAAACCCCTGGTGTTGGCTCACCTGACACAGTCATGTGGGCCGGGTCGCTCTGCACCAGCACAGTGACGTTGTTGCGCTCCGTCTCCGCCTGGCACCAGTACAGCCCGCTGTCCTCTCTGCTCACCCCTGTGATGGAGAGGCTGTCACCGGAGACCAAGAGGCCTCGGCCCGTGGTCAGAGGGACGTGGGGTTGTTTTCGGGACCAGCGGTATGTCCAGGCGGCAGTGCCCCCCCGCTCCACTCTGCACTGAAGGAACATGGACTCGCCCACATAAACGGTCGTCCCTGGAGGCCATACTGATAGAATGGCCTTGGGAGACTCTGCAACAGAAGGGAAACTCATTAACCACTTATTGGGGAAAATTAACCGAAAACACAGTTAGAACCAATAACCAACTTAATCTTGCTCATTGAGGTTAATCTAATAGTGAAACACTAGTTTTCTTTTATATATATCAATGAATTCACACAAACAAATTCTAAAAAACATAAACTGCGTGCGTGCGTTTTTGTGAGTGCGTACGTGTTTGTGCGTGCGTGCGTGCGCATGCATGCATGTGCAATGATTGCACGTGTGTGCGCAGCGTGTGTGTGCGCCATACTACCTTTAGATGTAGCAACTTGGATAACAAATGTTGTTAGACCTGCAATATAAAAGAACACACACAACATTCAACACAAACCCCCCTATTTCCACCAAACTCATAAAACATCTGTTTTTTACATTGAACTATTCACTCACTCACACACACACACACACACACACACACACACACACACACACACACACACACACACACACACACACACACACACACACACACACACACACACACACACACAGAGAGTGACAGCACTGCCATGCAATGCGTCAGAGGAAGTCATTCAGTGTTTTGATGAGACTTGAGATGGCTCGTGGGTCTAAGCAGGAATGTAAACATTATGTGATCTACTTCCTGTCTGACCAGCTCCAGTGGTAACTAAGTAGATTTACTCAAGTACTTAAGACCATAGAGGCAGATTCTACAAATGCCTTCTAATTATTAGTATCAAATTTTAATTCTTATATCATTAGTTCAGACACTTTCAAGATTGTGTAAAAATGGCAGATATATGCATCTGCAAGTACAATTTTGAGGTACTTTCAATTTACTTGAGTGTTCAATAATCTTCTGCTCCATCAAGGAAGCACGGACATCCCCCCAAAAAAGTGCTGAACAACAATACATACATTGGAGGAATATACAGTAAATACACTAGTGCTGTGTGTGTGTGTGTGTGTGTGTGTGTGTGTGTGTGTGTGTGTGTGTGTGTGTGTGTGTGTGTGTGTGTGTGTGTGTGTGTGTGTGTGTGTGTGTGTGTGTGTGTGTGTGTGTGTGTGTGTGTGCGTGCGTGCGCACATGCGTGTGTGTGTCCAGGCACTAAGAGAGAGCCTACAAGTGTGCTCATCCCCCCCCCTCTCCTTTCCCCTTTCTTTGTTTTCTTGGAGAAAAACAAACGATAGGAACTATGCACAAAAAAACAAATTTTACCAATTTTTTAGAGTGATGTGACAATAAAGTGTGCAAACTTCCCTTCCTTTCCTTTTAGATTATTAACACAAACATACATTAACAAATTAAGCGCCATTTCAGACATTGGCTAGTCAATCTACAAGCTCACAACGTTTTGCATCGTGACGTATTGTGAGCTTGTAGATCTGCTATTTCGCTAAGATTTTGGCAAATCATTGGAACAACTATTTTGATGGCTTTACACCATTTTTGAATTTAGGTAAAAATAATTCTGAGTACTTCTTCCACAACTGGACAGTATACTTTATGATGGCACTGGCCAGTGCCATCATAAAGTATACATACATAAAGTATACAACAGAACTCTACTTTCCAGTAATTCTGGCTGTTTGAGACATTTTTGAAACCAGCGCTTTTCAAAATTTGCACACTGCAGGGTAATAATAAAAGGTTTCCCTGGATAGCAGTTTGCTATCTGCAAATTAGATAAAATGGCTTCGGTTTTGACTCAGCACTTCTCGTGTGAACTGAAACTTAAGTCTTGGGGTAAAACAAAGCACACTGAACTGAGTTTCGTGTGTAAACAAATGCCAAACCAGGTCTGACTTCAGTCAATCATCAGCAACTACTGTAATAAAAGACAGCATGATGTTGACCACATTGAACTGAAAATGCACATTTGAAAGCATACATTTCACACTAAACGTAATATAAAATAATTGAATAAGTGATGTTGGAAAAAGCCAAATATTATCAAATTATTCCTTTACAGTTTACACCACTGGACTGGTGTCACGGCAGCAGCCTGGAGTGTTGCTCCCAAAAACAGTTACACCACCTACTTTGAGAAACCCTGATCTAGAGAGCATCAGTCTGCTAAAAACCTAAATTGTAAACTCACCCACTAGCCTGGAGATGAGAATGATGCTCATTTTCTTTCTTTATCAAGGGTTGAATATTCCAAGGAAAGATGCACACGTTTCTCTGTCACAAACACAAAAACAAATAGTTTATGAGAAATTGCCTATCCACCCACCACCACCTGGGAGTGTTCTTATGGCTGGACGTTCTGTCATTTTGAAGCGTGAGACAGTGAAGGAGCTTGGACTCTATCAGAGTCATCCCTGCAGTATGAGATGGCCATCTTGGTGGGATCACTTCCTTCCTCCCCTGTCCAGTTCACTGGCAGAGACACCACCAGTAAAGTACATTTACTCAAGTACTATACTTAAGTACAGCTTTAAGGTATTTTTTACTTTCCAATTTTCTGTACTTTTACTTCTACGCCATTACATCTCATAGCCAAATATTATTATTTCTTGCAAGTGAATGGCTGAAAAATGGAAATTAAGAGTTTACATAGTACACAGAGTACATGCATACACTTTCCTTAATGATTATATCTTGTTTCAGTATTTATTTATGATATATTTTCTCTATTATTAAGGTTATTTTTGCAGTCAGAATACTACATAATGGTAGAACAAACCACTGATTCTACTTTTATTTTTTTGTATGTACATTTTGATGCCAATACTTTTGTATTTTTTCTCAAATACATTTTCAATTCCAGAGTATGTTTACATTTCAGTATTAATACTTCACTTCACTTTTGCACCACTGAACCTGACCACATAACAGGAAACAAGCAGAAAACAATTAACCCTCAGTGGTCACTCACTTATGTCTTTTGCTTCTTAGATCTGTTTTTTCTCGACCACAGAAATGTGATTTAGAGATGGCATCAAGAACGTGAGATAGCATGCTATTTAGACTGATGCTAGGTTCATGTTTGCCTGGTATCTTATCATTTTGATGTCCAGAATGTTTTTTAGATAAGAGGTTGTTTAGAGTTTGACAGACTTTTGATTCATTGCTTATCTGGTATCCTACTTTCTTGAGGCATTAAACAGTTTTCTATGCATTCTATTTATGTGATTAATTACCTTGTTTATTGTAAGTCGCTCGATCTGGATAAGAGCGTCTGCAGAATGCCTCAATTCTAATTGTAAATTGTAGAGATTAGACTAGACAGAGAAAATGAGGCGGCCCTGGGGGACCCCGGTCTACAAAGTTAAGTATATACGGTTTAATCTTCTACGCCAAGTATATGATACCTCAGACTTTTGGCAATGAAAGGGATAGCAGATATAGACGTTATCACGGCCTTGAGAAAGACCAACCCCGCACAGACTGACTAAACCCATCAGCTGGAGATGGGATTAGTGGTTCTGCGGGATGTATGGAACTACTGTGCTGACCTACAGGCATCACTGGGACGGCACTAACTAACGTGGTTCTCCTCCTACTGTACCTAACTGACCAGACCTACCTGGTTTCTTGGAAAGGTTTGCTTTCATCCCTCGGGTCCCCGAGGGATCTGAAGCTTAGGTCACATTCTCACCTAATACTTCGGTAGACTCAATGCGTATGGGCGGAGAATTTGGGATTCTTGCATATTTAATTTGCTGCGGTTTGCCTTCACACTGTCATTCGCAGCAATTGGAAACGCAGCAGGGGGACCTTTATCAATGTGTTCCATCCATAAACTAGCCTTCAAAGTGAAATCTATGGTGATAAAATTACACTCATAACGTGCATGTGTCGTGCCGTCTGGGACCCCCCCTCTCTCTCTCTTTCTCCCTCTCTCTACGCACGCAGCCACCACACACTGTTCTTTTGGGCATGGAGGCACAGCGCTGAAATCATAAACACGGCATGAAATGATGTTACATTTTCAGATTTTCCATATTCCATCCTGATTGGCTAAGATTGGCTTCCAAAGTTTGCAGGATTTAAATTATGAACGCAGCATGAAATTTACGTGAAATCACGCACATTCACACTATATTGTCCAAGGAATAAATTCCACCATTTTCACATTGGCCTGTTATAGCACCATGCACCAGCAAGTGGATTTTTGCAAAACTTTTTTGGAACAAAATGCCTCAAATTATGAATTTGAACGTCCAAAGGCTACAAGAACAAATAGCACCCTTTTCACATTGGCCTATTATAGAGCCCCCAGGAGGCCACAATACAATAACCTACAGTAGGCCCGTCCTATACCTACCTGACCTGGTGGAGACCTGTGCTCAGAGGAGCACCTTTTCTGTCTTGTGCCAATGTCCATGCATATAGGCTCAATGTTATGCTCTGATAATCTTGCTCTGTTTTACTAACCTGATTTGCAATTTGCATGTGCTCTTTTTTTGCTCTGCTGTGAGTCATGTGATACTATATGTGTTTTACTG